>NC_141009.1:63846005-63851005 GCF_052327205.1 Somniosus microcephalus | reverse complement strand
GCGAGAGGCAGCAAACTAGAGCCCACGTGTAGCCCACTCAAAGCCCATGAGCAGGGAGTGAGCCCCCAGTGCAGCCTCTGCTGCCAGTTGTGTGTGTGTGCGGTGTTGGATTCATGGTGTCGAAGGGGCAGGGTTAGAGCGAGGCTGAGCATTGTACTGAGGTTATTCAAGCCTCTTCACAGCTGAAGTAAAGAAACCTCTGTCCAGGTCCCCTACGGGAAAGATCACGTGTGGAGTCATTGAACGGGATCAGGATCGGGGCTGGGAACAGGAGGAGGCCATTCAGCCCCTCGAGTCTGCTCCGCCATTTAATTCGATCATGGCTGATCTGTACCTCATCTCCATTTAACCACCTTGGTTCCATATGCCTTAAAACCCTCACCTAACGAAAATCTATTGCTCTCAGTCCTGACCCTCAGAATCCACAGCTGTTTGGGGGGGGAGAGTTCCAGGTTTCCACGAGCTTTGTGTGAACAAGTGCCTCCTGATTTCACTCCTAAATGGCCCAGCTCTAATTTCAAGGCGATGCCCCCTTGTTCTTGAATCCCTACCAGAGGAAATAGTTGCTCCGTATCTACCCTGTCAAACCATTCAAACAGAAAGTTTCATCCAACCACCAGATCCACTTCTTCCATTCCCGCAGACACGGCTGAGCTGCAACTTTAGGGGCTTTTTCTGGATCAAGAAGGGACATAGTTAGAAGGTGGGGGGATATAGGCAGTGGGTGGGTCGGTGGAGATGGGGAGAGGGTGGGGTAGGTGGGGTTGGGGATATGGGGAGAGGGTGGGTAGGTGGGGTTGGGGATATGGGGAGAGGGTGGGTAGGTGGGGTTGGGGATATGGGGAGAGGGTGGGTAGGTGGGGTTGGGGATATGGGGAGAGGGGTGGGATTGGGGATATGGGGAGAGGGTGGGTCGGTGGGGTTGGGGATATGGGGAGAGGGTGGGTCGGTGGGGTTGGGGATATGGGGAGAGGGTGGGTAGGTGGGGTTGGGGATATGGGGAGAGGGTGGGTAGGTGGGGGTTGGGGATATGGGGAGAGGGTTGGATTGGGGATATGGGGAGAGGGTGGGATTGGGGATATGGGGAGAGGGTGGGTAGGTGGGGGGTTGGGGAGAGGGTGGGTAGGTGGGGTTGGGGATATGGGGAGAGGGTGGGTAGGTGGGGGTGGGTAGGTGGGGTTGGGGAGATGGGGAGATGGTGGGTTGGGGGTGTGGGGAGAGGGTGGGTTGGGGGTGTGGGGAGAGGGTGGGTTGGGGGTGTGGGGAGAGGGTGGGTAGGTGGGGTTGGGGAGATGGGGAGAGGGTGGGTAGGTGGGGTTGGGGATATGGGGAGAGGGTGGGTAGGTGGGGTTGGGGAGAGGGGTGGGTAGGTGGGGTTGGGGATATGGGGAGAGGGTGGGTAGGTGGGGTTGGGGATATGGGGAGAGGGTGGGATTGGGGATATGGGGAGAGGGTGGGTCGGTGGGGTTGGGGATATGGGGAGAGGGTGGGTAGGTGGGGTTGGGGATATGGGGAGAGGGTGGGTAGGTGGGGTTGGGGATATGGGGAGAGGGTGGGATTGGGGATATGGGGAGAGGGTGGGATTGGGGATATGGGGAGAGGGTGGGTAGGTGGGGTTGGGGATATGGGGAGAGGGTGGGTAGGTGGGGGTGGGTAGGTGGGGTTGGGGAGATGGGGAGAGGGGGGGTTGGGGAGATGGGGAGAGGGGGGGGTTGGGGAGAGGGGGGGGTTGGGGAGATGGGGAGAGGGTGGGTTGGGGGTGTGGGGAGAGGGTGGGTAGGTGGGGTTGGGGAGATGGGGAGAGGGTGGGTAGGTGGGGTTGGGGAGATGGGGAGAGGGTGGGTAGGTGGGGTTGGGGGTATGGGGAGAGGGTGGGTAGGTGGGGGTTGGGGAGATCGGGAGAGGGTGGGTAGGTGGGGTTGGTGAGATGGGGGAGAGGGTGGGTAGGGTGGGGTTGGGGATATGGGGAGAGGGTGGGTAGGTGGGGTTGGGGAGATGGGGAGAGGGTGGGTAGGTGGGGTTGGGGATATGGGGAGAGGGTGGGGTTGGGGATATGGGGAGAGGGTGGGGTTGGGGATATGGGGAGAGGGTGGGTAGGTGGGGTTGGGGATATGGGGAGAGGGTGGGTCGGTAGGGTTGGGGAGATGGGGAGAGGGTGGGTTGGTAGGGTTGGGGAGATGGGGAGAGGGTGGGTCGGTAGGGTTGGGGAGATGGGGAGAGGGGTGGGTAGGTGGGGTTGGGGATATGGGGAGAGGGTGGGTAGGTGGGGTTGGGGATATGGGAGAGGGTGGGGTTGGGGATATGGGAGAGGGTGGGGTTGGGGATATGGGGAGAGGGTGGGTCGGTAGGGTTGGGGAGATGGGGAGAGGGTGGGTCGGTGGGGTTGGGGAGATGGGGAGAGGGTGGGTAGGTGGGGTTGGGGAGATGGGGAGAGGGTGGGTAGGTGGGGTTGGGGATACGGGGAGAGGGTGGGTAGGTGGGGTTGGGGAGATGGGGAGAGGGTGGGTAGGTGGGGTTGGGGAGATGGGGAGAGGGTGGGTAGGTGGGGTTGGGGATATGGGGAGAGGGTGGGTAGGTGGGGTTGGGGATATGGGGAGAGGGTGGGTAGGTGGGGTTGGGGATATGGGGAGAGGGGTGGGCGGGTAGGGTTGGGGAGATGGGGAGAGGGTGGGCAGGTGGGGTTGGGGAGACGGGGAGAGAGTGGGTAGGTGGGGTTGGGGAGACGGGGAGAGAGTGGGTAGGTGGGGTTGGGGAGACGGGGAGAGAGTGGGTAGGTGGGGTTGGGGAGACGGGGAGAGAGTGGGTAGGTGGGGTTGGGGAGACGGGGAGAGGGTGGGTAGGTGGGGTTGGGGAGACGGGGAGAGGGTGGGTAGGTGGGGTTGGGGAGACGGGGAGAGAGTGGGTAGGTGGGGTTGGGGAGACGGGGAGAGGGTGGGTAGGTGGGGTTGGGGAGACGGGGAGAGGGTGGGTAGATGGGGTTGGGGATATGGGGAGAGGGTGGGTCGGTAGGGTTGGGGAGATGGGGAGAGGGTGGGTAGGTGGGGTTGGGGAGACGGGGAGAGGGTGGGTAGGTGGGGTTGGGGAGACGGGGAGAGAGTGGGTAGGTGGGGTTGGGGAGACGGGGAGAGGGTGGGTAGGTGGGGTTGGGGATATGGGGAGAGGGTGGGTAGGTGGGGTGGGGATATGGGGAGAGGGTGGGTGGGTAGGGTTGGGAGATGGGGAGAGGGTGGGCAGGTGGGGTTGGGGAGACGGGGAGAGAGTGGGTAGGTAGGGTTGGGGAGACGGGGAGAGAGTGGGTAGGTGGGGTTGGGGAGACGGGGAGAGAGTGGGTAGGTGGGGTTGGGGAGACGGGGAGAGAGTGGGTAGGTGGGGTTGGGGAGACGGGGAGAGGGTGGGTAGGTGGGGTTGGGGAGACGGGGAGAGGGTGGGTAGGTGGGGTTGGGGAGACGGGGAGAGAGTGGGTAGGTGGGGTTGGGGAGACGGGGAGAGGGTGGGTAGGTGGGGTTGGGGAGACGGGGAGAGGGTGGGTAGGTGGGGTTGGGGATATGGGGAGAGGGTGGGTCGGTAGGGTTGGGGAGATGGGGGAGAGGGTGGGTAGGTGGGGTTGGGGAGACGGGGAGAGGGTGGGTAGGTGGGGTTGGGGAGACGGGGGAGAGAGTGGGTAGGTGGGGTTGGGGAGACGGGGGAGAGGGTGGGTAGGTGGGGTTGGGGAGACGGGGAGAGGGTGGGTAGGTGGGGTTGGGGAGACGGTGGGGCCAAGATCTTTCAAACAAATCTAAAGCCCATTCCTTTTTCTGTTTCCTAGTTTAAGTGCCATTTCTTTCCCTTGAACCCTGTGGGCCAGTCACTCCACCTCTTCCACCGGCATGAGAAAGGCATCACCTGCCTTTTGTGTAAGGTGTGTGCTGGGTTACGTAGTACAGGTCGATAGGGTTCCTCCTCCTACACGCTCCCTTTCTTCTAACCCTCTGCTCTGCCTGAGACCATCAACTGTGGGGCTCCTTAACTTGCTCAGTCTCCCCGACCTCCTGCAACCTTCAGGTGTAAACCCCAGCTTGGCGTCATCGCTTCCTGATGTACCTCGCTGCCTCCTTTACGCTTCCCATCACCAGTACCACTGCTTCTTGCTGTCACCATGGACATTAGTGTCTCAAATACTCGGTCTGTTTATTGGCAGAGAATCCAGCCCCAAGTCCCTACACCGACCTCTTGCGATTGTGCAGTGTGCTCACACATCAGCATGTTTCACCGAGCTCAGTGTGAGTCCAGCCCTCCCTCAGTCTCTGCTCATTGGCCCAAAGACACAGCCTGTCTCACAGGCAGCTCCAAGTGGCTGCAGAACAGACCCCGTCAGCTGCAAACACTCATTCCACAGACAACGGCTCTGAGAACCTCAACACCGCGACTGGAAGTTACAGCACAAAGTGAGGCAGCAACAGCACAAAGTGAGGCAGCAGGTCAGCCAGCAGCACATCGACTGAAGCAGGGGAGAGGGAGAGGGAGAGGGAGAGGAGGAAGAGGGAGAGGGAGAGGAGGAGGAGGAAGAGGGAGAGGGGAGAGGGAGAGGGGATGGAGAGGGGAGAGGGAGAGGGAGAGAGGGATGGAGAGGGAGAGGGGATGGAGAGGGGGGATGGAGAGGGGAGAGGGAGAGGGGATGGAGAGGGGAGAGGGAGAGGGGATGGAGGGGAGAGGGGACGAGAGGGGAGAGGGGACGAGAGGGGAGAGGGAGAGGGAGAGGGGAGAGGAGAGGGAGGGGACGGGAGAGGAGAGGGGGAGGACGGGAGAGGGAACAGGAGATGGGGAGAGAGGATGGGAGAGGCGAGCAGGAGAGGGAAGAGTAAGCGGGAGTGGAGGAGAGTGGGCAGGAGAGGGAAGAGTAAGCGGGAGTGGAGGAGAGTGGTCAGGAGAGGGAGAGAGGAGAGGGAGTAAGGGAGAGGGGACGGGAGAGGGAGAGGGGAGAGGGAGAGGGGACGGGAGAGGGAGGAGGGAGGGGAGAGGAG
>NC_141009.1:63519136-63845505 GCF_052327205.1 Somniosus microcephalus | reverse complement strand
GACGCTAGACAGGCTTATATACCCGAGTGGTCACTACCGGTACTGCAGTACACAGGGACCTCAAAAAAACATAGTTCCTCTTAAAGGTACATACACCACAATTCCTCCCCTTTTAGATAAATAGTGCATAATATTTTAAGTAATCATTAATTAACATTTTTACCAGAACAATAATCTACACATTTGCTGAAGTTAATCAATCACAAATTCAGTCTCTCTGGAGGCTTCCTGACTCGGTCCGGATAACGCCTCGGTGGTGTAGTAGGTTTCGGTGGTGTAGTAGGTTCTTTTGGCAAGGTCGATTCGGCTTGAATGCCAGTGTCGGGTTTATCTGGTTCCAGTATCACTGGATCGGAGGTAGATACTATGGGTATATCTGCTTCATCATTAGGCGTATAGAGTTGTGGTGTAGGTTGTCCCTTTTCGGATGACTCTATGATCTGGTCAGCATGGCGCCTTATTATGCTTTCTCCAATGTCCACGGTATACATCAGCGGTCCTAGTCATGTGCAAATAGTTCCAGGCTGCCATTTCTCGGTACTGTCGTCCCGGGCCAAAACTTGTTGACCTATCTGGAAGGTTCTAGTTGGCCTTTCATTCATGCCTTGAAATTGCCGGTTCTCTACGTCCCTTCTGATGTTTGGCTTGATCAAATCCAGCCGGCATCTTAGTGTTCTATTGAAAAACATCATGGCGGGGGTTTGGTTTGTAACCACATGTGTTGCATTCCTGTACGCAAACAAGAAGTTATCTACCTTATGTTGTAGATTTATGTCTTCATTACCCATGGCCTTTATGGCCTTCTTGAAGGTCTGGACAAACTTTTCAGCTAATCCATTGGTGGCGGGATGGTATGGGGCGGACGTGTAGTGCTTAACCCCATTGTTTTTTAAGAACTTCCTGAATTCTTCGGATACAAATTGCGGTCCATTATCAGAACAGATCTGTTCAGGTAGCCCATTCCTGGTGAATATGGTCCTTAATACTGTGATGGTTTTTTCCGCGGTGGTGGAGGACATCTTTATTACCTCCGGCCACTTGGAGTGTGCATCAACCGCGATTAAGAACATTGAGTCCATAAATGGACCAGCAAAGTCGATATGTACCCTTTGCCAGGGAGATGAGGGCCACTCCCATGGATGTAGAGGGGCTTGTGGTGGGGCGTTTTGGACCTTCTGGCATCCTAGACAGCTCTTGGTCATTTCTTCGATGTCTCTATCGATACCTGGCCACCACACAAATGCTCTGGCTAAGTTCTTCATTTTCACTCCACCCAGATGCCCCTCGTGAAGCTCCTTTAGCACTTTATCCTGGAGTTTGGGTGGAATCACCACTCTGGATCCACACATCAAGGTTCCTCGGCACACTGACTGCTGTTCTCTTCTTTGCAAGAATGCTGGTAACAGTGGTTCGCCATGTGCTGGCCATCCCTTCACCGTTAAATCGTAGACTCGTGAGAGAGTCGGGTCATTTCTCGTTTCCTTTTCAATGGTAGAATTTGTCACTGGTAGACATTCAACTATGGTTGAGTGGAACATCTCCACTGGGTCCACTGTAGGTGCCTCTTCTACCGTTGGCAACGGTAGGCGCGATAAACCGTAAGCATTCCCATGCTGTTTTGTTCCTTTGTATTCTATGTCATATTGGTGTGCCCCTAGGAAAAGGGACCACCTATGTAGCCTTTGCGCTGTCATAATGGGAACGCCCTTTTTAGGATTGAATATGGAGACGAGGGGTTGATGGTCAGTCAACAAGGTAAATTTTTGTCCGTGTAGGTAATGGTTGAATTTCTTCACCCCCCACACCAGGCTGATGCCTCCCTGTCGATCTGGGCATAGTTACGCTCAGCTGAGTTCAATGAGCGTGACGCAAAAGCTATCGGCCGCTCCGAGCCATCAGGGAATTTATGCGATAATACCGCTCCCACACCGTAAGGGGATGCATCGCACGCCAGTCTGATTGGCAGTGATGGGTTGTAATGAGCCAACACTTCCTTGGACGTGATCAAGCCTTTGCATTTATGGAAGGCACGTTTACAGTCTTCGCTCCATTTCCAAATTACTCCCGTTTGTAGCAGTGCGTTAAGAGGGTGCAGAACAGTTGACAAGTTCGGTAAAAATTTATGATAGTAATTTATTAATCCCAGGAACGACCTTAATTGTGAGACATTTTCAGGCACTGGGGCTTTTACGACCGCTTCAATTTTTTCAGGTGATTTATGCAACCCTTCTTTGTTAATGATATGGCCACAATATGATATTTGTTTCTGGAAAAATTCGCACTTGGGGTGATTTGCTCGTAGGCCCCGTTCTCTCAGCCTCATGAGCACCTGCTCCAAATTGGCAAGGTGCTCGTTGTCATTTTCTCCTGTTACAAGGATGTCGTCTAGGTAGCATTGAGTCCCTGGAATCCCTTGCAGTACTTGCTCCATAGCTCTTTGCCAGATAGCTGGAGCTGATGCTACTCTGAAAACTAGCCGATTGTACTGGTACAGGCCTTTGTGTGTGTTTATCGTGAGATACTTTTTAGAGGTGTCCTCAACCTCCATCTGTAGATATGCCTGTGCCAAGTCAATTTTGGTGAAACGTTTCCCTCCGGATAGTGAGGCGAAAATATCTTCTATCCTCGGAAGAGGATACTGTACCGTATGAAGAACCGGGTTTACAGTCACCTTGAAGTCCCCACAGATGCGAATTTTTCTCTCTTCTTCAAATTTATCATTATTCAACGTTTTCTTCATGACCGGGACGATGGGTGTTGCCCACTCGCTCCAATCTACCTTGGATAACACGCCTGCTTTTTCCAAATTCTCCAGCTCTGCCTCGACTGCTGGACGAATTGCGTATGGCACCGGCCTTGCCTTAAAAAACTTGGGAATTGCCACATCTTCTACTTTTATTGAGGCGGTGGTGCCTTTCAGGGTTCCTAGTTCCTGTTGAAACACTTCTTTGGCATTAGCCAAGATTTCTTTTAATCGTCCAGGGATGATGTCATCATCATTTTTTTTCTTACTGGTCACCGTCAGTGCCTGAATGGAGTGCCAGTCCAAACGTATCTTTCTGATCCATTCACGTCCCAACAATGGTGGACCACCATCTTGCAGAACGTATAAATACAACTTCTGTATTTCCTTGCCGTTGTATACAACAGGCACCCTTATTTTCCCTCTGGGGTATACTTTCTGCCCCGTATATGTCTTCAAGATAATGGATGTGTCTTTCAAAGGTATATGCGGAAATAGCCGCTCGTAATCCCGTCGACTTATGATGGTCAGAGCTGATCCTGTATCTAGCTCCATTTTAACTGGGGACCCCGCTATTGTGAGGGTAACCCAAATGGTCTGGTAATCTTCTTTGGCAATTACATTATGTAATTTGAGACAGCTTAGTCTCTTGTTTCCGGAGTTGCTATCGCTCTTCTGGTCTTCGGAGCTACTGTCCGTCATCATTTGTACCTTCCTGTACTTTTCCTTATTGACCTTTTTACTGTCAGCGGATTTTTTTCCAGATCGGCATACACATGCAATGTGTCCCATCTTTCCGCATTGCCTGCATGCTTTGTCCTTGAACCAGCAGTCCCTCTGGTCATGGGTGGATCTGCCGCAGCGATAACATCTCTCGAAACCCGTGTCATTTCATGGGTGCCGAAGTCCTGTGGCTTTTGCTGTATCTCTGCAGCTCCTCTTGCTGCTGCTTCGTATGACACAGCCACACTGAAAGCCTTGTCCAGTGTCAAAGCTTTCTCAGAAAGTAGTCTTTTCTGTGTTCCTTCGCTTAGGAGACCACAGACGAATTTGTCTCGTAGAGAATCTGCCAGTCCTGCCCCGAATTGGCAGTGCTTAGACAGCTTTCGTAATTCGGTGAGGTAATCAGCGTTACTTTCATTCTTGTGCTGATTCCTCCTGAAGAATTTGAATCATTCCGCTATCAGCAGCGGTGTTGGGTTTAAGTGCTCCTGTAGGGTATCAACAATCTCCTTAAAATTCTTGTCCATCGGTTTGGCTGGAGTGATCAAGTTTCGTAACAGCCCGTATGTCCTTGCGCCCATCAGATTTAGAAGTATCGATGCCTTTTTATCATCCGCTACTCATTTGCCTTGCAATATACCTCCACTCTTTCCACATATGTGGTCCAATCCTCTATATCACTATCGAAAGCAGTAATATTGCCAGTCTTAGGCATCCTGAAAATCAAAAATGGCGCCTCCCGCGCTTTCTCTTCTTCCCTGTCGAGTCAAAATGGCGCCTCCCGCGCTTTCCGCCGCTGCCACTGCTGCCAACGCTGTTCTCCGCGTTTTTTTGGAATTACATATATATTTTTAAACAGTTTCTCCGTCACTCCGTCGGACTCTCTGGGACTTCCCCCTCCCTTTGCTTGGTCCGAACGCCGACCTGCTTTGCAGCGCCAGCCGTGTCCTGAGTGCTCCACCCTCTGTCTCTGTTTGCTTCTGCCTTACGACTCGCTGACCGGCCCCGCTGCAGAGCTACCTGATCGAGCCGCAGCCCGCCGCCCAGGAAGGATTAGTGCAGTACCTGCCACCAGCCCGTTTAGCTGGTGAAACCACAGTTTTTGTTTTTTTTTTTCTTCGACCTTCGTCTGAGGAATCGATCTCCTTGAGCTACTGCCGAATTGCAGGTAGGTTCGTTTCTAACTCGTCGCCACTGTTGTATCCGTGTGTTAATGAAGACCCGGAAAGCAGGAGTTGATTTAACAAGTGTTTACTGAACAAAGTCTGGAGGTGAACTAAACTATACAAGACGCTATACAGGCTTATATACCCGAGTGGTCACTACTGGTACTACAGTACACAGGGGCCTCAAAAAAACATAGTTCCTCTTAAAGGTACATACACCACAGCAAGCTGTTGACTAGGCGAGATATACCCAAGCCAGAGCCTCAGAGACTCCTGACCAGACTCAGGCATGGCAAGCTGTTGACCAGGCGAGACATACCCAAAACTGTAAAACCTGGAGTATATGGCTACTGGCGATCCCCATTAACAAAAAACAAAGTTAAAGAACCACCTCCTGGGTGCTTAGGAAGAGTTCTTCAATCACAACAGTTTTATAAACAGTTTTATTAACATGGCAGAGGGTTCTTCAGTTCCCTCGGCAACGCCGGGTACTCCAGCTAGTATATTTAAAAGCTTTTAAAACATGTCTATTAGTGTCTCTGCGCCTAAAATATCCAGCTTAATTTTAAGAGCCTCCTCGGAGGGCCGCAAACGGGCGCAATTAGCGGGATCTCGCCACGGCGATTCATTCGATCTGGGGGCGCGGCCAGTTTTGTGGGCGGGGCTGGCTTCTAGCGCGATGTTTTTTAAACACGCACCAAAGATGGCGGAAACTCGATTTGTGTCGGACGTCATTTGCGCCTGAAATTCCGCCATCTTTGCGCTGGTTTGACCGATTTCAGGTGAATCCAGCGCAGCCGAGCGGAAACTCCAGGCCAAAAGCTTTTCCTTTAGTTTAGCTGTTAACTTCCTGCTAATAACGTTTGGGATTTTAGCCCTGGTATCTGTGCAGAAAGGTTTGGTTGTTGGGATCGACAGAAATCAACAGGCTGAGACTTTTCTTTAGGCAAAAACAAAACGTGTCTTACTTTAATCACATCTCCACACCGTCTCAAAGCCCAGCCCCGTGCAGGGGCTAAGCCGGGGCTATGACATCATCACGTTCCCGATGCTCTTAAAGGGACCCTGCACCAATAACCCAACCCAGCATGTACATACCACAGCATTGCTATACAAAGTGAATTGTGTTTATTGTCCCTTTGTTGTCTCCGCCACATACGTCCCCCCAGAATTCACAAGTACTGGCAATGTCAGTTGTCAGGGGGGCCGGATCACTCGGTTGGAACGGCTCCTCGATTCCGGGGTGGAGACCGGGGGGTTCGTTGGAGGGACCTCAGGCGCTCGGTGGTGGACGGAGGGCGTGGAAACCGGAGGTCGGCCCTGTCTTGGGGGCTGTGCCAACTCAACGGGACGGTCCAGATCCAGGTGGGCCGGCTTAAGACGGTCGACGGAAATGCAGTCCGGTTTACCGCCAGCATCCACGACGAAGGTCTTGCCCCCGGTTTTCAGCACACTAAAGACCACTCGTCGGCTGCTATGGCTGTCGGCCGTTCAGGCAGCTTGTTGTTTGTTACAGACTCCGACTCCGGGCGTCATTTCCTTTGCGACACGGGCGCCCAGGTGAGCGTCCTGCCCGCATCATCCATAGACATTCAAGGGGGGAACCACGGCCCCGTCCTCGAAGCCGCCAACGGCAGTTCCATCCGCACCTTCGGGAAACGGAACGTGGCGCTTTGTTTTGGTGGGCAACGGTTCACCTGGGACTTTGTCACAGCAAAAGTGTCCACCCCCCTTCTCGGCGCTGACTTCCTCTGCGCCAACGGCCTTTTGGTGGATGTCAAGAACTGACGTCTCATCAACGCTGAAACCTTCAGCTCGCTCCCGTGTTCCCTCAGTGGGTCCAGCACGACGCAGTTGTCCAGCGCACTCTCGGCCTCCGACGAGTTTTCCCGCCTCCTCACCCAGTTCCTGGACCTTACGAGACCCATGTTCTCGTCTGCCGCCACCAAACACGGGGTAGAACACCACATTTCGACCACCGGTCCGCCCATCTACGCCCGCGCTCGGCGCCTCGACCCGGGGAAGCTTGCCATCGCCAAAGCCGAGTTCGACACCATGGAGCGCCTCGGCATCATCCGCCGGTCGAACAGTCCGTGGGCTTCGCCCCGAAACCAGGCGGCGGGTGGCACCCGTGTGGAGACTACCGGCGCCTCAACGACGCAACGACCCCCAACCGCTATCCGATTCCACTCATCCAGGATTTTTCCGCCCGACTGGCCGGGAAAGTGGTGTTCTCGAAAGTGGACCTCGTCCGGGGTTATCACCAGGTCCCCGTCCGGCCGCGGGACGTCCAGAAAACCGCGGTGATCACCCCGTTTGGGCTATTCGAATTTCTCCGCATGCCATTTGGCCTCAAAAACGCCGCACAGGCTTTTCAACGCCTCATGGACACCGTGTTACGGGACCTGACGTTCCTGTTCGTATACCTGGATGACATCCTCATCGCCAGCGCCTCCAGGACGGAATATGTAATTTGATGGAAACGGCGTTCGTCGCCATTTCAGATGAGGCCTTTGGAATCATCCAAAAGAGCAGCGGGGTCACCGATGTTGGGATTGACAGAAATCAACAGGCTGAGACTTTTCTTTAGGCAAAAACAAAACGTGTCTTACTTTAATCACATCTCCACACGGTCTCAAAGCCCAGCCCCGTGCAGGGGCTAAGCAGGGGCTATGACGTCATCACGCAACCGACGTCATCATGTTCCCGACGCTCTTAAAGGGACCCTGCACCAATAACCCAACCCAGCATGTACATACTACAGCATTGCTATACAAAGTGAATTGTGTTTATTGTCCCTTTGTGGTCTCCGCCACATGGTAACACATCACGTGGCTACGGCCGGCTCTGCCGTGACAACTGGCAGGATCCGCGATACCACACAACCAGCTGCTGCCTGCATCCTGCACACCCGTGTGAAAACACATGTGCACACGTACACAAATGACATACACACATATGCATACACACATATGCATACATACACATGTATATACACATGTATACTCACGTGCATACACACATAGATACTCGCGTGTATACATACGCACACATATATACACACATGTACATACACAGAAACACACAGAAGTTACAACACGGAAACAGGCCATTCGGCCCATCCAGTCTGTGTCGGTGTTTACCCCCCATGTGACCAAATAGTCCTGATCACATTAACCTGCCCTGTCCGCATATCTCTGAAACCCCTTTTCCTGAATCCACCTCTCCAATCCAACCTTCAATGTTGACACAGTTTCTGCCTCAGTCCCTGACCCAGGAAGTGAATTCCACAGCCTCACGACTCTCTGTGTGGAGAGGTTTCTCCTGCTCACTGTTCTAAATCTCTTACATTTAATCTTGTATCTCTGGCCCCTCGTTCTAGACCCTCAACTACTGGAACAGGCTGTTTCCATCGAGCCTGGCCCATCCTTTCATACCTTTAAACACCTCGATCACATCGCCCTGTAATCTGTGTTGTTCTAACGAAAAAAGACAACTTTTCAAGTCTTTCTTTGTCATTTTATTTCTTCACACCAGGCACCATCCGAGTGAATCTGTGTCGTACTCTCTCTAAACCCTCGATATCCTTGCCACAGTGCGGAGCCCAGTACTGCACCAGTGCTCTAACGGAGCTTTATTAAGGTTCTACACCGGCTCCTCATTATCTCGTCTTTTATATTCTGTACCTGGTGATAAAACCCAGATTTCCATTAGTATTTTTACAGCCTTATCACCCCGAGGAGCTGCTTTAATGTCCTGTGAACCTGTTCCCCAAATCCCTCTGATCCCACAGCCCCGCGCCTACTTCCCCAAATCCCTGAGCTCCCCCACAGCCCCGAGCCTACTTCCCCAAATCCCTGAGCTCCCCCACAGCCCCGAGCCTACTTCCCCAAATCCCTCTGCTCCCCACAGCCCCGAGCCTACTTCCCCAAATCCCTCTGATCCCACAGCCCCGAGCCTACTTCCCCAAATCCCTCTCCTCTCCCACAGCCCCGAGCCTACTTCCCCAAATCCCTCTGCTCTCCCACAGCCCCGAGCCTACTTCCCCAAATCCCTGAGCTCCCCCACAGCCCCGAGCCTACTTCCCCAAATCCCTCTGCTCCCCCACAGCCCTGAGCCTACTTCCCCAAATCCCTCTCCTCTCCCACAGCCCCGAGCCTACTTCCCCAAATCCCTCTGCTCTCCCACAGCCCCGAGCCTACTTCCCCAAATCCCTCTGCTCTTCCCCAGCCCCGAGCCTACTTCCCCAAATCCCTCTGCTCCCCCACAGCCCCGAGCCTACTTCCCCAAATCCCTCTGCTCTCCACAGCCCCGAGCTTACTTCCCCAAATCCCTCTGCTCCCCCACAGCCCCGAGCCTACTTCCCCAAATCCCTCTGATCCCACAGCCCCGAGCCTACTTCCCCAAATCCCTCTCCTCTCCCACAGCCCCGAGCCTACTTCCCCAAATCCCTCTGCTCCCCCACAGCCCCGAGCCTACTTCCCCAAATCCCTCTGCTCCCACAGCCCCGAGCCTACTTCCCCAAATCCCTCTGCTCTCCACAGCCCCGAGCTTACTTCCCCAAATCCCTCTGCTCTCTCACAGCCCCGAGCCTACTTCCCCAAATCCCTCTGCTCCCCACAGCCCCGAGCCTACTTCCCCAAATCCCTCTGCTCTCCCACAGCCCCGAGCCTACTTCCCCAAATCCCTCTGCTCCCCACAGCCCCGAGCCTACTTCCCCAAATCCCTCTGCTCTCCCCACAGCCCCGAGCCTACTTCCCCAAATCCCTCTGCTCTCCCACAGCCCCGAGCCTACTTCCCCAAATCCCTCTGCTCCCCACAGCCCCGAGCCTACTTCCAGTCACAGTATAATTACTGCTGGTACTTTTTAACAAAATGCATCTCCTCACACTTACTGACATTGAATTCCAGCTGTCACTTTGTAGCCCATTCCCCCAGTTGTCCCTGTGGCCTACTACACATCTCCATTCACATCCATTTGTCCCTGTGGGGCCAATCAGCACCTTGATTGTACTAATTACACCTGTGATCTATGTAAAAACAGTTTCCTGTTAGTACGTGACTTTAGTACTTGGCTCCATTCTGTGCCAGTTATTTGTTGCCATGGTTTCTCACTTTCGTGTTGCAATAAGGTTTCATTTATTTTCAACCAGGAGGCTCTGCAGCCAAGAATGGGCCTCTGTTGTTAATGCTGCTTAGTACGAGTGATGCGATGAAGATGGCTGTCTAAATTTCTTGGGATGTGCTGGGATGTCATGGTTGGGTTTCCAGCTCCTTTCTGCTCCCCTCCCCTGTATTGTAAATGATTCTTGCTGGAGAGCCTTGGGTCCCTGTGGCCTCCTCTTCGATGGCTCTGATAGCTGGGTAAGTTTAGATAATGAACACAAGCCCTCTCTTTACATTTCTTTTGCTGCTGGGTCTATCTTGTATCTCCAGAGGATTCTCCTTCCGTTTCCAAAATCGACAGAGCAACACTAACAGGTGTTGGCGTGGCTCAGTGAGCAGCTCTCTCGCCTCGGAGTCAGAAGGTCGTGGGTTTCAATCCCACGCCAGAGACTGGAGCACAAAGTCCCGTCTGACGCACCCAGTGCAGTACCGAGGGAGTGCTGCACTGTCGCAGGTGCCGTCCTTCGAATGTGCCCTTTCAGGTGGGTGTAAAAGATTCCCACAGTACTATTGGCGAAGTGCAGGGGAGTTCTCCCCGGTGTCCTGGCCAATACTTATCGTTCAAGCAGCAGGTTATTTGGTCATTATCACATTGCTGTTTGTGGGAGCTTGCTGTGTGCAAATTGGCTGCGGAAATGACTGCATGTGCTGAGGTAGGACAGAGCCAGACTCTCATTGGCTGCTTCCTGGCGGAATGAGTCTTCTTGTTTCAAAGCATAATCCTGATCATCATCTAGTCCCACTTTACAAGATAATGATCCTGCTGTCCATGGTTAATCTACAACATCTCTCGGCTACTGGTGCCTTGTCCTTTGAGGTGTTTAAGATGCAGCAGAGTTGAAGATGACAGCTCCTTTGTGGAGACAAAGACAGTATCCAGTATGGACATTGGCCCAGAAATTCGGGTCCCAACGCTTGAGTACGGACGGAGTACTCACACGTGGACCCGATGGAAGTGCCGGTTTCTTGCATGCACTACGCATGTGCGGGAAACCGGCATTTCCGATCCTCTGAACCAAGGGGTTCAGAGGTCGAACGCGTGCGCGCAGGAGTCTGCGCGTGCGCGTTGAACTTCCTCTTTTTTTACAGGTTTGCCCGTGCGTGAAGGCCTCTACATTTTACACATTAAAAAACCAGACGTAAGGACTTCATTTTAAAAGGTAAGTGGTCAATTAATTAAAATTAGAACATTTTTTCCACAGGTTTATTATTTTAAAATACTTTACAGTAAGGTAAGTGTATTTTTAGCCCCGATTTTTTATAAAATTATTTTTTTCAAAAATTTAAATTGTTTAAAATAGTTATTTAATGTTATTTATAGTTGATTTAAATAGTGTGTTTTTTTTCAAATTTATTTTAAGGTTAAGTACTGTTTTGGGTGCCCGGAGTTTTCATGAATTTGACATTTCTTTCTGTCAAACTCATGAATGGAGTTTTCCCTCCTCCGATTGGTTGCCTGTGGCTCACGTGATCTCAGCCGACGCATCGCACTAACTACGCCGCTGGATCACGCAAGCACAGCGTGCCGGGAGCTGGACCGGTCCACAGACAGGAAATCCACGCAGGCCCAGGCCTCAACGGCCGGCGCGCTAGGTAAGTGTAGGTCGGGGGCTTGCACCCGCGGGAAGCCCCCAACACCAATTTCTGGGCCAATATGTTACTGCAGAGTGCACATGGAAACAGAGACAGACTACAGCAGACACCACACTGGCACAAACTCACATGTACGCACAATGTGCACTGGTGGATGTCGTGTCGTGGCTCAGTGGCAGCACTCTCCCCTCCTGGGTCAGAAGGTTGTGGGTTCTAATCCCACTCCAGCGCAGTACTGAGGGAGTACTTCATTGTCTGTCAAGTGCTCTGGGACGTCCTGAGGTCATTAAAGGCTCTAGATAAATGCAAGATCTTTCTTAACAGACCTTGCCTTTATTGGGCAATAAACGAACAAGCCAATAAATAAAAGCTATATTTATATAAATGATTTGCAATCTCTGTGCTAAGTTCACAAATAACTTTTTATATAATATTTCCTTTACAATCCATCCCAGGCCTATTCTTTCTTGAATTGAACAGTACAAGCCAATTAAATATGTTTCAGTTACTGGGGCTCCTTGAATTTGAATAATTGTCCACTAAATCCATGAGGAGTTGCCGACCATGAGCAGAACTGAACTAATCACACGCTGCCCTTTTGTTTTGAATTGTGTGGCTTGGTCCCTTTCATAAGCCGACAGCCTCAAAGACAACAGACCAGAAGTCCTTGCAGCATTTGTATAATGTTACACTGGGGGGCACAATTCTGAATGCAACTGGTTTCAACCTGCTTGCCCAGGTTTTCCCATCGTTATGCTGAGGGGAACCCATTTTAAATGAACAGGCACTCGACATTGGGATCAGAAAACCTGGGCCCTCGTGCGCTGTAACTGAATTAAAGGGGCTGTTGCAAAGCTAAGACTCGCCGAAAGTCATATCTTTGTCTGGTTTTCCTTGATAGTGATCTCTTTAATTCATAGAGCGGTGGTTCCACCTGTTGGGGAGATGTGAGGGATCAGCTGCAGCCGCTTACCTCTCAGCCACCCACTCGTGGTAGGCGCAGATACCTGGGTGTATCAGCAATGGCTCAGTGCGAAGCACGCTCGCCTTGCGAGTCAAAGGGTCGTGGGTTCAAATCCCACTCTGGGAGACTTTGACACAAAATCTAGGCTGACGCTACAATGTAGTGCTGAGGGGGTGCTGCACTGTCAGAGGTGCTGTCTTTCAGATGAGACGTTAAACCGAAGCCCCGCCTGCTCTCTCAGGTGGATGTAAAAGATCCCATGGCACTGTTTGAAGAAGAGATGGGGCGTTCTCCCCGGTGTCCTGGCCAATATTTATCCCTCAACCAGCACTGGGTCAATTATCTCATTGCCATCTAATTGGCTGCCTACAGTGACTACACTTCATTGCCTGAAAAGCACTTTGGGATGTCCTGAGGCCATGAAAGGTGTTAGATCCGTGGTTCAGTGGATAAATAATCACACGGATGCTGTACATTAACAAATAACAGGTCTTTACTGGAGGAGGGTAATCTCTAGACTGGGGGTACAGAGGCATGCGCACAGCTTATATACCGGTGTGGTCACTGCCGGTACTACAGTATACAGGAGCTGTAAAAAGTAGTTCTGACTTAAAGCACATACACTACAATTCCTCCCTTTTTAGATTAATAATACCCCCTTAATATTCAAATAACAATTACATTTTTACATGTACATTCAATAACAAAAGTCCATTTATAGATTCAGTCTTTGGGGCGGCTTCCTGACCCTTTCGGGATAGCGCCTTTCCGGAGGTTCTTGTTCTTGGTGCAGAGGCGATTCTGACCCCCTTTCACTGGGTAGTTCATCGGGTTCCACTGCTACGGGGTCTGAAGTAGATACTACCGGTATGTCGGGTTCATCCCCAGGTACTCGAGACATGGGGTTGACGCATTCCTGTGATGCTAAGATCTGATCGACGTGGCGTCTCACAATGTTCTCCCCAACATCCACTGTGTACATTAATGGCCCCTGCCTTGTACATATCATTCCGGGTTGCCACTTCTCTGTTCGATAATCCCGGGCCAAGACTGGTTGCCCTACATTGAAGCTCCTTGTCGGCGTCTCGTTGATGTGCTGGAATTGTTTGTCCTCAACATTTCTTCGCACATTTGGTCTGAGCAAGTCCAGACGAGATCTCAACCTTCGGTTAAAGAACATCATGGCCGGGGTCTGGTTGGTAACTGCATGTGTCGCGTTTCGGTAGGCTAATAAGAAATTGTCCATCTTATGCTGTAGTGGAATTTCCTCGTCGTACATGGCCTTTATCGCCTTCTTAAAGGTTTGTACGAACCTCTCAGCCAATCCATTGGTGGCTGGATGATACGGGGCGGATGTGTAATGCCTTACCCCATTCCTTTTCATGAATTTTTGGAACTCATCGGACACAAACTGTGGTCCATTATCAGAGCAGATCTGCTCTGGCAACCCGTTTCTGGCAAATATGGTCCGTAGGACTGCAATCGTTTTCTCTGTAGTGGTTGAAGACATCTTTATCACCTCAGGCCACTTTGAATGAGCATCCACTGCTATTAAGAACATTGAGTCCATGAATGGACCAGCGAAATCAATGTGCACCCGTTGCCATGGAGAGGAGGGCCACTCCCATGGGTGTAGAGGGGCATGTGGTGGTGCATTTTGGACCTTCTGGCATCCTAAGCAGCTCTTAGTTAGGCCTTCGATTTGTTGATCGATTCCCGGCCACCACACATAAGCCCTAGCTAGGCTTCTCATTTTCACTCCCCTCAGATGACCTTCATGTAGCTCATTTAGCACTCTCTCCCTTAACTTGGGTGGAATCACCACTCTGGATCCACACATCACTGTCCCCTGGCATACTGACAGTTGTTCTCTTCTGGATGAGAATGCTGGCAACAGTGAGTCGCCATGTGTTGGCCATCCCCTCACCGTCAATTCATATACCCGTGACAGCGTCGGATCATTGCGGGTCTCCTTCTCTATATCCGCGTTTGTTACTGGCAATCGTTCAATTATCGACGAATAAAATATCTCGATAGGGTCCACTGCTGGTGCTTCCTCCACAGTAGGCAGTGGCAGGCGCGATAGCCCATCAGCGTTCCCATGCTGTCTCGTGCCTTTATATTCTATTTCATATTGATTCGCCCCTAGAAACAGGGACCATCTTTGTAACCACTGTGCAGTCATTACTGGCACGCCCTTCTTAGGATTAAAGATGGAGACAAGTGGTTGGTGGTCAGTCAGCAAGGTGAACTTCTGTCCATGCAGATAGTGGTTGAATTTTTTTACTCCCCATACTAGGCTGAGGGCCTCCCTGTCAATCTGGGTGTAGTTGCGCTCGGCTGAGGTTAGTGACCGAGACGCAAAGGCTACTGGCCTCTCCAACCCGTCTGGGAATTTGTGCGACAGCACCGCTCCAATGCCGTAGGGTGATGCATCACATGCCAAACGAATTGGTAGTGCTGGGTTGAAATGGGCCAACACCTCTTTTGATGTGATCAATTCTTTACACTTCTGGAAAGCTCGTCTACATTCGTCATCCCACTTCCATGGTACCCCTGTTTGCAGTAGGGTGTTCAGCGGGTGTAATACCGTAGACAAATTTGGTAAGAACTTGTGGTAATAGTTTACCAGCCCGAGGAACGACCTCAGTTGTGACACATTTTCTGGTGCTGGAGCCTTGACTACTGCCTCTATCTTGTCAGGGGACTTATGTAACCCCTCTTCATCGATGACGTGGCCGCAATACGAGATCTGTTTCTGGAAAAACTCGCACTTGTGGCGATTAGCTCGTAGCCCATATTCCTTTTAATCTGGCGAGCACCTTCTCCAAGTTAGCGAGGTGATCACCGTCATTTTCGCCCGTGACCAAGATGTCGTCCAAATAACACTGGGTCCCTGGAATCCCTTGCAGGACCTGATCCATCGCCCTTTGCCAGATAGCCGGAGCCGAGGCTACTCCAAACACCAGCCGGTTGTATTGATAGAGACCTTTATGGGTGTTGATCGTAAGGTAATGTTTCGAAGCTTCTTCCACCTCCATTTGCAAGTACGCCTGGGCTAGATCAATTTTGGTGAAGCGTTTACCACCAGATAGCGAGGCGAAAATATCCTCAATTCGTGGAAGCGGATATTGCACCGTGTGAAGGACTGGGTTCACTGTCACCATAAAATCCATACAGATGCGGACCTTCTTTGGTTCCCCAGGCGTATTACTCAACGACCTCTTCATTACAGGAACGATGGGTGTAGCCCACTCGCTCCAGTCCACTTTGGACAGTACTCCTGAACGTTCCAACCCTTCCAGCTCTGCTTCAACCGCTGGTCTGATCGCATAAGGCACTGGTCTGGCCTTCAGAAACTTTGGGCTTGCATTATCCTCTATTTTAATTGTTGCTGTTATTCCTTTTAGTGTTCCTAGTCCCTCCTGGAACACTTCTTTTGCGTCAGTTAGCATTTTTGACAGTCGTCCAGGTGTGACGTCATCATCCTTTTTGGCCTCCACCTTCAGTGCCTGTATGGAATGCCAATCTAAATGTATCTTCCGGATCCATTCATGTCCTAGCAGTGGTGGTCCTCCATTTGGCAATACATATATATCCATTTTAGGTATTTCCTGACCTTTACATGTCACTTTCACCCTTATTTTTCCTTTGGGGTAGACTTTTTGCCCCGTACACATCTTCAAAACAATCTCTGTAGCTTTCAAGGGTATGTGTGAAAATAGCCGCTTGTAGTCTCTTTGATTTATGACTGTTAGAGCTGACCCTGTGTCCAATTCCATTTCCACTTGGACGCCGTCTATCTTGAGTGTAACCCAGATAGTCTGGTGATCCTCCATTTCGGTTACATTATGTAGTTTCAGACAACCCAGCTCCTTGCTTCCGGAGTCTGTGTCACTTTTCTGTTCGTCTGAACCACTGTCCATCACCTGGTGTACCTTTTTGTACTTCTCCTGTGGAGATTTCTTACTGTTGGTTTTCTTCCCAGACCTGCAGACTCTTGCTATGTGTCCTGCTTTCCCACACTGTCTGCACACTTGGTCCTTGAACCAACAATCTTTCTGGTCATGTGTCGTTCTGCCGCAGCGATAGCACTTCCCTGTTCCATAGGTCATTTCGTTGGTGCCATATTCTTATGGTCTCCGTTGTATCTCTGCAGCGCCCCTTGCAGCTGCTTCGTGTGATACTGCCATACTGAAAGCTTTGTCCAGCATAAGGTCCTTTTCTGATAGAAGCCGTTTCTGGGTTCCTTCACTTTGTAGCCCACACACAAACTTGTCCCTTAACGTGTCTGCTAGTCCCGCTCCAAACTGGCAGTATTTCGATAGCTTGCGCAGTTCCGTTAGGTACTCAGCATTGCTTTCGTCTTTGTGTTGGTTCTTTTTATGGAACTTAAATTGTTCTGCTATCAGCAGCGGTGTGGGGTTTAAGTGGTCCTGTAGGATTTCTACTATGCTTTCAAAATTCTTGTTTACCGGCTTCTCTGGGGTTATTAGATTTCGCAGTAACCCATAAGTTTTTGCACCCATGGAATTTAACAGAACCAGTGCTTTATTAGCATCTGGCACTTCATTTACCCTGCAGTACACCTCAATACGTTCCACATATGTCGCCCAATCTTCGACTTCATTGTCGAACGTAGAGATACTGCCACTCTTCGGCATCCTTGGTTGTGCGTTAACTATCACCACTGGCGCCTCCCGCGCTCTCCCTTCTTCTCTGCTGGCAGAAAATGGCGTCTCCCGCGCTTTCCTTCCTTCCCGCGCTCGCCCGTCTTCGCCGCTGCGGCTTCGCAAAATGGCGTCTCCCGCGCTCTTCCTTCTTCTCCGCGGCTCAATGGCGCCTCCCCTTGCTTCGCCCCGCGGACCCTGATCAGCCCGTGATCCCTGGCTGTGCTCTGTGTGTTCTTCTCTTGATATTTGTCGATGCCGCTCAGTCTAGAACCCGGCTGTTTCTTACCCTCTCTCCGGTTTGCAGTATTTTTCCTCGACGCCGCTCGGTGATCAACCCCCGGCTGCACCCTGCTCTCTTCACCCTCTTTCTTACCCCGTCGACGCTGTTCGGCTCTCTCTCTGCCGTCGGTCGGCTCCAGCCGCCGCTGCTCGGGAAGGGTCTGCTCTGGACCTGTCGGCGGTCTCTTACTGCTCGTTGTGGCTGGGGAACCAAGCCCGGCTCTCCACAGCCTCCCCAGCGTAGTTGGATCTCTGCCTGACTGCTGGGCGGTTGCTCGCGGTCGACGCCCGTGTTCCTGGACTCGACTATTTTTTTTTATGTTGCAGGTAGATTTGCATCAACACTCGTCGCCACTGTTAGATCTGTGGTTCAGTGGATAAATAATTACACAGCTGCTGTACATAAACAAATAACAGGTCTTTACTGGAGGAGGGTAATCTCTAGACTGGGGTACAGAGGCATGCGCACAGCTTATATACCGGTGTGGTCACTGCCGGTACTACAGTATACAGGAGCTGTAAAAAGTAGTTCTGACTTAAAGCACATACACTACAAAAGGCGCTATGCAAATGCAAGTCTTTCTGTCAGGTGTCTTTACATCTGCCCTCCAGACCGTGTCTTCAGCAGCTGCTGGCTCAAACCCTTGGAGTTTCCCCGTCGGTCACATGAGGGGGTTCTGACCTCCGTGCGGTGAAGGAATCTACCCAGACCAGCTGGTGACGTGTGATCCTGGTGAGGCTCCAGCTCGTTTTATGTTGAGTTGTGCTGCTCACCCTGTCGCTCGGGAGATGTTCTCTCTCCCTGCTGTGGGCTGTTACATAGAACTGACATGACCGTTCAGCCCAGCCAGTCTGGGCTGGTGTTTATTCTCCACATGAGCAGTATTCCTAGTCCCATGTGCCCGCCCTGTCCCATAGCCCATCACCTACCTAACGTATTCTGAAATGGTGATGTGATCTGTTTCAATCATTAACTCTGGTAGTGCATTCCACAGCCTCATAATCCTCTGTGTAAAAAGGTTTCTTTTACTCTCTGCCCTAAAGCTCACTCCTCCACCGTAACGCCATTTCCACACATAAACAGGGTTTCCAACACACTTCCGGTGAAGTTACAGCGATGGAGTGGGAACATTGCCCAGGAACTCCACAGTCTTAATCTTATATCTGTGTGTGATGAAATATTCCATTCATCACTGCCTGTGACTGTGGTCGGTTTCAGTGTCATTTCCCTTCCCCCAGTCCTCATTGTATTGTTTATTGGAATGTGCTGGAATGTGCTGTGTGTAGGGCTCCGCCCATACCTGGCCCCTTTTGTAAGCTAGCTCAGTCTGGCCTCAGTCTCCAGAAGGAAGATACCTCTCTCTCTTACGTGTTACTTTCTAAGTTAATAAAAGCCTTGTTTTGTTTCGCTAACATCGGGTCTCGGAATTATTGAGGCACATCAATTTTATTAACTTATTTTTCAACACTATGGATCAACTCCTGAAACCTGAACGTTTGGATTTGGATCAACATGCTCCGGACGCATCAGCACGCTTCAGACACTGGTTTGAGTGTATGGAATTTTTCCTGGACAATTCCGCAGCCGTCAAAGACGCTACGGACGCTGCGAGGATGAGACTCGGAATTCTGCGGAATTGGGTAAGCCACCGGGTTTACCCCCTCATCCAAGACGCCGATACGTACCTGGCCGCCTGCGACATCTTAAAGGCGCATTACCAGCAGCCTACGAATGAGGTGTATGCTAGGCATCTGCTCGCTACTCGCGCACAGCGACCTGGGGAATCAGTGGAGGAGTTCCTAAGCACCCTGAAAATGCTTGGCAAAGACTGCAAGTGCCGAGATGTAAAAGCCACAGTGTACACTGACGAGCTTGTTCGCGATGCCTTTATCACAGGCCTCAGCTCCACTTACATCCGGCAAAGACTGCTGGAGAAAACGGGGTTGGACCTGAAACAGGCTGCGGACACCGCGCGATCCCTGGATGTGGCCCAGAGAAACTCGGACGCCTACTCTTCAGCCCGCGCCGTCCACGCCACCACGTGTGCACCGAGGGCGCAGCCATCTTGGAAGGCATCTTCCCCGCCTGGCAGCCCGACACCGGCGGGGCCCCGCGCTCCCCGCAGAAGCCCTACGACAGCCGCGACGCGTCAGGGACCCAACTGCTACTTCTGCGGGCAGCCAAAACACACCAGAAACCTGTGCCCGGCGAAAGGCACCACCTGCTTTAAGTGCGGTAAGAAGGGGCACTTCGGGAAGGTGTGCAGAGGAAACCCTGCTGGAAAACCAACCGCCGGAAAACCCGCCACCGCCGCGTGTGCGCCGTGGGAGCGGCCATCTTGGACACCATCTTGCCCGACCTCGTGGGGTCCGCCATCTTATGGGCAGACAGCGTGGACGCCATCTTGTATCGATCAGGGCCCTACAGTGGCATCGGTCACAGTGGACCAGACCAGGCCGCACCCGCTATCCAAATCAATGGTGGACATCGAGGTAAACGGGTGCCGGGTTAAATGTTTAATTGACAGTGGAAGCACGGAGAGTTTTATCCACCCTGAACTGGCACAACAACTCTCCCTAAAGGTGGTCCCTGCTCAGGGTACTATCTCTATGGCCGATAAAACCCAGACATCGACCATTCTGGGTTACTGCACGGTACAATTGGGCGTTAACGGGACTGTATACGATAATTTTAAAGTACTAATCATGAAGAACCTATGTGCGAGCGTGATCTTGGGCCTGGATTTCCAGTGCAACCACCAAAGCATCACGCTCAAGTATGGTGGGTCCCAGCCGCCCCTCACAGTGTGCGGTCTGGCTACCCTGAAGGTAAAGCCGCCTTCGCTATTCGCGAACCTTACCCCTAACTGCCGGCCAATAGCGACCAAAAGCAGGAGGTACAGCTGGGAGGACAGGCGGTTTATCGTGACCGAGGTAGACAGGCTCCTGAAAGAGCGCATTATTGAACGCAGCAACAGCCCATGGCGCGCCCAAGTGGTAGTGGTAAGGGGTAGCGAGAAGAAACGGATGGTGATCGACTATAGTCAAACGATCAACAGGTACACCCAACTAGACGCCTACCCGCTACCCCGCATATCAGAAATGGTGAACCAAATCGCCCAATACCGGGTGTTCTCCACCATCGACCTCAAGTCAGCGTACCACCAGCTCCCTATCAGACCAGAGGACCGCCTTCGAGGCGAACGGACGCCTCTACCAATTCCTCAGAGTCCCCTTTGGGGTGACGAATGGGGTCTCGGTCTTTCAGAGGGAGATGGACCGCATGGTCGATGACCACCACTTGCAGGCAACCTTCCCCTACCTCGACAACATCACCATCTGCGGCCACAATCAGCTGGATCACGACTCGAACCTCGAGAGGTTCCTGGAAACCGCACAAAAACTCAACCTCACCTACAACGAGGACAAGTGCGTTTTCAACACCACGCGCCTCTGCATACTAGGCAGCGTGGTGGAGAATGGGGAAATCGGACCAGACCCCGACCGATTGCGCCCCCTACGGGAGCTGCCCCTGCCCAACACTCCCAAAGCCCTGAAAAGGTGCCTGGGGTTATTTTCTTATTATTCCCAATGGGTCCCCAACTACTCCGACAAAGCCCGCCCCCTCTTGAAAGCATCCTCTTTTCCGCTCTCTGCTGAGGCCCACGCCGCCTTCAAAAGCATTAAGCAGGATATTGAGCGGGCCACGCTACAGGCAGTGGACGAGAACACTCCATTTCAAGTGGAAAGTGATGCGTCTGACTTCGCCTTGGCGGCCACCCTCAACCAGGCGGGGCGGCCCGTAGCTTTCTTCTCGAGGACCCTCCAAGGGCCCGAGATCAGACACTCCTCCGTGGAAAAGGAGGCCCAAGCCATCGTGGAGGCAGTGCGCCACTGGCGCCACTACCTAGCCGGCAAACACTTCACCCTACTTACTGACCAGCGGTCGGTATCGTTTATGTTCAATAATAAACAGAGGGGGAAGATTAAAAATGATAAGATTCTTAGGTGGCGGATCGAGCTCTCCACCTTCGAGTACGACATCATTTACCGGCCAGGGGCCCTTAACGAATCCCCTGACGCCCTCTCACGAGGGATGTGTGCCAGCGCCGCCGGGGATCGGCTACAGACCCTCCACAACGACCTCTGCCACCCAGGGGTCACGCGGCTGTTCCACTTCATAAAGTCCCGTAACTTACCCTACTCGATTGAGGAAGTTCGGTCTCTGACCAGGAACTGCCGCACTTGCGCTGAGTGCAAGCCTCGGTTCTACCGCCCAGATAGAGCCCACTTAATCAAAGCTACACGGCCCTTTGAGCGGCTCAGCTTAGATTTCAAGGGCCCCCTCCCGTCCGTCGACCGCAATGTTTACTTCCTGAACATTGTGGACGAATACTCCCGGTTCCCATTCGCCTTCCCCTGCCCAGACATGACCAGCGCCACGGTCATTAAATGCCTCAACAGCCTGTTCTGCCTGTTCGGTATGCCGAGCTACATCCATACGGATAGGGGGGCGTCCTTCATGAGTGAAGAGCTACGCCAGTACATGCTGTCCAAGGGGATCGCCACGAGCCGTACCACCAGCTACAACCCCCGGGGTAACAGCCAAGTGGAGCGAGAGAACGGGACAGTATGGAAAGCAGTCACTCTAGCTCTAAGGACCAAGGGCCTCCCTATCTCCCGCTGGCAGGGAGTCCTCTCGGATGTGCTCCATTCGATACGGTCGCTATTGTGTACGGCCACTAATGCCACGCCTCATGAATGAATGTTTGTCTTTCCCCGGAAATCCACCTCAGGCGTATCCATGCCGTCATGGCTCTCCACCCCAGGTCTGGTACTCGTGCGAAGGCATGTGAGGGGCCACAAGACGGACCCTCTCGTGGAGCCAGTACACCACCTCCACGCCAACCCCCAATACGCATATGTCCGGCACGCCGACGGAAGGGAGGACACCGTGTCCATAAAAGACGTCGCCCCAGCCGGCATCGACAACAACCACGGCAATAGCAGCAACAACGATCACAGCAACTCTTACCCACCCACTACTCTTTCATCACCCCCGGAAGAACATCGACCAACGGCACCCCCACCAACGACCCCTTCAACAACCCTGGCGGCACCCCCGGCAGAGACCCAGGAGGCTACCGGGGACACCCAGCCGACACCCGCGGCACCACAACAGCCACGTCGGTCGCAGAGGACTATCAAACCCCCGAACAGACTAAATCTATAGAAGGGGTGAATGTGATGAAATATTCCATTCATCACTGCCTGTGACTGTGGTCGGTTTCAGTGTCATTTCCCTTCCCCCAGTCCTCATTGTATTGTTTATTGGAATGTGCTGGAATGTGCTGTGTGTAGGGCTCCGCCCATACCTGGCCCCTTTTGTAAGCTAGCTCAGTCTGGCCTCAGTCTCCAGAAGGAAGATACCTCTCTCTCTTACGTGTTACTTTCTAAGTTAATAAAAGCCTTGTTTTGTTTCGCTAACATCGGGTCTCGGAATTATTGAGGCACATCACTGTGTCTCCCCATTCTAAATCTCTTGCTTATATTGAAATCCATTTGCCACAGTTTTGCCATTCACTTAACCTGTCGATATCCCTGTGTAATTTTATGCTTCCATCTACATTGCCGCCTATCTTTGAGTCATCGGCAAACTTGGATATGTGACTTTCTGTGCCATCATCTAAGTCGTTAATAAATACGGTGAATAGTTGAGGCCCCAACACAGATCGGGGATAACTGTAGTTGCAGTGGCACTGAAACCTGTCCCAGAACCTCTAGAGAAAGGAATGGTGGTGATGATGAAACGAGATGGTGAAGGAGAGACTGGATACAAAATAAATCCTTTATTCCAAGAACTAGGACAGTATGATAGGTACATTCAACTCTTTCTTGTCGTGCAACATGTGTTTACAGATCGCTGTAGTGCACATGATTGCAACACCACACTGTATTCTTAAATAAGCACAAATTCCTTCACGGTGCCTCTGTAATGTTTACAAGACGGTGGTAGTTCTATTAGCTGCTGGTGAACACAAGGTGCAACATGATGCAACATGATGAAAAAATGCTGCTCATACACGTCATTTTAAAGTGCTCTGTTTAGGTTCATATACCTTTACTGTGGGGAGGTGTAGTGAACCTGGGCTTAATGGTAACATTCCCACCTCTGAATCCCGCTCCAGACAGTCCCAGCGAGTGGCTCCGGCTCTGAATCTCGCTCCAGACAGTCCCAGCGAGTGGCTCCGGCTCTGAATCCCACTCCGGACAGTCCCAGCGAGTGGCTCCGGCTCTGAATCCCGCTCCAGACAGTCCCAGCGAGTGGCTCCGGCTCTGAATCTCGCTCCAGACAGTCCCAGCGAGTGGCTCCGGCTCTGAATCCCGCTCCAGACAGTCCCAGCGAGTGGCTCCGGCTCTGAATCTCGCTCCAGACAGTCCCAGCGAGTGGCTCCGGCTCTGAATCCCACTCCAGACAGTCCCAGCGAGTGGCTCCGGCTCGGAGTTCTGGGTTGACATCCAGTGAGATACTCGTGTTCGGTGGGGGTGGGTGCCCCGGGGGGGGGGGTGGGTGCCCGGTGGGTGCCCCCTCGTTGTATAGGTTGTGGGAGCCCATAAACGCCTCGCACTAACCACTGTATGGGTTGGTATGAAGATGGTTGTGGCCATGGAAGGAACGTTGGCGTTCAGCCTGTCAGACTGTTACTCAGCCTGCGAATCCTTCCACTACTTCACACCATTCTCCAAAGAGCCAATCACGGGAAGGATCATTCTCAGGGGGGTACGTGGGAATCAGGAATAACTGCAGTTGCAGTGGAATCTGCCCTAGAACTTGGACAGAAAGACTATCAGAGGACTTGAGGGGGCTCTGAATAGACCGTAGGAAGGAGCTTGCTGGAGAGGTTAATTGGAGAGTGAAGCTATGCTTCCAGCAGAACTTGTGTCCTTCTCAGTGTTACCCTGTTAGCAAGAAAATCTTCAGTGGATCAGGGGAATGGTCTTCAGCTAGATGTGGGAGGCTGCGGCTGGCGTGTTGCTCCAGGCTCTTCATCTTTTGTGGAGCACTTCGGAAGAGACCTTTGCGGTTTCAGCATCCTCTTGGTGATCCTGCAGGGAGCTGGTGGTTTCTCGGAGTGTCTGTGAGAAACTGGATAGATTGTCCATGAGGTTTGACGGATGTTGACCTACTCGTTGACTGTGGACTCTCTGTGAACTGTCCCAGGAAACACTTGTCGACTTTGAAAGCTCCTGTGGACACTGGGCATTCGGGGATCGGCCAGACTCTAACATCACTGCCAGTCTGGCTCCAGAAGATCTCACAAGCACCTCCTGGGGCCCTGCTTCTTATGACAAGCTTGGGAAACATTGCTTACGCCACAATGTGCAGAAGGCTCTGAGAATGAGCTGCTTTCTCTTCCCTTCATAGAATGTCTTTCATGTTGACTGCTGAATGACTTTATTTTATTTGATCCATTTTCTACAATGCTCTGGGGTACAATTTGCTCTTGGGCTGTGCGTGGACCGGGCGCCAGTGAATCGGCATCCGGTTTTACACACGCCCGATATACATTTCTATTGGCTTCAATGGAGCGGGGGAAAGGGGTGGCCGATTCTCCAGCGCCTGTTCCGATCTGCCGCCCAAGACCAGTTTCAACCCCGCTATTTATATTTTGCCCAGTTTCCTTCTCTGCTCCTGGATACACCAGGGTGGACAGAAAGGCCAAGAGAGACTGTAGCAGTAGGCCAGTCACGGATCTCCCAGTGCGCTACACCGAGCGTTGGCTAACTCTGCAGGCCCGATTTACAACTCGAAGCTCCGGACATGGAGCCTTACCTAACCCTAACCCTAACCCACTGGGAGTGCAGACTGAGAATATGTGGGTCGTGTCTGTTGTAAACTTGGCCTAGCTTCAACAGGAAGCCTTTCAGTTCCTGCCCAAAAGGGGGCCAATTACAACACCCAATCAGAAGCTACTTTATGTAAATAACTGGTAGTAAAGGTAGAAAATGGAGGCCAGAATGAGACAGCAGACTGTGGGCCTGACTCTTCACATGGGCTCTGGTGCAGGACCCTCTCCTGCCAGTTATCGATATGGAAAGTCATGGGTAGCGTTCACTCAGAGGAGCAGCCCTCCGATTTCAACAGAAGCCAAGCTGCTTCACTTAAACCCTCCACAAGATGTGAGGAGACTGTCTCCAGAGACCCAGACAGTGTCCCACGCCAGATGGGGAGTCAGTGCGTAGACCACAATTGTGTGAAATTGGTGTCAGCTGTGGCTCAGTGGGTAGCGCACTCGCCTCTGAGTCAGAAGGTTGTGGGTTCAAGTCCCACTTCAGAAGACTTGAGCACAAAATCTAGGCTGACCCTCCAGTGTAGTGCTGACGGAGTGCTGAACTGTCGGAGGTGCAGTCTTTCAGATGGGATGTTAAACTGAGGTCCCTCTGGTGGATGTAAAAGATCTCATTACACTATTTTGAAGAAGAGCAGGGGAGTTATCCCCGATGTCCTGCCCAATATTTCTCCCTCAATCAACATCACTAAAACAGATGATCTGGTCAATATCACATTGCTGTTTGTGGGAGCTTGCTGTGCACAAATTGGCTGCCGCATTTCCGACATTTCAACAGTGACTACACTTCAGAAGTACTTCATTGACTTTGGGATGGCCTAAGGACGTGAAAAGTGCGATATAAATGCGAGTCTTTTAACTTTAAAAATTCATCAAACTCTGCAGAATGACAAGCTGATAAAAGTCATGGTAAGAAAGAGGATTAACCTCAGTGGCCAAAGATTAAATGAACACTGGGGAGGGCCAGTCCCAGCAAGGAAAGCACTCATGTTGGTCAGGATCTGACAGCAAAGGGTGCTGAGGGGAGACATATAGTTCCCAGAATCTCAAGTTTGGTAAGTTTAAAACGGTTACAGTAGCTGGAAAGCCCAAGTGTAAAACGTATTTAATCAGCTCCAGCTTGTAACGTCCCCGGTAAAAGAAAGACAGGCTTGCATTTCTATAGCGCCTTTCATGATCTCAGGGTGTCTCAAAGCACTTCACAGCCAATTAAGTACTATTTGAAGTGTAGCCACTGTTGTAATGTAGGAAACACGGCAGCCAATTTGTACACAGCAAGCTCCCACAAACAGCAATGTGATATTGACCAGATAATCTGTTCTAGTGATGTTGATTGAGGGATAAGTATTGGCCCCAGTATATCGGGGATAACTCCCCTGCTCTGCAAAGAGCACCATGGGATCTTTTACATCTACCTGAGTGAGCAGACGGGGCCTCGGTTTAACGTCCCATCCGAAAGATGGCACACTCCGACAGTGCAGCGCTCCCTCAGTGCGGCCCCTCCGACAGTGCAGCGCTCCCTCAGTGCGGCCCCTCCGACAGTGCAGCGCTCCCTCAGTGCGGCCCCTCCGACAGTGCAGCGCTCCCTCAGTGCGGCCCCTCCGACAGTGCAGCGCTCCCTCAGTGCGGCCCCTCCGACAGTGCAGCGCTCCCTCAGTGCGGCACCTCCGACAGTGCAGCGCTCCCTCAGTGCGGCACCTCCGACAGTGCAGCGCTCCCTCAGTGCAGCCCCTCCGACAGTGCAGCGCTCCCTCAGTGCGGCACCTCCGACAGTGCAGCGCTCCCTCAGTGCGGCACCTCCGACAGTGCAGCGCTCCCTCAGCACTGCACTGGAGTGTCAGCCAAGATTTTATGCTCAAGTCTCTGGAGTGGGACTTGAACCCAGAATCTTCTGACCCAGAGGGGAGAGTGCTGCCCACTGAGCCACAGCACAACATCCACAAGTGCACATTGTGTGTATGTGTGAGCTTGTGCCAGTGTGATGTCTGTCTCTGTTTCCATGTGCACTCTGCAGTAATATAATGTACCTTCAAGTCCCACTCCAGAGACTTAAGCACAAAAATCCAGGCTGACATACCCAGCCAGCTTTCGGATGAGACGTTAAACCGAGGCCCCGTCTGCTCTCTCAGGTGGATGTAAAAGATCCCACGACACTATTTCGAAGAAGAGCAGGGGAGTTATCCCTGGTGTCCTGGGGCCAATATTTATCCCTCAATCAACATCACAAAAACAGATGATCTGGCCATCATCACATTGCTGTTTGTGGGATCTTGCTGTGTGCAAATTGGCTGCCTCACTTCCTGCATTACAACAGTGACTCCACTTCAAAACTACTTCATTGGCTGTGAAGTGTTTTGGGACGTCCTGAGGTCGTGAAAGGCACTATAGAAATTCAAGTCTTTCTTACACTGTCCTTGTCTCTGCAAAGGAGTTGTCATCTTCAATTCTGTTGCATCCATTCTAGAGTCCTTAAACATCTCAAAGGCACCAGTAGCCAAGGGAGCTTGTAGATTAACCATGGGAAGAACAACAGGATCATTATCTTGTAAAGTGGGACTCGATGATAATCAGAACTATGCTTTGAAACAAGAAGACGACTCATTATATCAGGAAGCAGCTGATGACAGCCTAGCCGCTGTCCCACCTCAGCCTTGCTGCTGGATTCTTCATTGGGAACTCAGTGCAGACATTTTCTGGTTCTGAGAAATATCCTAATGGGGATTCACAACCAGTGAAGAACATTACAGTTGTTGTTATTATATAGACATACATGGCAGCCATTTTGTGCACAGCAAGGTCCCACAAACACCAATGTGATAAATGATCTGTTTTAGTGATGTTGGTTAAGTGATAAATATTGGTCGGGACACTGGGAAGAACTCCCGTTATTCTTCAAATATTGCCATGGGATCTTAAACATCCAACTGAAAAGACATTGGTTTACATTCCATCTAAAACACAGCACCTCCGACAGTGCAGCGCTCCCTCAGTACTGCCCCTCCGACAGTGCAGCGCTCCCTCAGTACTGCCCCTCCGACAGTGCAGCGCTCCCTCAGTACTGCCCCTCCGACAGTGCAGCACTCCCTCAGTACTGCCCCTCCGACAGTGCAGCGCTCCCTCAGTACTGCCCCTCCGACAGTGCCGCGCTCCCTCAGTACTGCCCCTCCGACAGTGCCGCGCTCCCTCAGTACTGCCCCTCCGACAGTGCAGTGCTCCCTCAGTACTGCCCCTCCGACAGTGCAGCGCTCCCTCAGTACTGCCCCTCCGACAGTGCAGCGCTCCCTCAGTACTGCCCCTCCGACAGTGCAGCGCTCCCTCAGTACTGCCCCTCCGACAGTGCAGTGCTCCCTCAGTACTGCCCCCAGACAGTGCAGCGCTCCCTCAGTACAGCTCCCTGATAGTGCAGCGCTCCCACAGTATGGTCCCTCCGACAGTGCAGCGCTCCCTCAGTACTGCCCCTCCACAGTGCAGCAATCCCTCATTACTGCCCCCGACAGTGCTGCACTCCCTTAGTACTGCCCCTCCGATAGTGCTGCGCTCCCACAGTATTGCCCCTCCAACAGTGCAGCGCTCCCTCAGTACTGTCCCTCCGGCAGTGCAGCACTCCCTCAGTACTGCCCCCCGACAGTGCAGCGCTCCCTCAGTATTGTCCCTCCGACAGTGCAGCGCTCCCTCAGTACTGCCCCCCGACAGTGCAGCACTCCCTCAGTATGGCCCCTCCGACAGTGCAGTGCTCCCTCAGTACTGCCCCTCCGACAGTGCGACGCTCCCTCAGTACTGCCCCTCTGACAGTGCAGCGCTCCCTCAATACTGTCCCTCCGACAGTGCGGCGCTCCCTCTGTACTGCCCCTCCGACAGTGCAGCGCTCCCTCAGTACAGATCCTCCGACAGTGGAGCACACCCTCTGTACTGCCCCTCCGTCAGTGCAGCAATCCCTCTGTACTGCCCCTTCGACAGTGCAACGCTCCCTCAGTAATGCCCCTTCGACAGTGCAGCGCTCCCTCAGCACTGCCTCTACGATAGTGCAGTGCTCCCTCAGTACTGCCACCCCCAACAGTGCAGCGCTCCCTCAGTACTGCATCCCGACAGTGCTGCACTCCCTCAGTACTGCCCCCCGACAGTGCAGCGCTCCCTCAGTTTGGCCCCTCTGACAGTGCAGCGCTCCCTCAGTACTGCCCCTCCAGTCAGTGCAGCACTCCCTCTGTACTGCCCCCCGACAGTGCAGCGCTCCCTCAGTACTGCCCCTCCGACAGTGCAGTGCTCCCTCAGTACTGCCCCTCCGACAGTGCAGCCATCCCTCAGTACTGCCCCTCCGACAGTGCAGCCATCCCTCAGTACTGCCCCTCCGACAGTGCAGCACTCCCTCAGTCTGGCCCCTCCGACAGTGCAGCGCTCCCTCAGCACTGCCCCTCCGACAGTGCAACACTCCCTCAGTACTGCCCCTCCGACAGTGCAGCGCTCCCTCAGTACTGCCCCTCCGACAGTGCGGCGCTCACTCAGTACTGCCCCTCCGACAGTGCAGCGCTCCCTCAGTACTGCCCCTCCGACAGTGCAGCGCTCCCTCAGTACTGACCCTCCGACAGTGCAGCACTCCCTCAGTACTGCCCCTCCGACAGTGCAGCGCTCCCTCAGTACTGCCTCTCCAACAGTGCAGCGCTCCCTCAGTACTGCCCCTCCGACAGTGCAGCGCTCCCTCAGTACTGCCCCTCCGACAGTGCGGCGCTCCCTCAGTCTGGCCCCTCCGACAGTGCGGTGCTCTCTCAGTACTGCCCCTCCGACAGTGGGGTGCTCCCTCAGTACTGCCCCTCCGACAGTGGGGTGCTCCCTCAGTACTGCCCCTCCGACAGTGGGGCGCTCCCTCAGTACTGCAGTGGGGGTAAATCTAGATTATGCTCAGGTCATCAACTGTGATTTGAGCTTACTGTCTCCTGACTAAGAGGTCAGAGTGCTACCAACTGAACCAAGCTGTCAATTAAGTCCAAAGTCCCAACCCCAGCCCCCACCCCAATACCAGTTTGTTCTGCAGTGACCAAGGATGGTTCCGGTACTCAGCTCCTCGGTCCGGTTATTCAGTGTTCCCAGTTTGAACCAGATTTTCTAGTTCACACTTGTACATATTTGAACTCCGGAGAAGTCAAAGTAGAAAGTTGACAGGTGAGGGGAGTGGGAGGATGAGACCACTGGAGTGATGGGGGTCAAGGGGCACAGAGCAATGGGGGTCAAGGGGCACAGAGCAATGCTGTGAACAGGGGGAGTCGGGCACAGTCCGTGCCTTTCAGGGGTTCCTTTACACAGCGAACCAGGACTGCATCACGTCAATTTTTCGTTGGATGATGAAGCTGTGTAACAATAAGTTGCCACGTTGTAGCTGCGGTGTCACGTGGTCTGTTTGGTCTGTTTCTCTGTTGCATGTATTTCCTCCCTCTCCCTCTCTTTCCTCTCTCTTGTCTATATTGAAGAGCAGGGGAGTTCTCTCGGTGTCCTGGCCAATATTTAGCCCTTAACCAACAACACTAAAACAGATTATCTGGTCATTATCTCATTGTTGTGTGGGAGCTTGCTGTGCGCAAATTTGGCTGCCGCGTTTTCTACATCACAACAGTGACTACATGTTAAAAGTACTTCATTGGCTGTAAAGCACTTTGGGATGTCCTGAGGTTGTGAAAGGCGCTATAGAAATGCAAGTCTTTCTTTTTGTTTTTCTGTCTCTCGTTCTTTTTCTCTCACCTTTCATCTCTTTGCCACTCTCCCTCTTTCTTTCTCTCTGTCTTTCTCTGCCTCAGTCTCACCCCTCTTTTCTCCCTCCCTTTTCCCTCTCTGTTTCTTCCTCTCCTTCTCTTTCTCTCTCTCTCCCCCCTCTCTCCGTCTTTCTCTCTCTCCCCCCTCTCCGTCTTTCTCTCTCTCCCCCCCTCTCTCCTCTCTCCTCTCTCTCACTCCCCCTCCCTCTCTCCCCCTTTCTCTCTCTCTCACACACTCCTCCCCTCTCTCTCCCCCTCTTTTTTCCTCTCTCACACTCCTCCCCTCTCTCTCTCCCTCTTTCTCCCTTCTTCTCTCTCATGTTTCCCTCTTGTCTTGCAGGTTGTTTGGGAATGGTGGATCCTGTCGAGCTTGTGCTCAGTCCATCCCGTCGAGTGAGCTGGTGATGAGGGCTCGGGACAGTGTTTACCATCTCGAGGTTAGCCGGCTCCATTCTCCATTGGCCTGTCCACATTATCGGGCACCAAACTGCTCAGCCCAGAGCAGCTCCATTGCTGAACTGGAGCCTGTTAGTTAGTAGTGTGACATCTCGCACTACCACACCTGAATTAACACACCTACCCTGGCACGCCTACCCTGACACGCCTGAATTAACACACCTACCCTGACACGCCTGAATTAACACACCTCCCCTGGCACACCTGAATTAACACACCTGAATTAACACACCCAAATTAACACACCTACACTAGCACACCTACCCTGACACACCTGAATTAACACACCTACCCTGACACACCTGAATTAACACACCCGAATTAACACACCTACAGACACACCTACCCTGACACACCTGAATTAACACACCTACACTGACACACCTGAATTAACACACCTACCCTGACACACCTGAATTAACACACCTACCCTGACACACCTGAATTAACACACCTACACTGACACACCTGAATTAACACACCTACCCTGACACACCTGAATTAACACACCTACCCTGACACACCTGAATTAACACACCCGAATTAACACACCTACAGACACACCTACCCTGACACACCAGAATTAACACACCTACACTGACACACCTGAATTAACACACCTACCCTGACACACCTGAATTAACACACCTACCCTGACACACCTGAATTAACACACCTACACTGACACACCTGAATTAACACACCTACCCTGACACACCTGAATTAACACACCTACCCTGACTCAGAGGCGAGAGTGCTCCCACTGAGCCCCGTCTGATGCTGACATCATGCTGCTAACCACAGCAGCTCAGGACCACGAGGAGCACTGGAGGATGCGGCACCATCGTAAGTCTTGGAAAGGAAGCTCCGAGTGTGTGGTAGGATTTGGAGCTGTCTCTAATTGGCATTTACAAAACTTCCAAATAACCTGAAGCTGTGCAAGCCACGAATAGTCACCACCAGACCAGTTAAAGCTACTTGCACTCCAGCACCACTTCCACCTCTAACATCGCCAGTCTCCGCCCGAGCCTCAGCTCATCCGCTGCTGAAATCCTCATCCATACCTTTGTTACCTCCAGACTCGACTGTTCCAAAACACGGGCTGGCCTCCCGTCTTCCACCTTCGGTAAACTCCAGCTTTGCTGCCTGTATCCTAACTCGCACCAAGTCCAGTGAATCCACCCCTGTGCTTTCTACACTGGCTCCCGGTCCACCACCTCACATTGAATCCCTCCATGGCCTCATCCCTGCCGATCTCTGTGACGGCCAGCCCTACAATCCCGAGTTCTCTCCATTCCTCGTGCACCCCCTCTCCCTACGCCCTACCATTTGCCACTAGACGCTATGCTCTAGAATTCCCTCCCTAAATCTCTCCACCTCCCTCTCCTCTCAGTCTGTTCTTAAAACCCACCACTTTGACCAAGCTTCTAGTTACCCCTCCAAGTATCTCCGTCCGTGTCTCGGTGTAGTTACCCCTCTTAGTATCTCCGTCCGTGTCTCGGTGTAGTTACCCCTCTTAGTATCTCCGTCCGTGTCTCGGTGTAGTTACCCCTCCTAGTATCTCTGTCCACGTCTCGGTGTATTTACCCCTCCTAGTATCTCTGTCCACGTCTCGTTGTAGTTACCCCTCCTAGTATCTCCGTCCGTGACTCGGTGTAGTTACCCCTCCTAGTATCTCCGTCCGTGACTCGGTGTAGTTACCCCTCCTAGTATCTCCGTCGTGTCTCGGTGTAGTTACCCCTCCTAGTATCTCCGTCCGTGTCTCGGTGTAGTTACCCCTCCTAGTATCTCCGTCCGTGTCTCGGTGTCAAATGTTGTCTGAGGACCATCCTGTGAAGCGCCTATGTTAAAGGAGCTATATAAATGCGATTTGTTTTTGTTCATTCACCACATTCCCTTCTGTTGCTGTGTTAGTGATAGTGGCAGGAGCTGTGTGTACTGTACTGGTGTCTGAGCTTTAGTACTGGGCCTACCACAAGGCCGAGAGGCCCCTAACCTGCTCACTCTTTGTCTCCACAGTGCTTCACCTGTGCTACCTGTAGAAACAGGCTGGTGCCAGGAGACAGCTTCCACTTCATCGACGGAACAATCTTCTGTGAGCGTCACCTGCCTCCGGCCCTGCCTGGTGGGCCCATCAAACCTCCGCTGCCAGACCACAAGGCAAGGTTCAGTCGATAAGGTGCAGGAGAAGGGAGAGAGCAAGCTAACACGACCTTCACTATCTCAAGATGATCTCGTAGAGGCTCCTTTCGACCAACCCCATCCCCCCACCTTGCAATAGCGTAACCTCACTGTCACAAGAGATTCTCCAGGATATGTCAAAAATCTTGTGCCCAGCACACATTACAATTGCCACACTGCCACCTGATTGGCAGGAATGTTACATCCTGAAGCAACGATGAATCACAAGAGAAGAAATTGTACAAATTGAACATAAGCAAAGCAAGTCGAAAAGCTCCCAATGAGGAGCTCGGGACATGTCGAGACAACAAGTCAAACAGGAGCAGTTTGCTAACAGCAAAGAAAGGGAACCATTCCGATCACTCCATGGGGTGGAATCGGTCCTGGGCGGAGTGCACAATGGGCGATAGTGAATTGGCAGCTCATTTTACACTACGCCCAATTCTCTTTCCCCTTGTAGACCCTTTATGGAAACCAATGTCCTGGTAGAAGAGCAGGAGAGTTCTCCCCGGTGTTCTGGCCAATATTTATCCCTCAATCAACAATACTAAAACAGATTATCTGGTCATTTATCTCATTGCTGTTTGTGGGATCTTGCTGTGCTCAAATTGGCTGCCACATTTCCTACATTACAACAGTGACTACACTTCAAAATTACTTCATTGTGTAAGCTTTGGATCACAAGTCACACACAGATTACCCAAAGGGTCTTAGGAGTTGTAAGGCTTTTTATTAGAGAGCTACAGTTTAAGCATAATCAGATACTACTACATGCGACTGAAATAGATACAGTGGACATACAACCCGTGACAGATGAGGGCGATCTACGGCCCTGGAATGGAACGAAACGACCGGACGGACAGACAGTACAGTGGTTTCGGATTGGGTGGATTCCTGCAGTCTCTGGCAGCGGTCACTTCCGTTGGGTCATCCCTTGAGCTGTTGGAGGCGTTAGGCTGTCAGCCAGCATTGATCCACCTCAGGGGCTAAACTTGACCAAGGTGTTAGGCCGTAACCACCTCGGGGAAGCCTTCGCCCCTAACTGCCTGTTTTCCTCGCTCGGTTGTCTGTTTTTATGCCTTATTTCGATGGGCTGGTGGATACCTGGTGTCAATCATTTTTACCCATCCCATTGTCCAATTACAAGAGGCTACCTCTGACTGCCCCCTCCCAGCCTCATGAGGTCATTTTCCTCCTTATCTCTGTTCTGAAGGTCTTGTTGCCTTCTCATAGACAGCTTGTTTATCCTACAGCTCCTTTCTGCATCCCTATCAGGCCTAGCTATGCCCACTCGTAGGCCTGTTTTTGTGTTCTGACCTCATAATTCAACTCTCTGTACAACTCCTTTCCTGACATGCCTGGAATCCTTCGGTCATCAATATAGGCAAACTGCTGCTCCAGGGAACCCGCAACAGACTATTATTTCTTACAATTAACTGTAAAGGGATTTGGAACATCATGAGGTCGTGAAAGGCGCTATATAAATGCAAGTCCTTCTCTGTGTGATTGGTCCTTGGGAAATAAATAAACTCCTTTCCAGATGTTGTCAGTGGTGACGTACATCCTCCCCCCACAACAGCCCAATGATTGTGAGCAATGCTACGGGAGATCTGCTAGCTCATTCTAATTTTCCTTCTCTCTCTCAGCTAATTTAGTGGCGACCAATTCAATCCTGAGGAATCTGCGGTCTCTCCACCTTCACCACTTGCTACCGGGTGACTACGCCAACCGAGCAACTGCGCAAATTCTTTCCTAGTGCTCCTGAAACATGTTGGAGACGATTGTTTTCCCCACTCGTGTCCCGTGCTGCCTCATTTCCCTCCGATGGACCTTTCCAAGGAGACTCGGCCAGCTTTCAGGTTACTTATTAAGAGTTGAGGAATTTCACCTGGGAAATATAAACTGCCGCTGTGGTTATAGCAACAATGAACAGGATGAGCAGATTAAGAATTGTAGCCCTGGCTCCTGATGAGGGCATGGTCCAGCATGGGAGCGGAGCTGGACCGTCTATGATAACTTAACCAATCTCAGCAACCAGATAGGCCTACAATTGATCTCAGTACAGGATTCCTATTAACACTTCTAGGAACTTTGGTGAAGATAGGCATGGTTTTGGATGCTATGCTCCCCTTGGTTGAATTTCCCAAGGCCAATTATTATAACTCAGGTGCTACCCTGACTGAGATCGGGTTGACCCTGGGAACGTTCGACTGTGTGGGGCTAGGTACCACACTGGGCAGTGCACTCCCCACCTGAGCCACAGGGCACCCACTCCAAGTAAAGGCTTTCTCCTCCCTCCCGGAGACACTCACTGCGGAGGAGGCCCTCATATTATCGGGTACCTGGTGCACTCCCGAACCCGGCACCAGCACATAGGACAGCAAAGGAGCCAAGAAAACATGAGACTTATGGAACTCCTCGAGAACTTGACCACACCCTGCATTTTCAATGATTTACACAACTTGATTACATCGATTAACATTAAGATGTGTGTACAGCAGACGTAACATTAGGATATGTGTACAGAGGACATGACTAAGTATAATAATTTAATAAATACTTATTCATTCTGGCTCCTTGGTACATTTATAAAAATAAATGATGTCTCGCTAGGGGTTTAGTGTGGGGACAGGCTTTACAGTTGATCAACTGACCAGTCACCCATACGGAAGCGGCCTGTTGCTGGGCCTCTGCTGCTGCAGTGATTGACTGGATTGGCAGGAGAGGTGAGCTGCTGATCCTCCACACTGCCTCCCTGCTCCTTCACTGTTTGCAAGTCTCGTGCTTGTGCTTCCTCTGACTGGTAAGCTGAGATCTTAGAAACAGAGTATGTTTTAAGACAGCAATTGCCCTTCAACCACCTTTTAAAGAGAGAAACTTTTAATCAAATAATATTAATGAGTAAAAGGCTGAATCTCCATCTGGGTGAACACAATCTCAGTCATGGGGCGTGTCGGTCATGGGGAGTTAGTCAACCAACTCTTCGGTTCCAGCATGAACCATGACTTCACACTGCTCATTCTTTCGAGAATCCTCCACACCTGCTCAGTTATGTCCCTACCCTGGCACTTGGGAGGCAACCGGCCATTCAGGAGCCCTGGTTCCAGCTGCAGAAAATCCCTCCGGCAGCGAACACTTGCCTTTCCTCGACACCTTCTTCCCCCAGATCATCACCTGCTCCGTGGTGTTGCTTGTGATCCTTCTCCTCAGTCACTGTCCTGGCCTGAATCTGTAGGTGCCCAGTACTGTATACCCTGCAGTGTCACCCCCCCTGCATTTCCTGCACTAGAGATCCAGTACTGTATACCCTGCAGTGTCACCCCCTGCATTTCCTGCACTAGAGATCCAGTACTGTATACCCTGCAGTGTCACCCTCAGCATTTCCTGCACTAGAGATCCAGTACTGTATACCCTGCAGTGTCACCCTCAGCATTTCCTGCACTAGAGATCCAGTACTGTATACCCTGCAGTGTCACCCCCTGCATTTCCTGCACTAGAGATCCAGTACTGTATACCCTGCAGTGTCACCCTCCGCATTTCCTGCACTAGAGATCCAGTACTGTATACCCTGCAGTGTCACGCCCTGCATTTCCTGCACTAGAGATCCAGTACTGTATACCGTCCAGTGTCACCCCAGCATTTCCTGCACTAGAGATCCAGTACTGTATACCCTGCAGTGTCACGCCCTGCATTTCCTGCACTAGAGATCCAGTACTGTATACCCTGCAGTGTCACCCCAGCATTTCCTGCACTAGAGATCCAGTACTGTATACCCTCCAGTGTCACCCCAGCATTTCCTGCACTAGAGATCCAGTACTGTATACCCTGCAGTGTCACGCCCTGCATTTCCTGCACTAGAGATCCAGTACTGTATACCCTCCAGTGTCACCCCAGCATTTCCTGCACTAGAGATCCAGTACTGTATACCCTCCAGTGTCACCCCAGCATTTCCTGCACTAGAGATCCAGTACTGTATACCCTCCAGTGTCACCCCAGCATTTCCTGCACTAGAGATCCAGTACTGTATACCCTCCAGTGTCACCCCAGCATTTCCTGCACTAGAGATCCAGTACTGTATACCCTCCAGTGTCACCCCAGCATTTCCTGCACTAGAGATCCAGTACTGTATACCCTCCAGTGTCACCCCCAGCATTTACACCACCGGCCTCCTTGCCCTTCACTCGATGTTCACCCACTGTCGGAGGTGCCAACTTTCAGATGAGGTGTTAAATCGAGGCCCTATCTATCCTCTCGGTGGATGCAAAAGATCCCGCAGCAGAATTTGCAGAAGAGCAGAGTAGTTCATCAGTATAAAAACAGAAAATGCTGGAAATACTCAGCAGGTCAGGCAGCATCTGTGGAGAGAGAAACAGAGTTAACGTTTCAGGTCGATGAACTTCGTCAGAACGTTAACTGTTTCTCTCTTCACAGATGCCGCCTGACCTGCTGAGTATTTCCAGCATTTTCTGTTTTTATTTCAGATTTCCAGCATCCGCAGCATTTTGCTTTTGTAGTAGTTCATCTCGGTGTCCTGGCCAATATTTATCTTTCTACCAACATCACAGATTATCTGGTCATTATCTCATCGCTGTTTGTGGGACCTTGCTGTGCACCAAGTGGGTGCTGCGGTCCGCCATTACAACACGTCAAAAGTATTTCATTGGCTTTGAAGCATTTTGGGATCATCCTGAGGTCATGAAAAGCGCTGCAGGAATGCAAGTCTTTCTTTTAAAGAGGAAACATGAGAAAAGCTCGGATTTTAACCCAGGGCAATGATCAGGCGGGGTGGGGGGTGGGATCCCCTTCCGCCCCCTATGGCATGAGGCCAGGCCCATCTTAATTCCCCCGCTCGACCAACCCGGCGGGAGTGGGAAATCGAGCGGCTCCTGCAGGTCTACAAGGAATCTTAAGTTGTGGAGCTTCCCTGGGCCTCTTTGGACCTGATCCTGCTCACTGCCGGCTTCCCGCTAGCAGCTCCAGGGCCACGCACCAGCATTTCAACGCTAAAACGGCATCATCCAACACTGACATTTAAATATTTGAGGCCTCGGCCTGCCAGTGGTGATGGGGCCTCGATACTCCTGAAAACCCAGCCGTTAAGATGGTGGTGGGGACGCTCACACGGCGGGCAAAGCTCGTCCACCAGTCTAACCCACCCCGCCACACCCCATTTCCATCATTTGGGCCGGGTTCAAATCAAGCCGACTGGATTTTTTTGGGGGTGGAGACAACTGCGATACTTCAATCTGAAGCAGAAAATCACTTCTGCACCTTACCAAAAATGAGGAAAGTTGCTCCACAAAATGAAATAACCCATTAAATAAGACCACATAGTGGGTGGGAAACACCGTTTAAAATGATCAATACAAAGTTACAGGCTGCCTGTGCAGACACACAAGGTTTCCTTTCAATCACCTGGAGACACTCCCCCCACCACCAAACCCTCCTCTCCCCCAAACACCTTACCCACCCAACCCTCCTCTCCCCTCCTTCCCCACCCAAACCTCCTCTCCCCCCCGACCCACCCAACCCTCCTCTCCCCCCGACCCACCCAACCCTCCTCTCCCCCAAACACCTTCCCCACCCCAACCCTCCTCTCCCCTCCTTCCCCACCCAACCCTCCCCTCCTTCCCCCCCAACACCTTACCCACCCCCAACCCTCCTCTCCCCCCCGACCCACCTTACCCACCCAACCCTCCTCTTCCCCACCCAACACCTTACCCACTCGACCCTCCTCTTCCCCCCGACCCACCCCTTCCCCACCCAACCCTCCTCTTCCCCACCCCCCAACACCTTACCCACCTCTTTCGCCCCCCCTACCCACCCAACCCTCCTCGCCCCCCCTTACCCACCCAACCCTCCTCGCCCCCCCTTACCCACCCAACCCTCCTCGCCCCCCCTTACCCACCCAACCCTCCTCGCCCCCCCCTTCCCCACCCAACCCTCCTCTTCCCCACCCCCCAACACCTTACCCACCTCTTTCGCCCCCCTACCCACCCAACCCTCCTCTTCCCCCCCTACCCACCCAACCCTCCTCTTCCCCCCCTACCCACCCAACCCTCCTCGCCCCCCCTTACCCACCCAACCCTCCTCGCCCCCCCTTACCCACCCAACCCTCCTCTCCCCCCCCTTTACCCACCCAACCCTCCTCGCCCCCCCCTTACCCACCCAACCCTCCTCTCCCCCCCCTTACCCACCCAACCCTCCTCTCCCTCCCACCCACCCCAACCCTTCGTTCACCGCACCACACCCCATACTCCAGAACCCTTGCAGCAGTCAGGACTGTCTGAAGTTATTGTTTGTTTGAACCATCTCACGCTGTGACGTCTAATATCTGAAAGAGAGAGGGTTGCGAGACTGCGCTTAGTTCAACCTGAACACAACCCCTGGACTACTCACACCTTCTCAGCCAACAGAAAAGCTTTTTTAACTGGAACAGACTTACAGGATAATTTGAACCTTTCCTCCATGGAAATGGGAGTTGCTCATCTTGATACAGAGAAATTGCCTTCTACAATGTTCCAGAGCCTGCTCCCTAGGCAAGGCAAGAAATCTGCAAACTTCTCCACGTGTGCAGGTACTCAATTTCATCCGAGAGGCTCATGTGTGCTGCGACAAGCAGGAAGTTGGGAAGCCCACTTGCTCCTCGACCGACCTGGTCTAGACACTCCAGACGAGGATTAAGTTTTAAAACACTGAGGTCAATGCTGCAATCTTATCCTCATCGCAAATGTACACAAAACCATCAGACACCAAGTCCAAAGGCTTAAACTTTATTTCTACCAGAACTTACAGGGAGGAGGGAAAGGAGAGAGAAAGCGAGAGGAAATAATATATGCACCCGGTAAGGTGGTGCAACTGTGGAATAGGGATTTAACACAAATAAAGTTTTCACACTTCTGTCCCTGGTTAGAGATTAATCGCATTCAAAACCATGCCCGGGAATCAGATAGAATATCAGAAACTAAGCTTTTCTTTGGGTGAAGTCGAATGCTGACAGCAGATCGATCAGAGTTACTCAGCAGTGGCAGGTGATAATCCCTCCCGTATTCAGCTTGGCAATACGTCATTCTGACTTGTGAAAAAGCCAGGGGAGACCAGTTCAAAGGGAGAACTGATTTCGAGGCTTTGTCCTCATTTTTTCTTTGGTCCCTTCTCCAGAGGTTGTCCAATGTCCCTCCCACGCAGCTTGAGGCCTTTAAAAGAAAACAAAATACTTTTGGTTAAAACCAAATCATTCCATCTAAACTCAAACTTGCTGGTTATACTCTGTTTAATGGAGGGTGGTTGGGTGGGCATTTTTTATTTATTAGTTCCTGGGATGTGGGCATCACTGGCAAGGCCAGCATTTATTGCCCATCCCTAGTTGCCCTCGAGAAGGTGGTGGTGAGCCGCCTTTTTGAACCACTGCAGTCCGTGCGGTGAAGGTGCTCCCACAGTGCTGTTAGGGAGGGAGTTCCAGGATTCTGACCCAGCGACAATGAAGGATCAGTGATAGACTTCTAAGTCAGAATGGTGTGTGACTTGGAGGGGATCTTGGAGGTGGTGGTGTTCCCATGCATCCGCTTCCCTAGATCTTCTAGGTGGTAGAGGTCACGGGTTTGGGAGGTGCTGTCGAAGAAGCCTTGGCGAGTTGCTGCAGTGCATCTTGTAGATGGTACACACTGCAGCCACGGTGTGCCGGTGGTGGAGGGAGTGAATGTTTAAGGTGATGGATGGGGTGCCAATCATGCGGGCTGCATTGTCCTGGATGGTATTGAGTTTCTGGAGTGTTGTTGGAGCTGCACTCATCCAGGCAAGTGGAGAGTATTCTATCACACGCCTAACTTGTGCCTTGTTTATTGTGGAAATGCTATTGGGAGTCAGGAGGTCCAGATAGCACTGTCGATGACACCTTCCATCACTTTGCTGATGATTGAGTGTAGGCTGATGGGGTGGTAATTGGCCGGGTTGGATTACCTCTTTTTTTTGTGGACAGGACATACCTGGGCAAATTTCCACTTTGTTGGATAGATGCCAGTGTTGTAGCTGTACTGGAACAGCTTGGCTAGAGGCACAGCTAGTTCTGGAGCACAAGTCTTCAGCACTACAGCTGGGATGCTGTCGGGGCCCACAGCCTTTGCTGTATCCAGTGCGCTCGAGACGTTTGTTGATATCATGTGGAGTGAATCGAACTGGCTGAAGACTGGCATCTATGATGGCGGAGACCTCCGGAGTGGATGATCCGAGGTGGGTTGTCCAGTTGGCACTTATGGCCAAAGATGTTTATGACGCTTCAGCCATGACTTTTGCAATCGGGTGCTGGGTTCTGCCAGTGTTGAGGATAGGGATGTTGATGGAGCCTCCTCCTCCGATTAGTTGTTTAATTGTCCACCACTATTCAAGACTAGGTGTGGCAGGACTGCAGAGCTTTGACCTAATCCGTTGATTGTGGGATCGCTTAGCCCTGTCTATAGCATGCTGCCTCCGCTGTTCAGCATGCATGTAGTCCTGTGTTGCAGCTTCCCAGGTTGGCACCTCATTTTTAGGCACGCCTGGTGCTGCTCCTGGCATGCTCTTCTGCACTCCTCACTGAACCAGGGTTGGTCCCCAGGCTTGGTGATAATGGTAGAGTGAGGGATATGCCGGGCAATGAGGTTACAGATTGTAATGGAATACAATTCTGCTGCTGATGGCCCACAGCACCTGATGGATGCCCAGTTTTAAGCTGCTAGATCTGTTCTGAATCTATTCCATTTAGCAGTGGTAGTACCACACAACACGATGGAGGGTGACCTCACGACAGGACTTCGTCTCCACAAGGACTGTGCGGTGGTCACTGCTACCAATACTGTCATGAACAGATTGCATCTGCGATAGGTAGATTGGAGAGGACGAGATTAAGTATGTTTTTCCCTAGTGTTGGTTCTCTCACCACCTGCCGCAGGCCCAGTCTGGCTGCTATGTTATTCGGGACTCGGCCAGCTCGGTCAGTAGTGGTGTTACCGAGCCACTCTTGCTGATGGACATTGACGTCCTCCACCCAGAGTACATTCTGTGCCCTGGCTACCCTCAGTGCTTCTTCCAAGTGGTGCTCAACAGTGAGGAGTACTGATTCATCAGCTGAGGGAGGGCAGTAGGTGGTAATCAGCAGTAGGTTTCCTTGCCCATGCTTGACCTGTTGCCATGAGATTTCATGAGGTTCGGAGTCAATGTTGAGGACTCCCATGGCTAGTCCTTCCCGACTGTATACCACTGTGCCGCCAATACTGTGGAGGAGGAATTCCTGGAGTGTTTATGGGATGGTATCCTGGACCAATATGTCGAGGAACCAACCAGAGATCAGGCCATCTTAGACTGGGTATTATGTAACGAGAAAGGATTAATTAGCAATCTTGTTGTACGAGGCCCCTTGGGTCGGAGCGATCATAATATGATCGAATTCTTCATTAAGATGGAGAATGAAGTAGTTGACTCGGAGACTAGGGTCCTCAATTTAAATAAAGGAAACTACGATGGTCTGAGGAGCGAGTTGGGTAGGATTGATTGGAGAATGGCACTCAAAGGGTTGACGGTGGATAGGCAATGGCAAACATTCAAAGACCGAATGGATAAACTACAGAATTTGTTCATCCCAGTTTGGCATAAAAATAAAACAAAGAAGGTGACCCAACCGTGGCTAACAACGGAAATTAGGGATAGCATAAGATCCAAGGAGAGGGCATATAAATTGGCCAGAAAAAGCAATAATCCTGAGGATTGGGAGCAGTTTAGGATTCAACATAGGAGGACAAAGGGATTAATTAAGAAAGGGAAAATAGAATATGAGAGTAAGCTTGCAGGGAACATAAAAACTGACTGTAAAAGCTTTTATAGATATGTGAAGGGAAAAAGATTGGTGAAGTCAAGCGTAGGTCCCTTGCAGTCAGAATCGGGGGAATTTATAATGGGGAACAAAGAAATGGCAGACCAACTAAATACATATTTTGGTTCTGTCTTCACAAAGGAGGACACAAATAACCTCCCAGAGATGCCGGGGAACATAGGGTCTGATGAAAGGGTGGAACTGAAAGAAATCAGTATTTGTAGGGAAATGGTGTTAGGAAAATTGATGGGACTGAAGGCCGATAAATCCCCAGGGCCTGATAATCTACATCCCAGGGTACTTAAGGAAGTGGCCCTAGAAATAATAGATGCATTGCTGGTCATCTTCCAGAACTCGATAGACTCTGGAACGGTACCCATGGATTGGCAGGTAGCTAATGTTACCCCACTATTCAAAAAAGGTGGTAGAGAAAAGGCGGGGAATTATAGACCGGTAAGCTTGACATCGGTAGTGGGGAAAATGCTAGAGTCCATTATAAAAGATGTAATAGCAGAGCACTTGGAAAGCAGTGACTGGATCGGACAAAGTCAACATGGATTTACAAAAGGTAAATCATGCTTGACTAATCTACTGGAATTTTTTGAGGATGTAACTGGTAAAATAGATAAGGGAGAACCAGTGGATGTGGTGTATTTGGACTTTCAGAAGGCTTTCGATAAGGTCCCACATAAGAGATTAGCGTGTAAAGTTAAGGCACATGGGATTGGGGGCAAGGTATTGACTTGGATAGAGAACTGGTTGGCGGACAGAAAACAAAGAGTTGGAATAAACGGGTCGTTTTCCGAGTGGCAGGCAGTGACTAGTGGGGTACCGCAAGGATCGGTCCTAGGACCCCAGCTGTTCACAATATATATTAATGATCTGGACGAGGGAATTGGATGTAATATCTCCAAATTTGCAGACGACACAAAGCTGGGTGGGAGGGTATGCTGTGAGGAGGATGTCGTGAAACTCCAGCACGATTTGGACAGGTTGGGTGATTGGGCAGAAACATGGCAAATGCACTATAATGTGGATAAATGTGAGGTTATCCACTTTGGTGGCAAAAACAGGAAGGCAGATTATCATCGGAACAGCAATAGATTGGGAGAAGGGGAAGTGCAACGAGACCTGGGTGTCCTTGTGCACCAGTCGCTGAAGGTAAGCATGCAGGTGCAGCAGGCGGTTAAGAAGGCAAATGGTATGTTGGCCTTCGTAGCAAGAGGGTTAGAGTACAAGAACAAGGATGTCTTGCTGCAGTTGCACGGTGGCATAGTGGTTAGCACTGTTGCCTCACAGCGCCAGGGACCCGGGTTCGAATCCAGCCTCAGGTGACTGTCTGTGTGGAGTTTGCACATTCTCCCCGTGTTTGCGTGGGTTTCCTCCGGGTGCTCCGGTTTCCTCCCAGTCCAAAGATGTGCGGGTTAGGTTGATTGGCTATGATAAATTGACCCTTAGTGTTAGGGGGATTAAATACGTGGGGTTACGGGGATCGGGTGGGATATGTGTCGGTGCAGGCTCGATGGGCCGAAATGGCCTCTATCTGCACTGTGGGGTTTCTGTGATTCTGTGATTGTACAGGGCCTTGGTGAGACCGCACCTTGAGTATTGTGTGCAGTTTTGGTTGCCTTACCTGAGGAAGGACGTTCTTGCCATGGAAGGAGTGCAGCGAAGATTCACCAGGCTGATACCTGGGATGGCAGGAATGACGTATGAGGAGAGATTGTGTCGATTGGGCTTATACTCACTGGAGTTTAGAAGATTGAGAGGGGATCTCATCGAAACCTATAAAATTCTGTCAGGCCTGGACAGACTAGATGCAGGAAGGATGTTTCTGATGGCCGGGGAGTCCAGAACCAGGGGTCATAGTCTAAGGATAAGGGGTAAGCCATTTAGGACTGAAATGAGGAGGAATTTCTTCACCCAGAGAGTGGTGAACCTGTGGAATTCTCTGCCACAGAGGGTGGTGGAGGCCAGTTCATTAAATATATTCAAGAAAGAGTTGGATATATTTCTTAAGGCAAAAGGGATCAAGGGATATGGGGAGAAGGCAGGGACAGGGTACTGAATTTGGATGATCAGCCATGATCTCATTGAATGGCGGAGCAGGCGCGAAGGGCCGAATGGCCTACTCCTGCTCCTATCTTCTATATTTCTATGTTTCACACCTGGTGGGTCTGTCCTGCTGGTGGGACAGGACATACCCAGGGATGGTGATGGAGGATTCTGGGACATTGGCTGAAAGGTATGATTCTGTGAGTATGATTGTCAGGCTGTTGCTTGACTAGTCTGTGGGACAGCTCTCCCAATTTTGGCACAAGTCCCTAGATGTTGGTGGGGAGGACTTTGCAGGGTGGACTGGGCTGGGTGTGCCTTTGTCGTATCCGAATCCGACGCCTAGGTCAGTGTCGGGTGGTCCGTCCGGTGTTATTCTTAAGTGTGTGTCTTCAGGTGATTGACCGGAAACCACAATGGAGGATATGAAGGAAAGCTAAGGAACATCAGGAGCAGAAGAGGGAAATTGCATTACCAGGCCACCTGCTCTCCTTGCGATCAGCTGACTGATGGGAGGCTGGGGATGGAAGCAGAGACCTTCCTGGTGTGTGGCTCAATTACCCCCACCCCCATCGGGCAGCTAAGAGCGTAAGAGAAAGGCGGCGCCCGCTGACTCACCAAGTACTCTTTCAACCTTGCCAAGGACCTGGTTGTTGGGAATAGCTTTTCCACATTCGTAGTCAGCAATGACCTGAGGCTTTTCACTGATTCTCTGAAGAGAAAACAAAGCAACAATGGGTTAGATGGGAAAGCGCTCCAATTTCTGCACCGGGGTACATTTCCTACAATGTGGAGGCAGTGCTTCACACCCAAGAAAATAGCGCTACTTCCCAGTGCCAGGACATCCCTGAAAACTGCTCTAAATATTCTGCGACCCCAGCCCCCGTCTCCCCACACACCCCGACACCCGCACCACGGAACAGACCCCGGCACCCCCACCAACAGAACAGAGCTCGACACCCCCACCAACAGAACAGACCCCGACACCCCCACCAACAGAACAGACCCCGACACCCCCACCAACAGAACAGAGCTCGACACCCCCGCCACGGAACAGACCCCGACACCCTCACCAACAGACCCCAACACCCCCACCAACAGAACAGAGCTCGACACCCCCACCAACAGAACAGAGCCCGACACCCCCACCAACAGAACAGAGCTCGACACCCCCACCAACAGAACAGACCCCGACACCCCCACCAACAGAACAGACCCCGACACCCCCACCAACAGAACAGAGCTCGACACCCCCGCCACGGAACAGACCCCGACACCCCCACCAAAACAGACCCCGACACCCCCACCAACAGAACAGACCCCGACACCCCCACCAACAGAACAGACCCCGACACCCCCACCAACAGAACAGAGCTCGACACCCCCGCCACGGAACAGGCCCCGACACCCCCACCAACAGAACAGAGCCAGACACCCCCACCAACAGAACAGAGCTAGAGACCCCCACCAACATGTGAAGGAATAAGCCATATTCAGAATAATACACCATTCTATGAAATAATTCTGGCCTTTGTAACATGACAAACTGGGCTTGAAAATCTAAAAACCTAACTATGAAAAGCTGTAAACAGCATTCAGGCTGTTGACACTGAAATCAATAGCCTTGTTGAAACAGAAGGTTAAAGGTTCCTGAAGTCTACAGCTTGGAAAGAACACAATGGTACACCCTGTTAAGGTGTCTTAAACCAACACTTCGGAAAGAAATACAAGATTAAGAAACATATGCGTTCGTAAAAATGACATCAAATGAAACACAGGAGACACGAGTCTGTGTTACAACCAGCTGAGGTAACTTAGAAGACAATGGTCCACCCGGTTGAGGTGTTTTTAATTTACACGTTGTAAAAAAAAGACACAAACGGAAGACTTTGCTAAGAATGACATCAAATAGATGCACCTGCTGGTTACATCGTTTTTTATAAGCTTCGAACACCTAAAGGGGAGAAACATAATTCTTAATGCTTCAAGCTGATCTAACTGTAAAAACATCAGGGGTCAGCAGAAACAGACTAGAGATAATTAGCTTACATCAGCAGAACATTTCAAAGGAAATACCACTGCAAAAGGGTATAAAAATTGAACTTTCAAATGGGATGATAGATTCACTGTAAAGGGGCAAAGCAATTCTCGACTTCAGAGGCAAGCTCTGTAAGTCTTCAACTCTTTGTATCTTGGGGATCAAGGTATTGTATTTGATTTTGGTGGATATCCTGGAATAAACTGAGAACTGTAAAACTAGAGAAGTTAAGATTTGAGAATAAGGATCTCTGATAATAGAATTGTAAGCTTTTTGTATTTGGAACTGTTAATGTAGCGATTGAAACACCTACTGCAATTACATGTTGGTTCTTTAATAAATCTATATATTTTTAGAATTGTCTCACATAGTACTTCTGTATCAAACTCGCAAACTCAATCTCTGTACACTCTTTGGTGAGGAGTTGCAGGGTTCTGGGGGAGTTTTCCGGACCCTCACAATATCCGGAAGGTTACAGTCTAGCTAAACTAATTAAAAGTGCCATCTAGAGGATGGTAACATCTTCAGGTTGTTCCTTTCCTTTAGGGAGAGATGGTCCAGACCTTTAGACCCAATTAAGCGTCGTTAGGATTCGGCTACCTCAAATTTTAGTTGAAAGTGAACGTCTGGGGAATACATCTGATCTGGGGTAACCCTAAAGGGGCTCGGACTAGTAATAATCCCTTCAAACAGAACAGACGCAGACACCCCCCACCAACAGAACAGACCCCAACAGAACAGACCCCGACACCCCCACCACCAGACCAGACCCCGACACCCCCACCACCAGACCAGACCCCGACACCCCCACCACCACCACAACAGACCCCGACACCCGCACCACCAGACCAGACCCCGACACCCCCACCAACAGATCAGACCCAGGCACCACCAACAGAACAGACCCCGACACCCACACCAACAGAACAGACCCCGAGAACCCCACCACCAACAGATCAGACCCAGACACCAGACAGACCCCAACAGAGAGACCCCACCAAAAGAACAGACCCCGACACCCCCACCAACAGAACAGACCCCGACACCCCCACCACCAGACCAGACCCCGACACCCCCACCACATCAGACCCAGACACCACTAACAGACACAGACCCCGACACCCCAACAGAGAGCGACCCCACCAACAGAACAGACCCCGACACCCCCAACAGAACTGACCCCGACACCTCCACCAACAGACACAGACAGCCCCACCAAAAGAACAGACACCGACACCCCCACCAACAGAACAGACCCCGACACCCCCACCCACAGAACAGACCCAGACAGCCCCACCCACAGAACATACCCAGACACCAGCACCCACAGAACAGACCCAGACACCCCACCAACAGACCCAGACAACCCCCACCAACAGACCCAGACACCCCCCACCAACAGACCCAGACACCCCCCCACCAACAGAACAGACCCGGACACACCCACCAACAGACCCTGACACCCCCCACCAGACTCAGGCACCACCAACAGACCAGACCCCCCCACCAACAGAACAGACCCAGACATCCCCAACAGAACAGACCCAGACACCCCCACCAACAGAACAGAGCTAGACACCCCCACCACCAGACCAGACCCCCACACCACCCACCAACAGAACAAACCCAGACACACCCACCAGCAGACCCAGACACACCCACCAACAGACCCAGACACCCCCCACAGAACAAACCCAGACACCCCCACCAACTGACCCAGACACCCCCCACAGAACAAACCCAGACACCCCCCACCAACAGAACAGACCCGAACAGGCCCAGACACCCCACCAACAGAACAGACCCAGACACCCCCACCAACAGAACAGACCCAGACATCCCACCAACAGACCCAGACAACCCCCACCAACAGACCCAGACACCCCCCCACCAACAGAACAGACCCTGACACCCCCCACCAGACTCAGGCACCAACAGACCAGACCCAGACACCCCCACCAACAGAACAGACCCAGACATCCCCAACAGAACAGATCCAGAAACCCCACAAACAGAACAGAGCCAGACACCACCACCAGACCAGACCCCTGCACCACCCCCATCAGACCAGACCCAGACACCCCCACCAACAGAACAGACCCCAACAACCCCACCACCAGACCAGACCCATACACCACCCACCAACAGAACAAACCCAGACACACCCACCAGCAGACCCAGACACACCCACCAACAGACCCAGACACCCCCCACAGAACAAACCCAGACACCCCCACCAACTGACCCAGACACTCCCCACAGAACAATCCCAGACACCCCCCACCAACAGAACAGACCCAGACACCCCCCAACAGAACAAACCCCCCACCAACAGACCCAGACACCCCCCACCAACAGACCCAGACACCCCCCAACAGACCCAGACACCCCCCACCAACAGACCCAGACACCCCCCACCAACAGACCCAGACACCCCCCACCAACAGACCCAGACACCCCCCACCAACAGACCCAGACACCCCCCACCAACAGACCCAGACACCCCCCACCAACAGACCCAGACACCCCCCACCAACAGACCCAGACACCCCCCACCAACAGACCCAGACACCCCCCACCAACAGACCCAGACACCCCCCACCAACAGACCCAGACACCCCCACCAACAGACCCAGACACCCCCCACCAACAGACCCAGACACCCCCCACCAACAGACCCAGACACCCCCCAACAGACCCAGACACCCCCCACCAACAGACCCAGACACCCCCCACCAACAGACCCAGACACCCCCCACCAACAGACCCAGACACCCCCCACCAACAGACCCAGACACCCCCCACCAACAGACCCAGACACCCCCCACCAACAGACCCAGACACCCCCCACCAACAGACCCAGACACCCCCCACCAACAGACCCAGACACCCCCCACCAACAGACCCAGACACCCCCCACCAACAGACCCAGACACTCCCCACCAACAGACCCAGACACCCCCCACCAACAGACCCAGACACCCCCCACCAACAGACCCAGACACCCCCCACCAACAGACCCAGACACCCCCACCACAGACCCAGACACCCCCACCACCAGAACAAACCCAGACACCCCAACAGAATAGACCCAGACACCCCCCAACAGAATAGACCCAGACACCCCCCACCAACAGAATAGACCCAGACACCCCCCACCAACAGAATAGAGCCAGACACACCCCACCAACAGAATAGACCCAGACACCCCCCACCAAAATAGACCCAGACACCCCCCACCAACAGACCCAGACACCCCCCAACAGACCCAGACACCCCCCACCAACAGACCCAGACACCCCCCACCAACAGACCCAGACACCCCCCACCAACAGACCCAGACACCCCCCAACAGACCCAGACACCCCCCACCAACAGACCCAGACACCCCCCCAACAGACCCAGACACACCCCCCCAACAGACCCAGACACCCCCCAACAGACCCAGACACCCCCCAACAGACCCAGACACCCCCCACCAACAGAACAGACCCAGACACCCCCAACAGAACAGACCCAGGCACCCCCACCAACAGAACAGACCCAGACACCCCCACCAACAGAACAGACCCAGACAACTCCCCCCCTGAAACAGAACAGACCCAGACAACCCCCCCCCGCAACAGACCCAGACAAGCCCACCAACAGAACAGACCCAGAGCCCGCCGCAATAGACCCTGACACCACCACCAACAGAACAAACCCCCACTCCCCAACAGAACAGACGCAGACACCCCCCAACAGACCCAGACACACCCCAACAGAACAAACCCAGACACCAACAGAACAGACCCAGACACCCCCACCAACAGAACAGACCAAGACACCCCCACCAACAGAACAGACCCAGACACACCAACCAACAGAACAGACCCAGACCCCCCCCACAGAACAAACCCAGACACCCCCAGCAACTGACCCAGACACCCCCCACCAACGGACCCAGACACCCCCACCAACAGAACAGACCCGAACAGACCCAGACACCCCCACCAACAGAACAGACCCAGATACCCCCCAACAGAACAGACCTAGACTCCCCCCACCAACAGACCCAGACCCTGACACCCCCCACCAACAGACCAGACCCAGACACCCCCCACCAACAGACCAGACCCAGACACCCCCACCAACAGAACAGACCCAGACACCCCCAACAGAACAGAGCCAGACACCCCCAACAGAACAGAGCCAGACACCCCCGCCACCAGACCAGACCCCTACACCACCATCAGACCAGACCCAAACACCCCCAACAGAACAGACCCCGACACCCCCACCAACAGAACAGACCCTGATACCCCCACAAACAGAACAGACCCCGACAACCCCACCACCAGACCAGACCCCCACACCACCCACCAACAGAACAAACCCAGACACACCCACTAGCAGACCCAGACACACCCACCAACAGACCCAGACACCCCACCAACAGAACAGACCTAGACTCTCCCCACCAACAGAACAGACCCAGACACCCCCACCAACAGAATAGACCCAGACACCCCCACCAACAGAACTAACCCAGACGCCCCCACCAACAGAACAGACCCAGACACCCCCACCAACAGAATAGACCCAGACACCCCCCACCAACAGACCCAGACAAGCCCACCAACAGAACAGACCCCGCCCCAATAGACCCTGACACCACCAACAGAAGCCGACACCCCCACCAACAGAACAGACTCCCACTCCCCAACAGAACAGACGCAGACACCCCCACCAACAGAACAGACCCAGACACTCCCAACAGACGGAGACACCCCCCCAACAGACCCAGACACCCCCCCCAACAGACCCAGACACACCCCCCCAACAGACCCAGACACACCCCCCCCAACAGACCCAGACACACCCCCCCCCAACAGACCCAGACACCCCCCAACAGACCCAGACACCCCCCAACAGACCCAGACAGCCCCCACCAACAGAACAGACCCGAACAGACCCAGACACCCCCCACCAACAGAACAGACCCGAACAGACCCAGACACCCCCAACAGAACAGACCCAGACACCCCCACCAACAGAACAGACCCAGACACCCCCACCAACAGAACAGACCCAGACAACTCCCCCCCGAAACAGAACAGACCCAGACAACCCCCCCGCAACAGACCCAGACAAGCCCAACAGAACAGACCCAGAGCCCGCCGCAATAGACCCTGACACCACCACCAACAGAAGCCGACACCCCCACCAACAGAACAAACCCCCACTCCCCAACAGAACAGACGCAGACACCCCCCACCAACAGACCCAGACACACCCCAACAGAACAAACCCAGACACCAACAGAACAGACCCAGACACCCCCACCAACAGAACAGACCAAGACACCCCCACCAACAGAACAGACCCAGACACACCAACCAACAGAACAGACCCAGACACCCCCCACCAACAGACCCAGACCCCCCCCCACAAAACAAACCCAGACACCCCCCACCAACGGACCCAGACACCCCCACCAACAGAACAGACCCGAACAGACCCAGACACCCCCACCAACAGAACAGACCCAGATACCCCCCAACAGAACAGACCTAGACTCCCCCCAACAGACCCAGACACCCCCCCACCAACAGACCCTGACACCCCCCACCAACAGACCAGACCCAGACACCCCCACCAACAGAACAGACCCAGACACCCCCAACAGAACAGAGCCAGACACCCCCACCAACAGAACAGAGCCAGACACCCCCGCCACCAGACCAGACCGCTACACCGCCCACCAACAGAACAAACCCAGACACACCCACTAGCAGACCCAGACACACCCACCAACAGACCCAGACACCCACCACAGAACAAACCCAGACACCCCACCAACAGAACAGACCTAGACTCTCCCCACCAACAGAACAGACCCAGACACCCCCACCAACAGAATAGACCCAGACACCCCCACCAACAGAACTAACCCAGACACCCCCACCAACAGAACAGACCCAGACACCCCCACCAACAGAATAGACCCAGACACCCCCCACCAACAGACCCAGACAAGCCCACCAACAGAACAGACCCAGACCCCGCCCCAATAGACCCTGACACCACCAACAGAAGCCGACACCCCCACCAACAGAACAGACTCCCACTCCCCAACAGAACAGACGCAGACACCCCCACCAACAGAACAGACCCAGACACCCCCAACAGACGGAGACACCCCCCCCAACAGACGCAGACACCCCCCCCAAACAGACCCAGACACCCCCCCCAACAGACCCAGACACCCCCCCCCCAACAGACCCAGACACCCCCCCCCAACAGACCCAGACACCGCCCCCAACAGACCCAGACACACCCCCCCAACAGACCCAGACACACCCCCCCAACAGACCCAGACACACACCCACAACAGACCCAGACACACCCCCCCAAGAGACCCAGACACACCCCCCCAACAGACCCAGACACACCCCCCAACAGACCCAGACACCCCCCAACAGACCCAGACACCCAACAGACCCAGACACCCCCCAACAGACCCAGACACCCAACAGACCCAGACACCCAACAGACCCAGACACCCCCCAACAGACCCAGACACCCCCCACCAACAGAACAGACCCGAACAGAATAGACCCAGGCACCCCCACCAACAGAACAGACCCAGACACCCCCACCAACAGAACAGACCCAGACAACTCCCCCCCCGAAACAGAACAGACCCAGACAACCCCCCCCCCGCAACAGACCCAGACAAGCCCACCAACAGAACAGACCCAGAGCCCGCCGCAATAGACCCTGACACCACCACCAACAGAAGCCGACACCCCCACCAACAGAACAAACCCCCACTCCCCAACAGAACAGACGCAGACACCCCCAACAGAACAAACCCAGACACCACCAACAGAACAGACCCAGACACCCCCACCAACAGAACAGACGAAGACACCCCCACCAACAGAACAGACCCAGACACCCCCCACCAACAGACCCAGACCCCCCCCCACAGAACAAACCCAGACACCCCCACCAACAGAACAGACCCAGATACCCCCCAACAGAACAGACCTAGACTCCCCCCACCAACAGACCCAGACACCCCCCCCACCAACAGACCCTGACACCCCCCACCAACAGACCAGACCCAGACACCCCCACCAACAGAACAGACCCAGACACCCCCAACAGAACAGAGCCAGACACCCCCACCAACAGAACAGAGCCAGACACGCCCGCCACCAGACCAGGCCCCTACACCACCCCCATCAGACCAGACCCAAACACCCCCACCAACAGAACAGACCCCGACACCCCCACCAACAGAACAGACCTTGATACCCCCACAAACAGAACAGACCCCGACAACCCCACCACCAGACCAGACCCCCACACCACCCAACAGAACAAACCCAGACACACCCACTAGCAGACCCAGACACCCACCACAGAACAAACCCAGACACCCCCCACAGAAGAAACCCAGACACCCCCACCAACTGACCCAGACACCCCCCACCAACAGAACAGACCCAGACACCCCAACAGAACAGACCCAGACACCCCCACCAACTGACCCAGACACCCCCCACCAACGGACCCAGACACACCCACTAGCAGACCCAGACACACCCACCAACAGACCCAGACACCCACCACAGAACAAACCCAGACACCCCCACCAACTGACCCAGACACCCTCCACAGAAGAAACCCAGACACCCCCACCAACTGACCCAGACACCCCCACCAACAGAACAGACCCGAACAGACCCAGACACCCCACCAACAGAACAGACCTAGACTCTCCCCACCAACAGAACAGACCCAGACACCCCCACCAACAGAATAGACCCAGACACCCCCACCAACAGAACTAACCCAGACACCCCCACCAACAGAACAGACCCAGATACCCCCACCAACAGAATAGACCCAGACACCCCCCACCAACAGACCCAGACAAGCCCACCAACAGAACAGACCCAGACCCCGCCCCAATAGACCCGGACACCACCAACAGAAGCCGACACCCCCACCAACAGAACAGACTCCCACTCCCCAACAGAACAGACGCAGACACCCCCACCAACAGAACAGACGCAGACACCCCCAACAGACGGAGACACCCCCACCAACAGACCCAGACACCCACCAACAGAACAGACCCAGACACACCACCCAACAGAACAGACCCAGACACCCCCCAACAGACCCAGACCCCCCCCACAGAACAAACCCAGACACCCCCCACCAATGGACCCAGACACCCACCAACAGAACAGACCCAGACACACCACCCAACAGAACAGACCCAGACACCCCCCAACAGACCCAGACCCCCCCCACAGAACAAACCCAGACACCCCCCACCAATGGACCCAGACACCCACCAACAGAACAGACCCGAACAGACCCAGACACCCCCACCAACAGAACAGACCCAGATACCCCCCAACAGAACAGACCTAGACTCCCCCCACCAACAGACCCAGACACCACCCCCACCAACAGACCCTGACACCCCCCACCAACAGACCACACCCAGACACCCCCACCAACAGAACAGACCCAGACACCCCCAACAGAACAGAGCCAGACACCCCCACCAACAGAACAGAGCCAGACACCCCCGCCACCAGACCAGACCGCTACACCGCCCACCAACAGAACAAACCCAGACACACCCACTAGCAGACCCAGACACACCCACCAACAGACCCAGACACCCACCACAGAACAAACCCAGACACCCCACCAACAGAACAGACCTAGACTCTCCCCACCAACAGAACAGACCCAGACACCCCCAACAGAATAGACCCAGACACCCCCACCAACAGAACTAACCCAGACACCCCCACCAACAGAACAGACCCAGACACCCCCACCAACAGAATAGACCCAGACACCCCCCACCAACAGACCCAGACAAGCCCACCAACAGAACAGACCCAGACCCCGCCCCAATAGACCCTGACACCACCAACAGAAGCCGACACCCCCACCAACAGAACAGACTCCCACTCCCCAACAGAACAGACGCAGACACCCCCACCAACAGAACAGACCCAGACACCCCCAACAGAACAGAGCCAGACACCGCCCAACAGACCCAGACACACCCCCCCAACAGACCCAGACACACCCCCCCAACAGACCCAGACACACCCCCCCCAACAGACCCAGACACACCCCCCCAACAGACCCAGACACCGCCCCCCCAACAGACCCAGACACCCCCCCCAAACAGACCCAGACACCCCCCCAAACAGACCCAGACACCCCCCCCAAACAGACCCAGACACATCCCCCCAACAGACCCAGACACACCCCCCCAACAGACCCAGACACACCCCCCCCAACAGACCCAGACACACCCCCCCCCAACAGACCCAGACACACCCCCCCAACAGACCCAGACACACCCCCCCCAACAGACCCAGACACCCCCCCCCAACAGACCCAGACACACCCCCCCAACAGACCCAGACACACCCCCCCAACAGACCCAGACACACACCCCCAACAGACCCAGACACACCCCCCCAACAGACCCGGACACACCCCCCCAACAGACCCGGACACACCCCCCCAACAGACCCAGACACACCCCCCCAACAGACCCAGACACACCCCCCCAACAGACCCAGACACACCCCCCCAACAGACCCAGACACACCCCCCCAACAGACCCAGACACACCCCCCCAACAGACCCAGACACACACCCCCAACAGACCCAGACACACACCCCCAACAGACCCAGACACCCCCCAACAGACCCAGACACCCCAACAGACCCAGACACCCCCCAACAGACCCAGACACCCCCCACCAACAGAACAGACCCGAACAGACCCAGACACCCCCAACAGAACAGACCCAGGCACCCCCACCAACAGAACAGACCCAGACACCCCCACCAACAGAACAGACCCAGACAACTCCCCCCCCGAAACAGAACAGACCCAGACAACCCCCCCCCCGCAACAGACCCAAACAAGCCCACCAACAGAACAGACCCAGAGCCCGCCGCAATAGACCCTGACACCACCACCAACAGAAGCCGACACCCCCACCAACAGAACAAACCCCCACTCCACAACAGAACAGACGCAGACACCCCCAACAGACGCAGACACCCCCCACCAACAGACCCAGACACACCCCAACAGAACAAACCCAGACACCACCAACAGAACAGACCCAGACACCCCCACCAACAGAACAGACCAAGACACCCCCACCAACAGAACAGACCCAGACACACCAACCAACAGAACAGACCCCCCCCACCAACAGACCCAGACCCCCCCCCACAGAACAAACCCAAACACCCCCACCAACGGACCCAGACACCCCCCACCAACAGAACAGACCCAGATACCCCCCAACAGAACAGACCTAGACTCCCCCCACCAACAGACCCAGACACCCCCCCCACCAACAGACCCTGACACCCCCCAACAGACCAGACCCAGACACCCCCAACAGAACAGAGCCAGACACCCCCACCAACAGAACAGAGCCAGACACCCCCGCCACCAGACCAGGCCCCTACACCACCCCCATCAGACCAGACCCAAACACCCCCACCAACAGAACAGACCCCGACACCCCCACCAACAGAACAGACCCTGATACCCCCACAAACAGAACAGACCCCGACAACCCCACCACCAGACCAGACCCCCACACCACCCAACAGAACAAACCCAGACACACCCACTAGCAGACCCAGACACACCCACCAACAGACCCAGACACCCACCACAGAACAAACCCAGACACCCCCCACAGAAGAAACCCAGACACCCCCACCAACTGACCCAGACACCCCCCACCAACAGAACAGACCCAGACACCCCACCAACAGAACAGACCCAGACACCCCCACCAACTGACCCAGACACCCCCCACCAACGGACCCAGACACCCCCACCAACAGAACAGACCCAGATACCCCCCAACAGAACAGACCTAGACTCCCCCCACCAACAGACCCTGACACCCCCCACCAACAGAACAGACCCAGACACCCCCAACAGAATAGACCCAGACACCCCCACCAACAGAACTAACCCAGACACCCCCACCAACAGAACAGACCCAGATACCCCCACCAACAGAATAGACCCAGACACCCCCCACCAACAGACCCAGACAAGCCCACCAACAGAACAGACCCAGACCCCGCCCCAATAGACCCGGACTCCACCAACAGAAGCCGACACCCCCACCAACAGAACAGACTCCACTCCCCAACAGAACAGACGCAGACACCCCCACCAACAGAACAGACCCAGACACCCCCAACAGAACAGAGCCAGACACCCCCACCAACAGAACAGACCCTGATACCCCCACAAACAGAACAGACCCCGACAACCCCACCACCAGACCAGACCCCCACACCACCCACCAACAGAACAAACCCAGACACACCCACTAGCAGACCCAGACACACCCACCAACAGACCCAGACACCCCCCACAGAAGAAACCCAGACACCCCCACCAACTGACCCAGACACCCCCCACCAACAGAACAGACCCGAACAGACCCAGACACCCCACCAACAGAACAGACCTAGACTCTCCCCACCAACAGAACAGACCCAGACACCCCCACCAACAGAATAGACCCAGACACCCCCACCAACAGAACTAACCCAGACACCCCCACCAACAGAATAGACCCAGACACCCCCCACCAACAGACCCAGACAAGCCCACCAACAGAACAGACCCAGACCCCGCCCCAATAGACCCGGACACCACCAACAGAAGCCGACACCCCCACCAACAGAACAGACTCCCACTCCCCAACAGAACAGACGCAGACACCCCCACCAACAGAACAGACCCAGACACCCCCAACAGACGGAGACACCCCCACCAACAGACCCAGACACCCACCAACAGAACAGACCCAGACAACCCCAACACAACAAACCCAGACAACCCCACCAGCAGACCCAGACACCCCCCCCAACAGAACAAACCCAGGCACCCCCCAACAGACCCAGACAAGTCCACCAACAAAACAGACCCAGACACCCCCACCACAACAGACCCAGACACCCCCCACCAACAGACCCAGACACCCCCCACCAACAGACCCAGACACCCCCCAACAGACCCAGACAACCCCGCAAACAGACCCAGACAACCCCCACCAACAGACTCAGACACCCCCCACAGAACAAACCCAGACACCCCCCACAGAACAAACCCAGACACCCCCACCAACTGACCCAGACACCCCCCACAGAACAAACCCAGACACCCCCAGCAACTGACCCAGACACCCCCACCAACTGACCCAGACACCCCTCACCAACAGACCCAGACACCCCCCACCAACAGAACAGACCCAGACACCACCACCAACAGAACAGACCCAGACACCCCCACCAACAGAATAGACCCAGACAACCCCCCCAACAGACCCAGACAAGCCCAACAGAACAGACCCAGACCGCGCCGCAATAGACCCTGACACCACCAACAGAAGCTGACACCCCCACCAACAGAACAAACCCCCACTCCCCAACAGAACAGACCCAGACACCCCCACCAACAGAACAGACCCAGACACCCCCAACAGACGCAGACACCCCCCACCAACAGACCCAGACACCCACCAACAGAACAGACCCAGACAATCCCAACAGAACCCAGACACCCCAACAGAACAGACCCAGACACCCCCAACAGAACAGACCCAGACACACGAACCAACAGAACAGACCCAGACACCCCCCACCAACAGACCCAGACACCCCACACAGAACAAAATCAGACACCCCCAACTGACCCAGACACCCCCACCAACAGAACAGACCCAGATACCGCCCAACAGAACAGACCTAGACTCCCCCCACCAACAGACTCAGACACCCCCCCCACCAACAGACCCTGACACCCCCCACCAACAGACCAGACCCAGACACCCCCACCAACAGAACAGACCCAGACACCCCCACCAACAGAATAGACCCAGACACCCCCACCAACAGAACTAACCCAGACACCCCCACCAACAGAACAGACCCAGATACCCCCACCAACAGAATAGACCCAGACACCCCCCACCAACAGACCCAGACAAGCCCACCAACAGAACAGACCCAGACCCCGCCCCAATAGACCCGGACACCACCAACAGAAGCCGACACCCCCACCAACAGAACAGACTCCCACTCCCCAACAGAACAGACGCAGACACCCCCACCAACAGAACAGACCCAGACACCCCCAACAGAACAGAGCCAGACACCCCCACCAACAGAACAGACCCCGACAACCCCACCACCAGACCAGACCCCCACACCACCCACCAACAGAACAAACCCAGACACACCCACTAGCAGACCCAGACACACCCACCACAGAACAAACCCAGACACCCCCACCAACTGACCCAGACACCCCCCACAGAAGAAACCCAGACACCCCCACCAACTGACCCAGACACCCCCCACCAACAGAACAGACCCAGACACCCCACCAACAGAACAGACCTAGACTCTCCCCACCAACAGAACAGACCCAGACACCCCCAACAACAGAACAGACCCAGATACCCCCACCAACAGAACAGACCCAGACACCCCCAACAGACGGAGACACCCCCACCAACAGACCCAGACACCCACCAACAGAACAGACCCAGACAACCCCAACACAACAAACCCAGACAACCCCACCAGCAGACCCAGACACCCCCCCCAACAGAACAAACCCAGGCACCCCCCAACAGACCCAGACAAGTCCACCAACAAAACAGACCCAGACACCCCCACCACAACAGACCCAGACACCCCCCACCAACAGACCCAGACACCCCCCACCAACAGACTCAGACACCCCCCACCAACAGACTCAGACACCCCCCACAGAACAAACCCAGACACCCCCACCAACTGACCCAGACACCCCCCACAGAACAAACCCAGACACCCCCAGCAACTGTCCCAGACACCCCCACCAACTGACCCAGACACCCCCCAACAGACCCAGACACCCCCCAACAGACCCAGACACCCCTCACCAGACCCAGACACCCCTCACCAACAGACCCAGACACCCCCCACCAACAGAACAGACCCAGACACCACCAACAGAACAGACCCAGACACCCCCACCAACAGAATAGACCCAGACAACCCCCCCCCCAACAGACCCAGACAAGCCCACCAACAGAACAGACCCAGACCTCGCCGCAATAGACCCTGACACCACCAACAGAAGCTGACACCCCCACCAACAGAACAAACCCCCACTCCCCAACAGAACAGACCCAGACACCACCAACAGAACAGACCCAGACACCCCCCACCAACAGAACAGACCCAGACACCCCCAACAGACGCAGACACCCCCCACCAACAGACCCAGACAGCCACCAACAGAACAGACCCAGACAATCCCAACAGAACCCAGACACCCCCAACAGAACAGACCCAGACACACGAACCAACAGAACAGACCCAGACACACCCCAACAACAGAACAGACCCAGACACCCCCCACCAACAGACCCAGACACCCCACACAGAACAAAATCAGACACCCCCAACTGACCCAGACACCCCCCCACAGAACAGACCCAGACACCCCCACCAACAGAACAGACCCAGATACCGCCCCAATAGACCCTGACACCAACAGAAGCCGACACCCCCACCAACAGAACAGACCGCCACTCCCCAACAGAACAGACGCAGACACCCCCACCAACAGAACAGACCCAGACAGCTCCCACCAACAGAACAGACCCAGACACCCTCAACAGACCCAGACACCCCCACCAACAGACCCAGACACCCCCACCAACAGACCCAGACACCCACCAACAGAACAGACCCAGACAACCCGAACAGAACAAACCCAGACACCCCAAACAACAGAACAGACCCAGACAACCCCAACAGAACAGACCCAGACAACCCCACCAACAGAACAGACCCAGACACCCCCACCAACAGAACAGACCAAGACACCCCCACCACCAGAACAGACCCAGACAACCCCCACCTACAGACCCAGACAACCCCACAAACAGAACAGACCCAGACACCCCCACCAACAGAACAGACCCAGATACCCCCCAACAGAACAGACCCAGACAAGCCCAACAGAACAGACCCAGACACTGCCCCAATAGGCCCTGACACCAACAGAAGCCGACACCCCCCACCAACAGACCCAGACACCCCCCACCAACAGACCCAGACACCCCCCACCAACAGACCCAGACACCCCCCACCAACAGACCCAGACACCCCCCACCAACAGACCCAGACACCCCCCACCAACAGACCCAGACACCCCCCACCAACAGACCCAGACACCCCCCACCAACAGACCCAGACACCCCTCACCAACAGACCCAGACACCCCCCACCAACAGACCCAGACACCCCCCACCAACAGACCCAGACACCCCCCACCAACAGACCCAGACACCCCCCACCAACAGACCCAGACACCCCCCACCAACAGACCCAGACACCCCCCACCAACAGACCCAGACACCCCCCACCAACAGACCCAGACACCCCCCACCAACAGACCCAGACACCCCCCACCAACAGACCCAGACACCCCCCACCAACAGACCCAGACACCCCCCACCAACAGACCCAGACACCCCCCAACAGACCCAGACACCCCCCACCAACAGACCCAGACACCCCCCACCAACAGACCCAGACACCCCCCACCAACAGACCCAGACACCCCCCACCAACAGACCCAGACACCCCCACCAACAGACCCAGACACCCCCACCAACAGACCCAGACACCCCCCACCAACAGACCCAGACACCCCCCACCAACAGACCCAGACACCCCCAACAGAACAGACCCAGACACACCAACCAACAGAATAGACCCAGACACACCAACCAACAGAATAGACCCAGACACCCCCCAACAGAACAGACCCAGACACACCCCACCAACAGACCCAGACACACCCCACCAGCAGACCCAGACACACCCCAACAGACCCAGACACACCCCAACAGACCCAGACACCCCCCCAACAGACCCAGACACCCCAACCTACAGAATAGACCCAGACACCCCCCACCAACAGACCCAGACACCCCCCACCAACAGACCCAGGCACCCCCCACCAACAGACCCAGACACCCCCCACCAACAGACCCAGACACCCCAACCTACAGAATAGACCCAGACACCCCCCAACAGAACAGACCAAGACACGCCCCACCAACGGAAGAGACCCAGACAACCCCACCACCAGACCAGACCCAGACTCCCCCACCAACAGACCAGACCCCACCCGCAACAACAGAACAGACCCAGACACCCCCAACAGAACAGACCCAGACACCCCCACCAACAGACCCAGAGAAGTCCAACAGAACAGACCCAGACACGCCCCACCAACGGAAGAGACCCAGGCAACCCCACCACCAGACCAGACCCAGACACCACCCGCACCAACAGACCAGACCCAGACCCCCCCAACAGAACAGACACACCCCACCACCAGACCAGACCCAGACACCCCCCAACAAAACAGACCCAGACACGTCCACCAACAGACCCAGACAAGTCCACCAAGAGACCCAGAGAAGTCCACCAACAGAAGAGAAGTCCACCAACAGAAGAGACCAAGACACCCCCACCACCAGAACAGACCCAGACACCCCCAACAGAATAGACCCAGACAAGTCCACCAACAGACCCAGACAAGTCCAACAAAACAGACCCAAACACCCCCACCACAACAGACCCAGACACACCCCACCAACAGACCCAGACACCCCCCACACAGACCCAGACACACCCCACACAGACCCAGACACACCCTACCAACAGACCCAGACAACCCCACAAACAGACCCAGACAACCCCACAAACAGACCCAGACAGCCCCACCAACAGAACAGACCCGAACAGACCCAGACACCCCCACCAACAGAACAGACCCAGATACCCCCCAACAGAACAGACCCAGACACACCCCACCAACAGAACAGACCCAGACACACCCCAACAGACCCAGACACCCCCCACAGAACAAACCCAGACACCCCAACCAACTGACCCAGACACCCCCCACAGAACAAACCCAGACACCCCCACCAACAGACCCAGACACCCCCACCAACAGAACAGACCCAGACACGCCCACCAACAGAACAGACCCGGACACCCCCACCAACAGAACAGACCCGGACACCCCCACCACAACAGACCCAGACACCCCCACCACCAGAACAGACCCAGACACCCCCACCAACAGAACAGACCCAGACACCGCCCCAATAGACCCTGACACCACCAACAGAAGCCGACACCCCCACCAACAGAACAGACCCCCACTCCCCAACAGAACAGACGCAGACACCACCAACAGAACAGACCCCGACACCCCCACCAACAGACGCAGACACCCACCAACAGAACAGACCCAGGCAACCCCAACAGAACAAACCAAGACACCCCAACCAACAGAACAGACCCAGACACCCCCACCAACAGACCCAGACAAGTCCACCAACAAAACAGACCCAGACACCCCCACCAATAGAACAGACCAAGACACCCCCCCCACCAACAGACCCAGAGAAGTCCACCAACAGAACAGACCAAGACACGCCCCACCAACGGAAGAGACCCAGACAACCCCACCACCAGACCAGACCCAGACTCCCCCACCAACAGACCAGACCCAGACACCACCCGCACCAACAGACCAGACCCAGACACCCCCAACAGAACAGACACACCCCACCACCAGACCAGACCCAGACACCCCCTAACAAAACAGACCCAGACACCCCCACCAACAGACCCAGAGAAGTCCACCAACAGAAGAGAAGTCCACCACCAGAACAGACCCAGACACCCCCAACAGAATAGACCCAGACAAGTCCAACAAAACAGACCCAGACACCCCCACCACAACAGACCCAGACACACCCCACCAACAGACCCAGACACCCCCCACAAACAGACCCAGACACACCCCACAAACAGACCCAGACACACCCCACACAGACCCAGACACACCCTGCCAACAGACCCAGACAACCCCACAAACAGACCCAGACAGCCCCACCAACAGACCCAGACAACCCCACCAACAGAACAGACCCGAACAGACCCAGACACCCCCACCAACAGAACAGACTCAGACACCCCCAACAGAATAGACCCAGACACCCCCCACCAACAGACCCAGACAAGCCCAACAGAACAGACCCAGACACCGCCCCAATAGGCCCTGACACCAACAGAAGCCGACACCCCCACCAACAGAACAGAGCCAGACAACCCCACCCCACAAACAGACCCAGACAACCCAACCCCACACAGACCCAGACAACCCAACCCCACACAGACCCAGACAACCCAACCCCACACAGACCCAGACACCCACCAACAGACCCAGACACCCCCCACCAACAGACCCAGACACCCCCCACCAACAGACCCAGACACCCCCCACCAACAGACCCAGACACCCCCCACCAACAGACCCAGACACCCCCCACCAACAGACCCAGACACCCCCCACCAACAGACCCAGACACCCCCCACCAACAGACCCAGACACCCCCCACCAACAGACCCAGACACCCCCCACCAACAGACCCAGACACCCCCCACCAACAGACTCAGACACCCCCCACCAACAGACCCAGACACCCCCCCACCAACAGACCCAGACACCCCCCACCAACAGACCCAGACACCCCCCACCAACAGACCCAGACACCCCCCACCAACAGACCCAGACACCCCCCACCAACAGACCCAGACACCCCCCACCAACAGACCCAGACACCCCCCACCAACAGACCCAGACACCCCCCACCAACAGACCCAGACACCCCCCACCAACAGACCCAGACACCCCCCACCAACAGACCCAGACACCCCCCACCAATACAATACAATACAAATCGCTTTATTGGCATGATAAGGTACATCTTATGTTGCCAAAGCATCAAAATACATTTATGGTTGAACACATAAACGCGGTTCCATTCATACAGTGTATAAACAGGTATATCCCTGAGTTTATAAATATACATTCGCCTTGTTTATATATACTCTTGTCTTAGTTTACTGGTTGTCCCTCTGTTCATGGCAAGCTGTAACATAGTGTGCCGCCAGTGTTACACAGCTTCTCTCCTCCCCCAGTAGGAATGGGAGTTTTTGGTTGTCAGTCAGATTTCTGAATTCAGGGTATATTTGTGAGAATTTTTGGTAGAAATTCTCTCTGATGCCCTGATATTTTCCACAGGCTGTGAGGAAGTGCATCTCTGTCTCAACTACTCCCTGACTGCAGTGAGAGCATATCCTGTCTTCTCTTGGCAGCCTGGTCTGCCTTTTTCGATCGCTAGGCTATGTTCGCTAAGTCTGTACCTTGTCAAGGTTCTTCTCAGTTTGTTATCCTTTACCATGGTCAGGTAATCAGCTATGTTGTATTGTCTGTTTAGGGCCAAGTAGCAATTGAGTTTGCTTTGGGTTTTTGTTGTTTCTGCCCAATATGACAGATATTTTTCCTTTTGCTTAGCGACGATTGTGTTGGGTCGAATTCTTTGTGTTACCCTGTCACTGTCCTGGGACTGGTTATTGTTAGTATTGTTATTAGTTACTTCACTGAGTCCCAGGACTAGTTGACTGAGGGTATTCTTCTTTATGGTCAGCTCTTGGCATTTCAGGGCGTCGTAGTGATAGCATTGGGGGTTGCTCATTTGTAGGTGATTCCAAAATTTGGTGGCTCTTTTTTGGATAGTGATTATTAATGGGTATTGGCCTAGTTCCGCCCTGCATGCGTTGTTTACTGTTTTCCTTTGAGTCCGGAGGATACTTTTACAGAATTCCGCATGTAGGATCTCAATTGGGTGTTTGTCCCATTTTGCAAAATCTTGTTGTGTTAGTGGTCCCCAGACCTCACTGCCATAGAGTGCAATTGGTTCAATTACTGATTTGAAAATTTTGAGCCAAATGCTAATTGGGATTTCTATTTGGATTGATTTTTTGATGGCATAGAAAGCCCTTCTTGCTTTCTCTTTCAGTTCATTCACAGCCAGTTTGAAGTTTCCCGTAGAACTGATTTTTAAGCCCAAGTATGTGTAGTGAGTGGTTTGTTCAATTTTGGTTGTTCCTACTGTGAAATTTATTGTGTGTCCATGTTGTTTGGATCTTTGCTGGAACACAAGGACTTTGGTTTTTTGGGGATTTATTGTCAGGGCCCAAGTCTGGCAGTACGACTCCAGCAGGTCCAGGTTCTGCTGTAGACCCTCCTTAGTTGGTGACAGCAGAACCAGGTCGTCTGCATAGAGGAGGAATTTAACCTTGGATTCATATAGGGTGAGGCCGGGTGCTGTAGATTGTTCAAGTAGTTTTGCCAATCCATTAATGTAAATATTAAAGAGTGTCGGTGAGATTGGCGAGCCCTGCGTCACCCCCCGCCCCTGTGGGAAGTATTTTGTTTGTTTGTCTCCAATTTTAACTGCACATTTATTGTTTGTATACATTGATTTAATTACATCATATGTTTTCCCTCCTACCCCGCTTTCGATAAGTTTCAGGAATAAACCGTCATGCCAGATGGAGTCGAAAGCCTTCTGGAAATCTACAAAGCATGCGTAGATTTTGCTTTTGTTATGGTGAACGTGTTTGTCAATTAGGGTCTGTAGGGTGAAGATATGATCGGATGTTCTATAGTTTGGCAGGAATCCAATTTGGCTTTTACTCAAGACATTGTGCTCTTCAAGGAAGTTTATAAGTCTTTTGTTTATGATGCTACAGAATACCTTCCCCAGGTTACTGTTTACACAGATGCCTCGATAGTTGTTTGGGTCGATTTTGTCCCCACTTTTGTATATGGGTGTTATGAGTCCTTTGTTCCAGATGTCAGGGAAATAACCGACACTCAGAACCAAGTTGAAGAGTTTTAGGATAGCCAGTTTCAGTTTGTCGTCTGCGTGTTTAATCATCTCGTTTAGTATGCCGTCTGTCCCGCAAGCTTTTCCTGGTCGCAGGTCCTTGAGTTTTTCAAGAAGTTCTTTTTCTGTTATTATGGCGTCGAGCGGGTTTTGTTTATCTTTTATGGCCATTTCAAGCTTTTCTAGTTTTTTGCGTATTTGGTGTTGCTCTGGTCTTAGTGTGTTTTTCTGGTATAATTTTTCAAAGTGGTTTACCCATGTGTCCCCATTTTGAATGGACAAATCGTCGTGTTGTTTTTTGTGTAGTGTTTTCAAGTTGTCCCAGAAACAATTCGACTCAATGGATTCCTCCATGGAGCTGAGTGTATTCTTAATAAATTGCTCTTTTTTGGTCCCGAGTGTGTTTCTGTATTGTGTTAGCGTCTGACAATAAGTAAGGCGTAATTCCTCGTTTTCTGGATGTCTGTGTTTTTGGTTTGATAGTTTTCTAAGTTTTTTCCTCATGTTATGGCAATCATGGTCAAACCATTTTTCATAGTTTTTTGTTTTGGGTTTGTTCTTGCGAGCTTTCAAGTTTGCATTTGTTGCCAAATTATCAAAAATATTGTTTAGTTTACTAACTGCCCGGTTTACGCCTTCTTTATTGTGAGTGCATATGTTATCCAGAAAGGTGTCTAAGGGAGCTTGAGTTGATGCATTGCTAATTGTTTTGGTATTTTTCCGTGTCATTTTTGGCCCATCTGTACGATTTTTTGGTGTTGTACAGTTTACTGGGTTGTGTTTCTATGTTGTTTGTTTCTGTCTTTTTGAGAAACATAGTAATTTGGCTGTGATCTGACAGTGTTGTTTGTGGTTTGACTGTGAATGCTCTGAAAGAGGATGGGTCCAAGTCTGTAATCATATAGTCTACTGTGCTGCAGCCAAGAGGTGAGCAGTAGGTCGATCTTCCTAGGAGGTCTCCTATGAACCTACCATTGACAATGTACAGACCCAGGTTTCGACAGAGCTGTAGTAGCTGTTTACCGTTGGTATTTGACTGCTTGTCGCAGTTATGCCTGTATGGAAGGGAAGGGATGTCAAAGTGGTTATTCCCGAATACGTAATTGTTTCCCTGATTATTGGTGAAGTCTGGTTCTTCGCCCGTTCTTGAATTGAGGTCCCCACAGATCAACACGTTCCCCTGGGCCTGGTATTGGATAATTTCCCCCTCCATGTTGGAGAAGGTGTCCTCTTTGTAGTACGGGGAATCGATTGGAGGGATATAAAGTGCGCAAATGTAAACATCTTGGGTGTTTGAGATAATCTCCCTCTCAAGTTTGAGCCACATATGGTTTTCGCCCTTTTTTATAAATTTGATGTAATTCTTAAGTTCTGTTTTAAACCAGATCAGTATGCCTCCGGAGTCTCTGCCTTGGGTTACACTTGGTAATTTATTGGAGGGGACCACTAGCTCAGTGTACCCTTGGGGACAGCCGGTGTGTCCTTTTCCTTTATACCAAGTTTCCTGTAAAATGACAATATCTAGATCTTTAGTTTCCTCTATGAACTCTGGGGTCCTACTCTTCACTTCTCGCACTGAAGAGCGTAGACCTTGGATATTCCAGGTCGAAATATATAAGGATTTCATGTTAAGTTTTATCTTTTTCTATGATAGGTTAAAGAGTGGTACGTGTTTGTCGTGTCTAAGTGTGGGGAAAAAAAAAGATCACCCCAGTTGTCTACAAAAGTTAATACAATTTGGTTACAGTTCTTTCTATTAATTAGTCCTTGATCCATAAGGCGGAAGTAGATGCTGCTGCACATCTGTCTCTTAATGGATTGTTTCTGTCTGAGGTATTGCGTACGTCCTGTGCATCTCTCCCTCTGTCCCAGACACACCCCACCAACAGACCCAGACACACCCCACAAACAGACCCAGACACACCCCACAAACAGACCCAGACACACCCCACAAACAGACCCAGACACACCCCACAAACAGACCCAGACACACCCCACAAACAGACCCAGACACACCCCACAAACAGACCCAGACACACCCCACAAACAGACCCAGACACACCCCACAAACAGACCCAGACACACCCCACAAACAGACCCAGACACACCCCACAAACAGACCCAGACACACCCCACAAACAGACCCAGACACACCCCACAAACAGACCCAGACACACCCCACAAACAGACCCAGACACACCCCACAAACAGACCCAGACACACCCCACAAACAGACCCAGACACACCCCACAAACAGACCCAGACACACCCCACAAACAGACCCAGACACACCCCACAAACAGACCCAGACACACCCCACAAACAGACCCAGACACACCCCACAAACAGACCCAGACACACCCCACAAACAGACCCAGACACACCCCACAAACAGACCCAGACACACCCCACAAACAGACCCAGACACACCCCACAAACAGACCCAGACACACCCCACAAACAGACCCAGACACACCCCACAAACAGACCCAGACACACCCCACAAACAGACCCAGACACACCCCACAAACAGACCCAGACACACCCCACAAACAGACCCAGACACACCCCACAAACAGACCCAGACACACCCCACAAACAGACCCAGACACACCCCACAAACAGACCCAGACACACCCCACAAACAGACCCAGACACACCCCACAAACAGACCCAGACACACCCCACAAACAGACCCAGACACACCCCACAAACAGACCCAGACACACCCCACAAACAGACCCAGACACACCCCACAAACAGACCCAGACACACCCCACAAACAGACCCAGACACACCCCACAAACAGACCCAGACACACCCCACAAACAGACCCAGACACACCCCACAAACAGACCCAGACACACCCCACAAACAGACCCAGACACACCCCACAAACAGACCCAGACACACCCCACAAACAGACCCAGACACACCCCACAAACAGACCCAGACACACCCCACAAACAGACCCAGACACACCCCACAAACAGACCCAGACACACCCCACAAACAGACCCAGACACACCCCACAAACAGACCCAGACACACCCCACAAACAGACCCAGACACACCCCACAAACAGACCCAGACACACCCCACAAACAGACCCAGACACACCCCACAAACAGACCCAGACACACCCCACAAACAGACCCAGACACACCCCACAAACAGACCCAGACACACCCCACAAACAGACCCAGACACACCCCACAAACAGACCCAGACACACCCCACAAACAGACCCAGACACACCCCACAAACAGACCCAGACACACCCCACAAACAGACCCAGACACACCCCACAAACAGACCCAGACACACCCCACAAACAGACCCAGACACACCCCACAAACAGACCCAGACACACCCCACAAACAGACCCAGACACACCCCACAAACAGACCCAGACACACCCCACAAACAGACCCAGACACACCCCACAAACAGACCCAGACACACCCCACAAACAGACCCAGACACACCCCACAAACAGACCCAGACACACCCCACAAACAGACCCAGACACACCCCACAAACAGACCCAGACACACCCCACAAACAGACCCAGACACACCCCACAAACAGACCCAGACACACCCCACAAACAGACCCAGACACACCCCACAAACAGACCCAGACACACCCCACAAACAGACCCAGACACACCCCACAAACAGACCCAGACACACCCCACAAACAGACCCAGACACACCCCACAAACAGACCCAGACACACCCCACAAACAGACCCAGACACACCCCACAAACAGACCCAGACACACCCCACAAACAGACCCAGACACACCCCACAAACAGACCCAGACACACCCCACAAACAGACCCAGACACACCCCACAAACAGACCCAGACACACCCCACAAACAGACCCAGACACACCCCACAAACAGACCCAGACACACCCCACAAACAGACCCAGACACACCCCACAAACAGACCCAGACACACCCCACAAACAGACCCAGACACACCCCACAAACAGACCCAGACACACCCCACAAACAGACCCAGACACACCCCACAAACAGACCCAGACACACCCCACAAACAGACCCAGACACACCCCACAAACAGACCCAGACACACCCCACAAACAGACCCAGACACACCCCACAAACAGACCCAGACACACCCCACAAACAGACCCAGACACACCCCACAAACAGACCCAGACACACCCCACAAACAGACCCAGACACACCCCACAAACAGACCCAGACACACCCCACAAACAGACCCAGACACACCCCACAAACAGACCCAGACACACCCCACAAACAGACCCAGACACACCCCACAAACAGACCCAGACACACCCCACAAACAGACCCAGACACACCCCACAAACAGACCCAGACACACCCCACAAACAGACCCAGACACACCCCACAAACAGACCCAGACACACCCCACAAACAGACCCAGACACACCCCACAAACAGACCCAGACACACCCCACAAACAGACCCAGACACACCCCACAAACAGACCCAGACACACCCCACAAACAGACCCAGACACACCCCACAAACAGACCCAGACACACCCCACAAACAGACCCAGACACACCCCACAAACAGACCCAGACACACCCCACAAACAGACCCAGACACACCCCACAAACAGACCCAGACACACCCCACAAACAGACCCAGACACACCCCACAAACAGACCCAGACACACCCCACAAACAGACCCAGACACACCCCACAAACAGACCCAGACACACCCCACAAACAGACCCAGACACACCCCACAAACAGACCCAGACACACCCCACAAACAGACCCAGACACACCCCACAAACAGACCCAGACACACCCCACAAACAGACCCAGACACACCCCACAAACAGACCCAGACACACCCCACAAACAGACCCAGACACACCCCACAAACAGACCCAGACACACCCCACAAACAGACCCAGACACACCCCACAAACAGACCCAGACACACCCCACAAACAGACCCAGACACACCCCACAAACAGACCCAGACACACCCCACAAACAGACCCAGACACACCCCACAAACAGACCCAGACACACCCCACAAACAGACCCAGACACACCCCACAAACAGACCCAGACACACCCCACAAACAGACCCAGACACACCCCACAAACAGACCCAGACACACCCCACAAACAGACCCAGACACACCCCACAAACAGACCCAGACACACCCCACAAACAGACCCAGACACACCCCACAAACAGACCCAGACACACCCCACAAACAGACCCAGACACACCCCACAAACAGACCCAGACACACCCCACAAACAGACCCAGACACACCCCACAAACAGACCCAGACACACCCCACAAACAGACCCAGACACACCCCACAAACAGACCCAGACACACCCCACAAACAGACCCAGACACACCCCACAAACAGACCCAGACACACCCCACAAACAGACCCAGACACACCCCACAAACAGACCCAGACACACCCCACAAACAGACCCAGACACACCCCACAAACAGACCCAGACACACCCCACAAACAGACCCAGACACACCCCACAAACAGACCCAGACACACCCCACAAACAGACCCAGACACACCCCACAAACAGACCCAGACACACCCCACAAACAGACCCAGACACACCCCACAAACAGACCCAGACACACCCCACAAACAGACCCAGACACACCCCACAAACAGACCCAGACACACCCCACAAACAGACCCAGACACACCCCACAAACAGACCCAGACACACCCCACAAACAGACCCAGACACACCCCACAAACAGACCCAGACACACCCCACAAACAGACCCAGACACACCCCACAAACAGACCCAGACACACCCCACAAACAGACCCAGACACACCCCACAAACAGACCCAGACACACCCCACAAACAGACCCAGACACACCCCACAAACAGACCCAGACACACCCCACAAACAGACCCAGACACACCCCACAAACAGACCCAGACACACCCCACAAACAGACCCAGACACACCCCACAAACAGACCCAGACACACCCCACAAACAGACCCAGACACACCCCACAAACAGACCCAGACACACCCCACAAACAGACCCAGACACACCCCACAAACAGACCCAGACACACCCCACAAACAGACCCAGACACACCCCACAAACAGACCCAGACACACCCCACAAACAGACCCAGACACACCCCACAAACAGACCCAGACACACCCCACAAACAGACCCAGACACACCCCACAAACAGACCCAGACACACCCCACAAACAGACCCAGACACACCCCACAAACAGACCCAGACACACCCCACAAACAGACCCAGACACACCCCACAAACAGACCCAGACACACCCCACAAACAGACCCAGACACACCCCACAAACAGACCCAGACACACCCCACAAACAGACCCAGACACACCCCACAAACAGACCCAGACACACCCCACAAACAGACCCAGACACACCCCACAAACAGACCCAGACACACCCCACAAACAGACCCAGACACACCCCACAAACAGACCCAGACACACCCCACAAACAGACCCAGACACACCCCACAAACAGACCCAGACACACCCCACAAACAGACCCAGACACACCCCACAAACAGACCCAGACACACCCCACAAACAGACCCAGACACACCCCACAAACAGACCCAGACACACCCCACAAACAGACCCAGACACACCCCACAAACAGACCCAGACACACCCCACAAACAGACCCAGACACACCCCACAAACAGACCCAGACACACCCCACAAACAGACCCAGACACACCCCACAAACAGACCCAGACACACCCCACAAACAGACCCAGACACACCCCACAAACAGACCCAGACACACCCCACAAACAGACCCAGACACACCCCACAAACAGACCCAGACACACCCCACAAACAGACCCAGACACACCCCACAAACAGACCCAGACACACCCCACAAACAGACCCAGACACACCCCACAAACAGACCCAGACACACCCCACAAACAGACCCAGACACACCCCACAAACAGACTCAGACACACCCCACAAACAGACCCAGACACACCCCACAAACAGACCCAGACACACCCCACAAACAGACCCAGACACACCCCACAAACAGACCCAGACACACCCCACAAACAGACCCAGACACACCCCACAAACAGACCCAGACACACCCCACAAACAGACCCAGACACACCCCACAAACAGACCCAGACACCCCCCACCAACAGACCCAGACACCCCAACCTACAGAACAGACCCAGACACCCCCCCCCAACAGACCCAGACACCCCCCCACAAAACAAACCCAGACACCCCCCACAGAACAAACCCAGACACCCCCCAACAGACCCAGACACCCCCACCAACAGAACAGACCCAGACACGCCCACCAACAGAACAGACCCAGACACGCCCACCAACAGAACAGACCCAGACACCCCCACCAACAGAACAGACCCAGACACCCCCACCAACAGAACAGACCCAGACACCCCCCACCAACAGACCCAGACAAGCCCACCAACAGAACAGACCCAGACACCGCCCCAATAGACCCTGACACCAACAGAAGCCGACACCCCCACCAACAGAACATACCCCCACTCCCCAACAGAACAGACGCAGACACCACCAACAGAACAGACCCCGACACCCCCACCAACAGACCAGACCCAGGCAACCCCAACAGAACAAACCAAGACACCCCCACCAGCAGACCCAGACTCACCCAACAGACCCAGACAACCCAACCAACAGAACAGACCCAGACACCCCAACCAACAAAACAGACCCAGACACCCCCACCAATAGAACAGACCAAGACACCCCCCCACCAACAGACCCAGAGAAGTCCACCAACAGAACAGACCAAGACACGCCCCACCAACGGAAGAGACCCAGACAACCCCACCACCAGACCAGACCCAGACTCCCCCACCAACAGACCAGACCCAGACACCACCCGCACCAACAGAACAGACCCAGACACCCCCCCAACAAAACAGACCCAGACACCCCCACCAACAGACCCAGAGAAGTCCACCAACAGAACAGACCCAGACACGCCCCACCAACGGAAGAGACCCAGGCAACCCCACCACCAGACCAGACACAGACACCACCCGCACCAACAGACCAGACCCAGACACCCCCAACAGAACCGACACACCCCACCAACAGAACAGACCCAGAGACCCCGACGGCCCCCGCCGAGAGGGCAGCCCCGGACAGGCCCCCGCCGAGAGGGCAGCCCCGGACAGGCCCCCGCCGAGAGGGCAGCCCCGGACAGGCCCCCGCCGAGAGGGCAGCCCCGGACAGGCCCCCGCCGAGAGGGCAGCCCCGGACAGGCCCCCGCCGAGAGGGCAGCCCCGGACAGGCCCCCGCCGAGAGGGCAGCCCCGGACAGGCCCCCGCCGAGAGGGCAGCCCCGGACAGGCCCCCGCCGAGAGGGCAGCCCCGGACAGGCCCCCGCCGAGAGGGCAGCCCCGGACAGGCCCCCGCCGAGAGGGCAGCCCCGGACAGGCCCCCGCCGAGAGGGCAGCCCCGGACAGGCCCCCGCCGAGAGGGCAGCCCCGGACAGGCCCCCGCCGAGAGGGCAGCCCCGGACAGGCCCCCGCCGAGAGGGCAGCCCCGGACAGGCCCCCGCCGAGAGGGCAGCCCCGGACAGGCCCCCGCCGAGAGGGCAGACCCGGACAGGCCCCCGCCGAGAGGGCAGCCCCGGACAGGCCCCCGCCAGGCCCCCGCCGAGAGGGCAGCCCCGGACAGGCCCCCGCCTAGAGGGCAGCCCCGGACAGGCCCCCGCCTAGAGGGCAGCCCCGGACAGGCCCCCGCCTAGAGGGCAGCCCCGGACAGCCCCCCGCCTAGAGGGCAGCCCCGGACAGCCCCCCGCCTAGAGGGCAGCCCCGGACAGCCCCCCGCCTAGAGGGCAGCCCCGGACAGGCCCCCGCCTAGAGGGCAGCCCCGGACAGGCCCCCGCCTAGAGGGCAGCCCCGGACAGGCCCCCGCCTAGAGGGCAGCCCCGGACAGGCCCCCGCCTAGAGGGCAGCCCCGGACAGGCCCCCGCCTAGAGGACCGGCCCCCCCGCCGACAGGACAGCCCCCCGGCGGCCCCCGCCGGCAGGACAGCCCCCGGGCGGCCCCCGCCGGCAGGACAGCCCCCGGGCGGCCCCCGCCGGCAGGACAGCCCCCGGGCGGCCCCCGCCGGCAGGACAGCCCCCGGGCGGCCCCCGCCGGCAGGACAGCCCCCGGGCGGCCCCCGCCGGCAGGACAGCCCCCGGGCGGCCCCCGCCGGCAGGACAGCCCCCGGGCGGCCCCCGCCGGCAGGACAGCCCCCGGGCGGCCCCCGCCGGCAGGACAGCCCCCGGGCGGCCCCCGCCGGCAGGACAGCCCCCGGGCGGCCCCCGCCGGCAGGACAGCCCCCGGGCGGCCCCCGCCGGCAGGACAGCCCCCGGGCGGCCCCCGCCGGCAGGACAGCCCCCGGGCGGCCCCCGCCGGCAGGACAGCCCCCGGGCGGCCCCCGCCGGCAGGACAGCCCCCGGGCGGCCCCCGCCGGCAGGACAGCCCCCGGGCGGCCCCCGCCGGCAGGACAGCCCCCGGGCGGCCCCCGCCGGCAGGACAGCCCCCGGGCGGCCCCCGCCGGCAGGACAGCCCCCGGGCGGCCCCCGCCGGCAGGACAGCCCCCGGGCGGCCCCCGCCTGCAGGACAGCCCCCGGGCGGCCCCCGCCTACAGGACAGCCCCAGGGCGGCCCCCGCCTACAGAACAGCCCCAGGGCGGCCCCCGCCTGCAGCCCCAGGGCGGCCCCCGCCCAGAGACCCAGAGGCCCCTGCCCACAGACCCAGAGGCCCCCGCTCACAGACCCAGAGGCCGACACGCCCACCAACAGAACAGAGCCCGACACCCCCACCAACAGAACAGAGCCCGACACCCCCACCAACAGAACAGAGCCCGACACCCCCACCAACAGAACAGACCCAGATACCACCCCCCCGACCCAGAACGCACGCATACACGCCCACGCTCTCCCCCCGCCACCACACAGAACACTCCCAGGCACTCCCCCTCACCCTCTGAAGGCACCCGAACCCGCTCCCCCTCCATCCTGCGTAACACTGAACATGAAACGGTAATGATTTGCAACATGTTAGCAGGTGCTGTAACTCACTGTGGCCAGATCCTTTTGATTCATTCCCATATTCTGCCGGCCCTGTTGGATCAGTTTGCCGACAGTGAGCGACACTCGCTCGTGGTGTAGCTCCTCCGTTTCCCGGTCCAGTTTCGCAGTGTTCTTGGTGATCGTGTGTTGCTTATTTTGTCCTGCAGACCCTAAGCACAAAACAAAGCACAGAGTCACCTTTCACCCAGTCACAGCATTTACTCAATTCTGAAAAGGGAGTTCCCACGCAGAAATCAAGCAAGAGTGCGCCAGGGCAGGTACAGCACGGGTTAGATACAGAGTAAAGCTCCCTCTACACAGTCCCATCAAACACTCCCAGGGCAGGTACAGCACAGGTTAGATACAGAGTAAAGCTCCCTCTACACTGTCCCATCAAACACTCCCAGGGCAGGTACAGCACGGGTTAGATACAGAGTAAAGCTCCCTCTACACTGTCCCATTAAACACTCCCAGGGCAGGTGCAGCACGGGTTAGATACAGAGTAAAGCTCCCTCTACACTGTCCCATCAAACACTCCCAGGGCAGGTATAGCACGGGTTAGATACAGAGTAAAGCTCCCTCTACACTGTCCCATCAAACAGTCCCAGGGCAGGTACAGCACGGGTTAGATACAGAGTAAAGCTCCCTCTACACTGTCCCATCAAACACTCCCAGGGCAGGTACAGCACGGGTTAGATACAGAGTAAAGCTCCCTCTACACTGTCCCATCAAACACTCCCAGGGCAGTGAGTTCCACATTCTAATCACTTTCTGAGTAAAGAAGTTTCTCCTTAATTCCTGACTGAATTCATTAGTGACTATCTTAAATTTATGACCCCTAGTTTTGGACAGCCCTCCAAGTGGAATCATCATCTCTACATCTACCCTATCAAACCCCTTCATAATCTTAAAGATCTGCAATAGGTCACATACAGCCTTTGTTTTTCTAGAGAAAAGAACCCGAGCCTCTTCAGTCTCTCCTGATAGTTAAACCCCTCTCAGTTTTGGTATAATCCATGTCAATCTTTTTTGCACTTTCTCCAGTGATTCCAAATCTTTTTTTGTTATAGGGAGACCAGAACTGTATTGCAAGGGTGTTCTAACCAAGGTTCTGTACAAGTTTAACATAACACTCCGCTTTTGAAATCTATTCCTCTTGAAATGAACACCAGTGCTTTGTTTGCTATTTTTATGGCCTTATGTTGCTACTTTTAATGATTTGTGTATCTCTACTCCTCGATCCCTCTGCTCCTCTACCCCAGTTAGGCTCTGATTTTCCAAGGAGTATGTGGCCTCCTTATTCCTCCCACCAAAATGCTGCACCTCACACTTACCTGTAATGACATTCACTACAGGCCCATTCTGCAAGCTAGTTAATGTTTTCTTATACTTTGTTCCAGTCTTCCTCATTATTAGCTATACCCCCCAATTTGGTGTCAGCTGCAAAGTTTGATATTATACTTCCGAATCCAGAGTCTAAATCTTTGGTGTAAATGGTGAACAGTGGTCCCAGCACTGATCCCTGTGGAACACCACTTCCACCCTTCTGCCAGTCTGACTACCCTAACCACTACTCTCTCTGTTTTGTAGCCAGTTTGCTGTCCATTCTGCAACTTTCCCAACTCCACATGCTCTGACCTTAGTCATGAGTCTACTATACTTAGTGTTGAGCCTACTTATCGAAGGCCTTTTGAAAGACCATGTATATTACGTCCAATGCATCACCCCTGTCCACTCTTTCTGTTACTTCTTCAAAGAATTCAAGCATGACCTTCCCATTTAGAATCAGTGTTGACTATATTCTTTATTATATTTTAGGTTTCTAGAAGTTTTTCTATTACATCTTTGAGTAAAGGTTCCAATATCTTTCCTACCACCGATGTGAAGATAACTGGTCTATATTTCCCTGGATGTTTTCTATCTCCCTTCTTGAATATAGAAATAACATTAGCTGTCCACCAGTCCTCTGGCACTATTCCCTTTACTATTGAAAAAATTCATACATACACACACACCCTAGTGCGTCTGCTATCTCTTCCGTAGCTTCTTTGAGTATACACAAAATGCAATCCATCTGGACCTGGGGTTTTATCCTCGCTAAATTTGTCTAGTTTATCAATTTCATGTTCGCAAATTGGCTGCCATTACAAGTGACTACACTTCAAAAGTACTTCATTGGCTGTAAAGCGCTTTGGGACATCCTGAGGTTGTGTAAGGTGCTATATAAATGCAAGGGTTTCTTTTTTCAAGTCCACCCTGTTAGTCTCCCTGGCAAAAAATGGAAGCAAACTATTCTGCCATTTTGCGGTCATTACCTGTGAGTTTATCTTGGGTGGCCCTACCCCAATACTGATTTTCCTTCTGTTATTAAATGTGTATATAGAATACTTTACTATTTATTTTTATATTCTTTGATAATTTCACTTTTTGCCTTCCTAATTGTTTTTTTGACTTTTTCCCTAACCTCTTCGTACTCCTTTTTGTCATCCTTTTATATATTGTCTATATGTACTTAGTGTGTACTTTTTTCTTTAGTTTCAACTTTACCCTTGCCTCTTATTCATCCATGGTGTCTCATTATTGGCTAGTTTGGGTTTTTGAAAAAAGAGGAATATAATTCTCCTGAATTCTATTGATCACCTTTTTAAATATTTCCCACTGCTGTTCTATCTCTTTGTTTGCAAGTATTTTTTTCCTAATTTACCTTCCCTAGTTCCATCCTCATTCCCTCATAATTAGCTTTTTTCCCTAATCTATTACTTTGGTCTTTGTCTTACTTATGTCTCGCTCAATCATCTTAAACCTTATGTTGTGATCAATATTGCCTAGATGCTCCCCATGTTGGTGTTCAGAGGGATTTGGGTATCCTTGTACACGAAACACAAAGTTAACATGCAGGTACAGCAGCAATTTGGGAGGCAAATGGTATGTTGGCCTTTATTACAAGGGGGTTGGAATACAAGAGTAAGGAAGTCTTGCTACAATTGTACAGGGCTTTGATGAGACCACACCTGGAGTACTGTGCACAGTTTTGGTCTCCATACCTCAGGAAGGATGTATTTGCCTTAGAGGGGGTGCAACGAAGGTTCACTTCATTGATTCCTGGGATGAGAGGGTTGTCCTATGAGGAGAGATTGTGTAGAATGGGCCTATGTTCTCTGGAGTTTAGAAGAATGAGAGGTGATCTCATTGAAACATACAAGATTCTGAGAGGGCTTGACAGGGTAGATGCAGGGAGGATGTTTCCCCTGGATGGGGAGTCCAGAACCAGGGGTCACAGTCTCAGGATAAGGGGTCAGCCATTTAGGACTGAGATGAGGAGGAATTTCTTCACTGAGGGTGGTGAATCTTTGGAATTCTCTACCCCAGAGGGCTGTGGAGGCTCAGTCGTTGAGTATATTCAAGGCCGAGATAGATTTTTGAGCTCTACGGGAATCAAGGGATATGAGGATCGGGCAGGAAAGTGGATACGAGGTCGAGGATCAGCCATGATCTTATTGAATGGCAGAGCAGGCTCGAGGGGCCATATGGCCAACTCCTGCTCCTATTTCTTATGTTCTATGCTTACTTCTCTTATCTGCTCCAGTCCATTATTAGAGCCAGCAGCGATTCCTCTCTTGTTACGGACTGGGTATGAAAGGAGTCCTGTACACACTGTAAAGACTCTATTCCCTTTTCCTCCCCCCTTTCACCAGCTCTTCCTACTAGTTTATTTGGGGATAGTTGGACTCTCCCATAATTATTATTGGATGTCTTTTACAGTATAGTTATTTACACCTGGGTTGTATCACAGCTGTGTCTGATCATGTCCTCGCCCCATTTCCAGACACTTGCACTCTCCTGCAAGGCAGGTGGAGCGGGAAAGAGAGCGTCTCACTGAATAATGATCAGGGCTGCGGGGGTGCGATCCTCACTAATACTTCCATCATTCCCAGGCTAGGGGCCATGGTTGAGATTAACCAACACAGAACAGGCCAGAGCCCGGGACAAATCCTGGTCAGGTCACAGTCCAAAATATTACCCATTTTCATTCCCCCCCCCTTCAGACTCGGGTGGACTTGCTGTGCAAGTCAGCAGCTTGGTTCTTATGTCAGATCAGCAGCATTTACAGCAAAGTGGTTTCTGTTCTGTATGTCTCACTGCCACCACGGGGGCGGGGGGGGGGGCAGGGGGCTTTCAAAGGTCCTTTTTATTATACAAACAGTATTAATGCAGAGGAAAGCAGAGCATTCACAGGAAGCGCACAGGGCAAGGGGAGGTGGGACCCAGCTCTGATGACCTCCACGAAAGAAACTTGCAACTATCTAGCACCTTTCACAACCTCAGGATGTCCCAATGCACTTTACAGCCAATTAAGTACTTTTTTTGAAGTGTAGTCATTATTGTAATGTCGGAAATGCGGCAGCCAATTTGCGCACAGCAAGGTGCCACAAACAGCAATGTGATAATGACCAGATCATTTGTTTTTCGATGTTAGTTGAGAGACAATGGGGTGAACTCTCCTGCTCTCCTTCGAATAGTGCCATGGGATCGTTTACGGCCACCTGAGGGCAGACGGGGTCTTGGTTTAACGTCTCATCCGAAAAACGGCAGCTCAGACAGTGCAGCACTCCCTCCGTACTGCACTGGAGTGTCAGCCTAGATTATTTGCCATGGTCGGATAGCTTGCTGACACTCAGTCTAGGATCACAGATGAGGAACGGCAACCTTGATGGAGCAGGTCATGCCTTAAGAGACGAGGCTAGGGCAGGAACCTCTTGAAAAAGGAGGAAAAGCCATCACCTCTCAACAGTGCAGCCAGCCTCCTTGCAGGATAGTGAGCTGCAGTTAACAAAAAGATGCTTACATTTCTTTGTAGTCTCCACATCGTCTCCTCTGCGTTGGGCTGACGTGATTGCCTAGGAAAGAACAGGGAATAAAAACTGTAAAGTTGTGCATTCACTCCTGGAAGGAAGCCTGCCCTGTGACACACAAAACAGGTTCCTTTCACCAACCAATGTGCAAATCAATTTACTCCTCCTGCCGGCTCACATTAAAGGTCAAGGAATCATAGAGTCTTACAGCACAGTAACAGACCACTCATCACATCCCTGACAGTGTTTATCCCCACAATCAACCCAGTCTAATCCCACTCCCCGGACCCTTCAATATCCCACCCAGTCTAATCCCACTCTCCCCTCACCCTTTAATAACCCACCCAGTCTAATCCCACTCTCCCCTCACTCCCTGTACCCTTTAATATCCCACCTAGTCTAATCCCACTCTCCCCTCACTCCCCGTACCCTTTAATATCTCACCCAGTCTAATCCCACTCTCCTACTCTCTCCCCATACCCTTTCATATCCCTAGTCTAATCCCACTCTCCCCTCACTCCCCACACCCTTTAATATCCCACCGTCTAATCCCACTCTCCCCTCACTCCCCGCACCCTTTAATATCCCACCGTCTAATCCCACTCTCCCCTCACTCCCCGCACCCTTTAATATCCCACCGTCTAATCCCACTCTCCCCTCACTCCCCACACCCTTTAATATCTCACCCAGTCTAATCCCACTCTCCCCTCACTCCCCATACCCTTTAATATCCCACCGTCTAATCCCACTCTCCCCTCACTCCCCGCACCCTTTCAAATCCCTGTCTAATCCCACTCTCCCCTCACTCCCCGCACCCTTTAATATCCCACCGTCTAATCCCACTCTCCCCTCACTCCCCGCACCCTTTCATATCCCACCGTCTAATCCCACTCTCCCCTCACTCCCCATACCCTTTAATATCCCACCGTCTAATCCCACTCTCCCCTCACTCCCCGCACCCTTTAATATCCCACCGTCTAATCCCACTCTCCTGCTCACTCCCCACACCCTTTAATATCCCACCGTCTAATCCCACTCTCCTGCTCACTCCCCGCACCCTTTAATATCCCACCGAGTGGCAGGCAGTGACTAGTGGGGTACCGCAGGAATCGGTCCTTGGACCCCAGCAAATATCTCCAAGTTTGCAGGGTGGGCGTGTGTGCTGTGAGGAGGATGCCGAGAAACTCCAGGATGATTTGGACAGGTTGGGTGATTGGGCAGAAGCATGGCAGATGCAATATAACGTGGATAAATGCGAGGTTATCCACTTTGGTGTCAAAAACAAGGCGGCAGATTATTATCTGAATGGCAATAGATTGGGAGAAGGGGAAGTGCAACGAGACCTGGGTGTCCTTGTGCACCAGTCGCTGAAGGTAAGCATGCAGGTGCAGCAGGCGGTTAAGAAGGCAAATGGTATGTTGGCCTTCGTAGCGAGAGGGTTTGAGTACAGGAACAAGGATGTCTTGCTGCAGTTGTACAGGGCCTTGGTGAGGCCACATCTTGAGTATTGTGTGCAGTTTTGGTCACCTTATCTGAGGAAGGATGTTCTTGCCATGGAGGGAGCGCAGCGAAGATTCACCAGGCTGATACCTGGGATGGCAGGAATGACGTATGAGGAGAGATTGGGTCGATTGGGCTTATACTCGCTGGAGTTTAGAAGAATGAGAGGGGATCTCATTGAAACATAAAAGTCTGACAGGACTGGACAGACTAGATGCAGGAAGGATGTTCCCGATGGTCGGGGAGTCCAGAACCAGGGGTCACAGTCTAAGGATAAGGGGTAAGCCATTTAGGACAGAAATGAGGAGGAATTTCTTCACCCAGAGAGTGGTGAACCTGTGGAATTCTCTACCACAGAAGGCAGTAGAGGCCAATTCATTAAATATGTTCAAGGAGTTGGATATATTTCTTAAGGCTTAAGGGATCAAGGGATATGGGGAGAAGGCAGGGACAGGGTACTGAGTTTGGATGATCAGCCATGATCGCATTGAATGGCGGAGCAGGCTCGAAGGGCCGAATGGCCTACTCCTGCTCCTATCTTCTGTTCCACTCAGTCTAATCCCACTCTCCTGCTCACTCCCCGCACCCTTTAATATCCCACTCAGTCTAATCCCACTCTCCTGCTCACTCCCCGCACCCTTTAATATCCCACTCAGTCTAATCCCACTCTCCTGCTCACTCCCCAATCCCTTTAACACACCTAGTCTAAACCCATTCCCCTTGCTCACACCCGATACCCTTTAATAACACAGCTAGTCCATTAACAATCTCCTGCTCACTGCCCAATCCCTTTAACACACCTAGTCTAAACCCATTCCCCTTGCTCACACCCGATACCCTTTAATAACACAGCTAGTCCATTAACAATCTCCTGCTCACTGCCCAATCCCTTTAACACACCTAGTCTAAACCCATTCCCCTTGCTCACACCCGATACCCTTTAATAACAGCTAGTCCATTAACAATCTCCTGCTCACTGCCCAAACCAATTAATATACTCCCAACTTCTTACTCCAACAACAACCCAGCCAATCCCCATCCACCACCCCCCCTCCCCCATAGCTGAACTTGTTTTCACATTGAAAAACCTTTCCTTTAACTCCATTTACTTCCTCCAGGTCAGGTGTTGCCATGAGAATCCTCAGGGGATCTGATGTACGCCTGTCATTTTAAAGGATTTTTTTTTTAATGTTGTCACGGGGATGTGGGCGTCGCTGGCAAGGCCAGCCTTTATTGCCCACCCCCAATTGCCCTCGAGAAGGTGGTGGTGAGCCATGTGGTGAAGCTGCTCCCACAGTGCCGTTAGGGAGGGAGTTCCAGGATTTTGACCGAGCGACGATGAAGGAACGGTGAAGTATTTCCAAGTCAGGATGGTGTGTGACTTGGAGGTGGTGGTGTTCCCATGCGCCTGCTGCCCTTGTCTTTCTATGTAGAGGTCGTGGGTTTGGGAGATGTTGTGTTAAACACTTGTTATTCCCATCCTACTCAGAACCTCTTCCTGACCCATTTTCTTCTTGTATAGATAACAAAGCACCCAGCTGCGTAGTTATACAGTCGGCCCTTCAAACCCAGATGCTCCAAATGCTCCCTTCGAGCTTCGGCTCCTGTCTTTCTCGTGTACATTTGTAAAGCAATTTGGGATGTGTCTTTATGGGAAAGTTATAAGTGGCAGTTAAATCTGGAGTTTTTTCCTGAGTTGAGTAACAATAAGGGGTACAACACTGGTGGGTACAGGTCCGTCACTGTATAACACTGGGGTACAGTACTGGTGGGTACAGGTCTGTCACTGTATAACACTGGGGTACAGTACTGGTGGGTACAGGTCTGTCATTGTATAACACTGGGGTACAGTACTGGTGGGTACAGGTCTGTCATTGTATAACGCTGGGGTACAGTACTGGTGGGTACAGGTCTGTCACTGTATAACACTAGTGTACAGTACTGGTGGGTACAGGTCTGTCACTGTATAACACTGGGATACAGTACTGGTGAGTACAGGTCTGTCACTGTATAACACTGGGGTACAGTACTGGTGGGTACAGGTCTGTCATTGTATAACGCTGGGGTACAGTACTGGTGGGTACAGGTCTGTCACTGTATAACACTGGGGTACAGTACTGGTGGGTACAGGTCTGTCATTGTATAACACTGGGGTACAGTACTGGTGGGTACAGGTCTGTCACTGTATAACACTAGTGTACAGTACTGGTGGGTACAGGTCTGTCACTGTATAACACTGGGGTACAGTACTGGTGGGTACAGGTCTGTCATTGTATAACACTGGGATACAGTACTGGTGGGTACAGGTCTGTCATTGTATAACACTGGGGTACAGTACTGGTGGGTACAGGTCTGTCACTGTATAACACTGGGGTACAGTACTGGTGGGTACAGGTCTGTCATTGTATAACGCTGGGGTACAGTACTGGTGGGTACAGGTCTGTCACTGTATAACACTGGGGTACAGTACTGGTGGGTACAGGTCTGTCACTGCTTAACACGGGGGTACAGTACTGGTGGGTACAGGTCTGTCACTGGGGTACAGTACTGGTGGGTACAGGTCTGTCACTGTATACCACTGGGGTGCAGTACTGGTGGGGACAGGTCTGTCACTGTACAATATACTAAGTTACAGTACTGGTGGGTACAGGTCTGTCATTGTATAACGCTGGGGTACAGTACTGGTGGGTACACGTCTGTCACTGTATAACACGAGTACAGTACTGGTGGGTATAGGTCTGTCACTGTATAGTACTGGGGAACAGGACTATGACTGCATAGGTTGATATATCAGATGAGAGTTTCACCTGGTTTCTGGAAGTACTCTGCTGGTCCTAGACGGTGACTAAGAAAGAAATGTGAGTATGAGATAAAGCCAGTGAAGGTACAAGTCACATATGACAAGGAAGGCTCCTACTGGGCATGGGCTCACCACACAAAACTACCTCTAACAGAGGGGCCACCGGATGACTGACATGGGAACTGGAAATATGTCACAAAGCGGCAGCCGCTATGCACTGAGGCATATTGGTGGGACAGTGTAGAGGGAGCTTTACTCTGTATCTAACTCGTGCTGTACCTGTTCTGGGAGTGTTTGATATCAGCACTGGGTAGCTGAAGTGGAAAGTATTTAATTCCCCATCACTCACATCAAGAAAGTTCACAAATACAAACTGAAACCGAGTGCACGTGAGAGGCCTGCTGCTGCAATGAGTGTGCAGGAATCACAGACATGACCAGCTTTTTGTTTGGGCCCCAGCAGTTACAATCTGAATACACAAGACACTCAGGGGGACTCTCACAAATTGGGGACATGTGACCGTGGTCTGGGAGAGAATTAGATCTCTGTCTTGTCCCATATAATTCTGTTGCTATATCCTGACTACTAACGGTATCGAACAGAAATAACAAACAGATCTCAGGGAGAGTGGCAGTATTCACAACAGGGGGCCTTCAGATAACAATTTGAAGACAAGTCACAGCTGGTTATTTCCTTGGCACCAAGAAAGCCCAGCTCGATCCTAGTCTGGCCTGGGCTCCCCGGCCTCAGCGCCCTGGTCTGGGCTCCCCGGCCTCAGCGCCCTCGCCTGGGGAGAGGGGGCAGCCGGGGCTCCTGCCCAGCGATCCCCCGGTAGGAAGCCGCGCTCCACCTGCGGCAGAAGCAGGCCCAAGCGCCGGTGCCCACTCCTCGCTGCTCCGGAGCCAGAGACTGAGCAGCCGGGCCCGGCTCATACACCACCCCGTCCGCCCGCCCGGTACCTGCTTGGACTTGGACTGTGCCGCGCTCGGGCCCTTCTTGCGCAGCACCGTCACCGTGTCCCAGTCACTCTCCGCCATCTTCACTGGGCTCAATGCGCAGCCGCCGGCTCAACCACAGGGGCAAGGGCAGCTGCGGGCCAACAAAGCCCGGCCACCAATCACAGGCAGGCAGCCGACCCGTCACAGCGGGGGGCGGGGCGTAAGGGGGCAGGGGGCGGGACCTGTGGCAGCACATCCTCCAGATCCAGGGGAGGAGAGGAGATCCCAGACCCAGGGGGAGCAAGTCCCAGCCCCAGGGGGAGGAGGTCCCAGCCTTAGGGGGAGGAGAGGAGGTCCCAGCCCCAGGGGGAGGAGAGGAGATCCCAGGCCCAGGGGAGGAGAGGAGATCCCAGACCCAGGGGAGAGAGATCCCAGGCCCAGGGGGAGGAGGTCCCAGACCCAGGGGAGGAGAGGAGATCCCAGGCCCAGGGGGAGGAGGTCCCAGCCCCAGGGGGAGGAGAGGAGATCCCAGGCCCAGGGGAGGAGAGGAGATCCCAGACCCAGGGGAGAGAGATCCCAGGCCCAGGGGGAGGAGGTCCCAGACCCAGGGGAGGAGAGGAGATCCCAGGCCCAGGGGGAGGAGGTCCCAGCCCCAGGGGGAGGAGAGGAGATCCCAGGCCCAGGGGAGGAGAGGAGATCCCAGACCCAGGGGAGAGAGATCCCAGGCCCAGGGGGAGGAGGTCCCAGACCCAGGGGAGGAGAGGAGATCCCAGGCCCAGGGGGAGGAGGTCCCAGACCCAGGGCGGGGGAGGAGATCCCAGGCCCAGGGGGAGGAAGTCCCAGGCCCAGGGGAGGAGAGGAGATCCCAGGCCCAGGGGTAGGAGGGCCCAGGGGGAGGAGAGGAGATCCCAGGCCCAGGGGAGGAGAGGAGATCCCAGGCCCAGGGGGAGGACGTCCCAGACCCAGGGGAGGAGAGGAGATCCCAGGCCCAGGGGGAGGAGGTCCCAGACCCAGGGGAGAGAGATCCCAGGCCCAGGGGGAGGAGAGGAGATCCCAGGCCCAGGGGCAGGAGGTCCCAGACCCAGGGGGAGGAGATTACAGGCCAAGGGGGAGGAGATCCCGGACCCAGGGGGAGGAGGTCCCAGACCCAGGGGAGGAGAGGAGATCCCAGGCCCAGGGGGAGGAGGTCCCAGACCCAGGGGAGGGGAGGAGGTCCCAGACCCAGGGGAGGAGAGGCGATCCCAGGCCCAGGGGGAGGAGGTCCCACACCCAGGGGAGGAGAGGAGATCCCAGGCCCAGGGGGAGGAGGTCCCAGACCCAGGGGAGGAGAGGAGATACCAGGCCCAGGGGGAGGAGGTCCCAGACCCAGGGGAGAGAGATCCCAGGCCCAGGGGGAGGAGGTCCCAGACCCAGGGGAGTAGAGGAGATCCCAGGTCCAGGGGGAGGAGGTCCCAGACCCAGGGGGAGGAGGTGGTCCCAGACCCAGGGGAGAGAAGGTCCCAGACCCAGGGCGGGGGAGGAAGTCCCAGGCCCAGGGGGAGGAAGTCCCAGGCCCAGGGGGAGGAGGTCCCAGACCCAGGGGAAGGAGATCCCAGGCCCAGGGGGAGGAGGTCCCAGGCCCAGGGGGAGGAGGTCCCAGGCCCAGGGGGAGGAGGTCCCAGACCCAGGGGAAGGAGAGGAGATCCCAGACCCAGGGGAGGAGAGGAGATCCCAGGCCCAGGCGAGGAGATCCCAGCCCCAGGGGAGGAGGTCCCATGCCCGGGGGGCGGGGGGGAGATCCCAGCCCCAGGGGAGGAGGCCCCAGGCCCAGGTGAGGAGATCCCAGCCCCAGGGGAGGAGGTCCCAGGCCCAGGGGAGGGAGATCCCAGCCCCAGGGGAGGAGGTCCCAGGCCCAGGGGAGGGAGATCCCAGGCCCAGGGGAGGGAGATCCCAGGCCCAGGGGAGAGATATCCCAGGCCCAGGGGAGAGAGATCCCAGGCCCAGGGGAGAGAGATCCCAGCCCCAGGGGATGAGATCCCAGCCCCAGGGGAGGAGGTCCCAGGCCCAGGGGAGAGCGATCCCAGGCCCAGGGGAGAGGAGATCCCAGACCCAGGGGAGAGAGATCCCAGGCCCAGGGGAGAGAGATCCCATGCCCAGGGGGGAGAGATCCCAGACCCAGGGGAGAGAGATCCCAGGCCCAGGGGAGGAGATCCCAGGCCCAGGGGAGAGAGATCCCAGGCCCAGGGGATGAGATCCCAGGCCCAGGGGAGGAGAGGAGATCCCAGACCCAGGGGAGAGAGATCCCAGGCCCAGGGGATGAGATCCCAGGCCCAGGGGAGAGAGATCCCAGGCCCAGGGGAGAGAGATCCCAGGCCCAGGGGAGAGAGATCCCAGACCCAGGGGAGGAGAGGAGATCCCAGGCCCAGGGGGAGGAGGTCCCAGACCCAGGGTAGGAGAGGCGATCCCAGGCCCAGGGGGAGGAGGTCCCACACCCAGGGGAGGAGAGGAGATCCCAGGCCCAGGGGGAGGAGGTCCCAGTCCCAGGGGAGGAGAGGAGATCCCAGGCCCGGGGGAGGAGATCCCTGGGGGAGATCCCAGCTCCAGGGGAGGAGATCCCAGGCCCAGGCGAGGAGATTCCAGCCCCAGGGGAGGAGGTCCCAGGCCCGGGGGGGGGAGATCCCAGCCCCAGGGGAGGAGGCCCCAGGCCCAGGTGAGGAGATCCCAGCCCCAGGGGAGGGAGATCCCAGGCCCAGGGGAGAGTGATCCCAGGCCCAGGGGAGAGAGATCCCAGACCCAGGGGAGAGAGATCCCAGGCCCAGGGGAGGAGGTCCCAGGACCAGGGGAGAGAGATCCCAGGCCCAGGGGAGGAGAGGAGATCCCAAACCCAGGGGAGAGAGATCCCAGGCCCAGGGGAGAGAGATCCCAGGCCCAGGGGAGAGAGATCCCAGGCCCAGGGGAGAGAGATCCAAGGCCCAGGGGAGGAGATCCCAGGCCCAGGGGAGGAGAGGAGATCCCAGACCCAGGGGAGAGTGATCCCAGGCCCACGGAATGAGATTTCAGGCCCAGGGGAGAGAGATCGCAGGCCCAGGGGAGAGAGATCCCAGGCCCAGGGGAGAGAGATCCCAGGCCCAGGGGATGAGATCCCAGACCCAGGGGAGGAGATCCCAGCCTCAAAGGAGGAGGTCCCAGGCCGAGGGGAGGTAGATCCCAGCCCCAGGGGAGGAGGTCACAGGCCCAGGTGAGGGAGATCCCAGCCACAGGGGAGGAGGTCCCAGGCCCAGGTGAGGAGATCCCAGCCCCAGGGGAGGAGGTCCCAGGCCCAGGGGAGGGAAATCACAGCCCCATGGGAGGGAGATCCCAGGCCCAGGGGAGGGAGATCCCAGGCCCAGGGGAGAGAGATCCCAGGCCCAGGGGAGAGAGATCTCAGCCCCAGGGGAGGAGGTCCCAGGGGAGGGAGATCCCAGGCCCAGGGGAGGAGATCCCAGCCCCAGGGCGTGGGAGGAGATCCCTACCCCAGGGGAGGAGATCCCAGCCACAGGGGAGGAGGTCCCAGCCCCAGGGCAGGGGAGGAGATCTAAGCTCCAGGGGAGGAGATCCCAGGCCCAGGGCAGGGGAGGAGGTCCCAGACCCAGGGTAGAGAGATCCCAGGCCCAGTGGAAGGGAGGAGATCCCAGGCCCAGGGGAGGGGAGGAGATCCCAGGCCCAGGGGGAGGATCCCAGCCCCAGGGGGAGGAGATCCCAGCTCCAGGGGAGGAGGTCCCAGGCCCAGGGGAGGAGATGGTAGGGGAGGAGATCGCAGGCCCAGGGGAGGCGATCCCAGGCCCAGGACAGGAGATCCCAGGACAGATCCCAGGCCCAGGGGAGGAGATCCCAGTCCCAGGGGAGGAGATCCCAGCTCCAGGGGAGGAGATCCCAGGCCCAGGCGAGGAGATCCCAGCCCCGGGAGAGGAGATCCCAGGCCCAGGGGAGGGAGATCCCAGCCCAGGGGAGGAGGTCACAGGCCCAGGTGAGGAGATCCCAGCTGCAGTGGAGGAGGTCCCAGGCCCAGGGGAAGGAGATCCCAGCCCCAGGGGAGGAGGTCCCAGGCCCAGGGGAGGGAGATCCCAGGCCCAGGGGAGGGAGATCACAGGCCCAGGGGAGGGAGATCACAGGCCCAGGGGAGGGAGATCACAGGCCCAGGGGAGGGAGATCCCAGGCCCAGGGGAGGGGATCCCAGCCCCAGGGGAGGAGATCCCATGGCAGGGGAGGAGGTCCCAGGCCCAGGGGAGGGAGATCCCAGGCCCAGGGGAGGAGATCCCACCCCCAGGGTGTGGGAGGTGATCCCAGCCACAGGGGAGGAGATCCCAGCCCCAGGGGAGGAGATCCCAGCCCCAGGGCGGGGGAGGAGATCCCAGCTCCAGGGGAGGAGATCCCAGGGCAGGGGAGGAGGTCCCAGGCCCGGGGAGGAGAGGAGATCCCAGGCCCAGGGGAGGAGATCCCAGGCTCAGGGCAGGGGAGGAGATCCCAGGCCCAGGGGGAGGAGGTCCCAGGCCCAGCGGGAGGATCCCAGCCCCAGGGGGAGGAGATCCGAGGCCCAGGGCAGAGAGATCCCAGGTCCAGGGGAGGAGATTCCAGTCCCAGGGCAGGGGAGGAGGTCCCAGGGGAGGAGGTCTCAGGCCCAGGGGAGGAGATCCCAGCCCCAGGGGGGAGAGATCCCAGGCCCAGGGGAGAGAGATCCCAGGCCCAGGGGAGAGAGATCCCAGACCCAGGGGAGAGAGATCCCAGGCGAGGAGATCCGAGGCCCAGGGCAGAGAGATCCCAGGTCCAGGGGAGGAGATCCCAGGCCCAGGGGAGGAGAGGAGATCCCAGACCCAGGTGAGAGAGATCCCAGGCTCAGGGGAGAGAGATCCCAGGCCCAGGGGAGAGAGATCCCAGGCCCAGGGGAGAGAGATCCCAGGCCCAGTGGATGAGATCCCGGACCCAGGGGAGGAGATCCCAGCCCCAGGGGAGGAGGTCCCAGACCCAGGGGAGGAGATCCAAGCCCCAGGGGAGGAGGTCACAGGCCCAGGGGAGGAGATCCCAAGCCCCGGGGAGGGAGATCCCAGGCCCAGGAGAGAGAGATCGCAGGCCCAGGGGAGGAGATCCCAGCCCCAGGGGAGGAGATCCCATGGCAGGGGAGGAGGTCCCAGGCCCAGGGGAGGGAGATCCCAGGCCCAGGGGAGGAGATCCCATCCCCAGGGCGTGGGAGGTGATCCCAGCCCCAGGGGAGGAGATCCCAGCCCCAGGGGAGGAGATCCCAGCCCCAGGGCGGGGGAGGAGATCCCAGCTCCAGGGGAGGAGATCCCAGCCCCAGGGGAGGAGGTCCCAGGCCCGGGGAGGAGAGGAGATCCCAGGCCCAGGGGAGGAGGTCCGAGGCCCAGGGCAGGGGAGGAGGTCCCAGACCCAGGGGAGAGAGATCCCAGGCCCAGGGACGAGATCCCAGGCCCAGGGGAGGGGAGGAGATCCCAGGCCCAGGGGGAGGATGTCCCAGGCCCAGCGGGAGGATCCCAGCCCCAGGGGGAGGAGATCCCAGTGCCAGGGGAGGAGGTCCCAGGCCCAGGGGAGGAGATGCCAGGGGAGGAGATCCCAGGCCCAGGGGAGGAGATCGCAGGCCCAGGGGAGGAGATCCCAGGCCCAGGGGAGGAGATCGCAGGCCCAGGGGAGGCGATCGCAGGCCCAGGGGAGCAGATCCCAGGCCCAGTGGAGGAGATCCCAGGGGGAGATCCCAGCTCCAGTGGAGGAGATCCCAGGCCCAGGCGAGGAGATCCCGGCCCCAGGGGAGGAGGTCCCAGGCCCATGGGAGGGAGATCCCAGCCCCATGGGAGGAGGTCCCAGGCCCAGGTGAGGAGATCCCAGCCCCAGGGGAGGAGGTCCCAGGCCCAGGGGAGGGAGATCCCAGCCCCAGGGGAGCAGGTCCCAGGCCCAGGGGAGGGAGATCCCAGGCCCAGGGGAGGGAGATCCCAGGCCCAGGGGAGGAGATCCCTGCCCCAGGGCGTGGGAGGAGATCGCAGCTCCAGGTGAGGAGATCCCAGACCCAGGGGAGGAGATCACAGACCCAGGGGAGGAGATCCCAGCCCTAGGGCGGGGGAGGTGATCCCAGCTCCAGGGGAGGAGATCCCAGCTCCAGGGGAGGAGATCCCAGCCCCAGGGCAGGGGAGGAGGTCCCAGGCCCAGGGGAGGAGAGGAAATCCCAGGCCCAGGGGAGAGAGATTCCAGGCACAGGGGAGGAGATCACAGCCGCAGGGCGAATGAGGAGATCGCAGCTCCAGGGGAGGAGATCCCAGCCCCAGGGGAGGAGATCCCAGGCACAGGGGAGGAGATCCCAGCCCCAGGGCGGGGGAGGTGTTCCCAGCTCCACGGGAGGAGATCCCAGCTCCAGGGGAGGAGATCCCAGCCCCAGGGCAGGGGAGGAGGTCCCAGGCCCAGGGGAGGAGAGGAGATCCCAGGCCCAGGGGAGGAGATTCCAGGCCCAGGGCAGGGGAGGAGGTCCCAGACCCAGGGGGAGGAGATCCCAGGCCCAGGGGGAGGAGGTCCCAGGCCCAGGGGGAGGATTACAGCCCCAGGGGGAGGAGATCCCAGCTCCAGGGGAGGAGATCCCAGGCCCAGGGGAGAGAGATCCCAGGCCCAGGGGAGAGAGATCCCAGACCCAGGGGAGAGAGATCCCAGGCGAGGAGATCCAAGGCCCAGGGCAGAGAGATCCCAGGTCCAGGGGAGGAGATCCCAGGCCCAGGGGAGGAGAGGAGATCCCAGACCCAGGTGAGAGAGATCCCAGGCTCAGGGGAGAGAGATCCCAGGCCCAGGGGAGAGAGATCCCAGGCCCAGGGGAGAGAGATCCCAGGCCCAGGGGAGAGAGATCCCGGACCCAGGGGAGGAGATCCCAGCCCCAGGGGAGGAGGTCCCAGACCCAGGGGAGGAGATCCCAGCCCCAGGGGAGGAGGTCACAGGCCCAGGGGAGGAGATCCCAAGCCCCGGGGAGGGAGAACCCAGGCCCAGGGGAGAGAGATTGCAGGCCCAGGGGAGGAGATCCCAGCCCCGGGGGGGGAGATCCCATGGCAGGGGAGGAGGTCCCAGGCCCAGGGGAGGGAGATCCCAGGCCCAGGGGAGGAGATCCCATCCCCAGGGCGTGGGAGGTGATCCCAGCCCCAGGGGAGGAGATCCCAGCCCCAGGGGAGGAGATCCCAGCCCCAGGGCGGGGGAGGAGATCCCAGCTCAAGGGGAGGAGATCCCAGCCCCAGGGCAGGGGAGGAGGTCCCAGGCCCGGGGAGGAGAGGAGATCCCAGGCCCAGGGGAGGAGGTCCCAGGCCCAGGGCAGGGGAGGAGGTCCCAGACCCAGGGGAGAGAGATCCCAGGCCCAGGGACGAGATCCCAGGCCCAGGGGAGGGGAGGAGATCCCAGGCCCAGAGGGAGGAGGTCCCAGGCCCAGCGGGAGGATCCCAGCCCCAGGGGGAGGAGATCCCAGCTCCAGGGGAGGAGGTCCCAGGCCCAGGGGAGGAGATGCCAGGGGAGGAGATCGCAGGCCCAGGGGAGGAGATCGCAGGCCCAGGGGAGGAGATCCCAGGCCCAGGGGAGGAGATCGCAGGCCCAGGGGAGGAGATCGCAGGCCCAGGGGAGCAGATCCCAGGCCCAGGGGAGCAGATCCCAGGGGGAGATCCCAGCTCCAGTGGAGGAGATCCCAGGCCCAGGCGAGGAGATCCCGGCCCCAGGGGAGGAGGTCCCAGGCCCATGGGAGGGAGATCCCAGCCCCATGGGAGGAGGTCCCAGGCCCAGGTGAGGAGATCCCAGCCCCAGGGCGGGGGAGGTGATCCCAGCTCCAGGGGAGGAGATCTCAGCTCCAGGGGAGGAGATTCCAGTCCCAGTGCAGGGGCGGAGCTCCCAGGCCCAGGGTAGGAGATCCCAGCCCCAGGGCGAATGAGGAGATCGCAGCTCCAGGGGAGGAGATCCCAGCCCCAGGGGAGGAGATCCCAGACCCAGGGGAGGAGATCCCAGCCCCAGGGCGGGGGAGGTGTTCCCAGCTCCAGGGGAGGAGATCCCAGCTCCAGGGGAGGAGATTCCAGCCCCAGGGCAGGGGCGGAGGTCCCAGGCCCAGGGGAGGAGAGGAGATCCCAGGCCCAGGGGAGGAGATTCCAGGCCCAGGGCAGGGGAGGAGGTCCCAGACCCAGGGGAGGAGATCCCAGGCTCAGGGGGAGGAGGTCCCAGGCCCAGGGGGAGGAGGTCCCAGGCCCAGGGGGAGGATCACAGCCCTAGGGGGAGGAGATCCCAGCTCCAGGGGAGGTGATCCCAGCCACAGGGGAGAGAGATCCCAGGCCCAGGGGAGAGAGATCCCAGCCCCAGGGGAGGAGATCCCAGGCCCAGGGGAGGGAGATCCCAGGCCCAGGGGAGGGAGATCCCAGCCCCAGGGGAGGGAGATCCCAGGCCCAGGGGAGGGAGATCCCAGGCACAGGGGAGGGAGATACCAGGCCCAGGAGAGAGAGATCCCAGGCCCAGGGGAGGAGAGGAGATCCCAGGCCCATGGGAGGAGATTCCAGGCCCAGGGCAGGTGAGGAGGTCCCAGACCAGGGGCAGAGATCCCAGGCCCAGGGGGAGGAGATCCCAGGCCCTGGGGAGGGAGATCCCAGGCCCAGGGGAGGAGATCCCAGCCCCAGGGTGTGGGAGGAGATCCAGCTCCAGGGGAGGAGATCCCAGACCCAGGGGGAGGATCCCAGCCCCCGGGGGAGGAGATCCCAGCTCCGGGGGAGGAGGTCCCAGGCCCAGGGGAGGAGATGCCAGGGGAGGAGATCCCAGGCCCAGGGGAGGAGATCGCAGGCCCAGGGGAGGAGATCCCAGCCCCAGGGCGGGGGAGGAGATCCCAGCTCCAGGGGAGGAGATCCCAGCCCCAGGGCAGGGGAGGAGGTCCCAGGCCCGGGGAGGAGAGGAGATCCCAGGCCCAGGGCAGGGGAGGAGGTCCCAGACCCAGGGGAGAGAGATCCCAGGCCCAGGGACGAGATCCCAGGCCCAGGGGAGGGGAGGAGATCCCAGGCCCAGGGGGAGGAGGTCCCAGGCCCAGCGTGAGGATCCCAGCCCCAGGGGGAGGAGATCCCAGCTCCAGGTGAGGAGGTCCCAGGCCCAGGGGAGGAGATGCCAGGGGAGGAGATCCCAGGCCCAGGGGAAGAGATCGCAGGCCCAGGGGAGGAGATCCCAGGCCCAGGGGAGGAGATCGCAGGCCCAGGGGAGGAGATCGCAGGCCCAGTGGAGCAGATCCCAGGCCCAGTGGAGGAGATCCCAGGGGGAGATCCCAGCTCCAGTGGAGGAGATCCCAGGCCCAGGTGAGGAGATCCCGGCCCCAGGGGAGGAGGTCCCAGGCCCATGGGTGGGCGATCCCAGCCCCATGGGAGGAGGTCCCAGGCCCAGGTGAGGAGATCCCAGCCCCAGGGGAGGAGGTCCCAGGCCCAGGGGAGAGAGATCCCAGCCCCAGGGGAGCAGGTCCCAGGCCCAGGGGAGGGAGATCCCAGGCCCAGGGGAGGGAGATCCCAGGCCCAGGGGAGGGAGATCCCAGGCCCAGGGGAGGAGATCCCAGCCCCAGGGGAGGAGGTCCCAGGGCAGGGGAGGAGGTCCCAGGCCCAGGGGAGGGAGATCCCAGGCCCAGGGGAGGAGATCCCAGCCCCAGGGCATGGGAGGAGATCGCAGCTCCAGGTGAGGAGATCCCAGACCCAGGGGAGGAGGTCCCAGGCCCAGGGGAGGAGAGGAAATCCCAGGCCCAGGGGAGAGAGATTCCAGGCACAGGGGAGGAGATCCCAGCCGCAGGGCGAATGAGGAGATCGCAGCTCCAGGGGAGGAGATCCCAGCCCCAGGGGAGGAGATCCCAGACCCAGGGGAGGAGATCCCAGCCCCTGGGGGGGGGGGAGGTGTTCCCAGCTCCAGGGGAGGAGATCCCAGCTCCAGGGGAGGAGATCCCAGCCCCAGGGCAGGGGATGAGGTCCCAGGCCCAGGGGAGGAGAGGAGATCCCAGGCCCAGGGGAGGAGATTCCAGTCCCAGGGCAAGGGAGGTGGTCCCAGACCCAGGGGGAGGAGATCCCAGGCCCAGGGGGAGGAGGTCCCAGGCCCAGGGGGAGGATTACAGCCCCAGGGGGAGGAGATCCCAGCTCCAGGGGAGAGAGATCCCAGGCCCAGGGGAGAGAGATCCCAGGCCCAGGGGAGGAGATGCCTGGGGGAGATCACAGCTCCAGGGGAGGAGATCCCAGACCAAGTCGAGGAGATCCCAGCCCCAGGGGAGGAGGTCCCAGGCCCGGGGGGGGAGATCCGAGCCCCAGGGGAGGAGGCCACAGGCCCAGGTGAGGAGATCCCACCCCAGGGGAGGAGGTCCCAGGCCCAGGGGAGGGAGATCCCAGGCCCAGGGGAGGGAGATCACAGGCCCAAGGGAGGGAGATCCCAGGCCTAGGGGAGGGAGATCACAGGCCCAAGGGAGGGAGATCCCAGGCCCAGGGGAGAGAGATTCCAGTCCGAGGGGAGGAGATCCCAGCACCAGGGGAGGAGGTCCCAGGGCAGGGGAGGAGGTCCTAGGCCCAGGGGAGGGAGCTCCCAGGCCCAGGGGAGGAGATCCCAGCCCCAGGGCGTGGGAGGAGATCGCAGCTCCAGGGGAGGAGATCCCAGCCCCAGGGGAGAAGATCCCAGCCCCAGGGCGGGAGAGGTGATCCCAGCTCCAGGGGAGAAGATCCCAGCTCCAGGGGAGGAGGTCCCAGGGGAGGGAGATCCCAGGCCCAGGGGAGGAGATCCAAGCCCCAGGGCGTGGGAGGAGATCCCAACCCCAGGGGTGGAGATCCCAGCCACTGGGGAGGAGGTCGCAGCCCCAGGGCAGGGGAGGAGATCTCAGCTCCAGGGGAGGAGATCCCAGCCCCAGGGCAGGGGAGGAGGTCCCAGGCCCAGGGTAGGAGAGGAGATCCCAGGCCCAGGGGAGGAGACACCAGGCCCAGGGCAGGGGAGGAGGTCCCAGACCCAGGGTAGAGAGATCCCAGGCCCAGTGGAAGGGAGGAGATCCCAGGCCCAGGGGAGGGGAGGAGATCCCAGGCCCAGGGGGAGGAGCCCAGCCCCAGGGGGAGGAGGTCCCAGGCCCAGGGGAGGAGGTCCCAGGCCCAGGGGAGGAGATCGCAGGCCCAGGGGAGGAGATCGCAGGCCCAGGGGAGGAGATCCCAGGTCCAGGGGAGGAGATCCCAGGGCGGGGGAGGAGGTCCCAGGCCCGGGGAGGAGAGGAGATCCCAGGCCCAGGGGAGGAGATCCCAGGCCCAGGGCAGGGGAGGAGATCCCAGGCCCAGGGGTAGGAGGTCCCAGGCCCAGCGGGAGGATCCCAGCCCCAGGGGGAGGAGGTCCCAGGGGAGGAGGTCTCCGGGCCATGGGAGGAGATCCCAGCACCAGGGGGGAGAGATCCCAGGCCCAGGGGGGAGAGATCCCAGGCCCAGGGGAGAGAGATCCCAGACCCAGGGGAGAGAGATCCCAGGCGAGGAGATCCGAGGCCCAGGGCAGAGAGATCCCAGGTCCAGGGGAGGAGATCCCAGGCCCAGGGGAGGAGAGGAGATCCCAGACCCAGGTGAGAGAGATCCCAGGCTCAGGGGAGAGAGATCCCAGGCCCAGGGGAGAGAGATCCCAGGCCCAGGGGAGAGAGATCCCAGGCCCAGGGGAGAGAGATCCCGGACCCAGGGGAGGAGATCCCAGCCCCAGGGGAGGAGGTCCCAGACCCAGGGGAGGAGATCCCAGCCCCAGGGGAGGAGGTCACAGGCCCAGGGGAGGAGATCCCAAGCCCCGGGGAGGGAGAACCCAGGCCCAGGGGAGAGAGATTGCAGGCCCAGGGGAGGAGATCCCAGCCCCGGGGGGGGAGATCCCATGGCAGGGGAGGAGGTCCCAGGCCCAGGGGAGGGAGATCCCAGGCCCAGGGGAGGAGATCCCATCCCCAGGGCGTGGGAGGTGATCCCAGCCCCAGGGGAGGAGATCCCAGCCCCAGGGGAGGAGATCCCAGCCCCAGGGCGGGGGAGGAGATCCCAGCTCAAGGGGAGGAGATCCCAGCCCCAGGGCAGGGGAGGAGGTCCCAGGCCCGGGGAGGAGAGGAGATCCCAGGCCCAGGGGAGGAGGTCCCAGGCCCAGGGCAGGGGAGGAGGTCCCAGACCCAGGGGAGAGAGATCCCAGGCCCAGGGACGAGATCCCAGGCCCAGGGGAGGGGAGGAGATCCCAGGCCCAGAGGGAGGAGGTCCCAGGCCCAGCGGGAGGATCCCAGCCCCAGGGGGAGGAGATCCCAGCTCCAGGGGAGGAGGTCCCAGGCCCAGGGGAGGAGATGCCAGGGGAGGAGATCGCAGGCCCAGGGGAGGAGATCGCAGGCCCAGGGGAGGAGATCCCAGGCCCAGGGGAGGAGATCGCAGGCCCAGGGGAGGAGATCGCAGGCCCAGGGGAGCAGATCCCAGGCCCAGGGGAGCAGATCCCAGGGGGAGATCCCAGCTCCAGTGGAGGAGATCCCAGGCCCAGGCGAGGAGATCCCGGCCCCAGGGGAGGAGGTCCCAGGCCCATGGGAGGGAGATCCCAGCCCCATGGGAGGAGGTCCCAGGCCCAGGTGAGGAGATCCCAGCCCCAGGGCGGGGGAGGTGATCCCAGCTCCAGGGGAGGAGATCCCAGCTCCAGGTTAGGAGATTCCAGTCCCAGTGCAGGGGCGTGGCTCCCAGGCCCAGGGTAGGAGATCCCAGCCCCAGGGCGAATGAGGAGATCGCAGCTCCAGGGGAGGAGATCCCAGCCCCAGGGGAGGAGATCCCAGACCCAGGGGAGGAGATCCCAGCCCCAGGGCGGGGGAGGTGTTCCCAGCTCCAGGGGAGGAGATCCCAGCTCCAGGGGAGGAGATTCCAGCCCCAGGGCAGGGGCGGAGGTCCCAGGCCCAGGGGAGGAGAGGAGATCCCAGGCCCAGGGGAGGAGATTCCAGGCCCAGGGCAGGGGAGGAGGTCCCAGACCCAGGGGAGGAGATCCCAGGCTCAGGGGGAGGAGGTCCCAGGCCCAGGGGGAGGAGGTCCCAGGCCCAGGGGGAGGATCACAGCCCTAGGGGGAGGAGATCCCAGCTCCAGGGGAGGTGATCCCAGCCACAGGGGAGAGAGATCCCAGGCCAAGGGGAGAGAGATCCCAGCCCCAGGGGAGGAGATCCCAGGCCCAGGGGAGGGAGATCCCAGGCCCAGGGGAGGGAGATCCCAGCCCCAGGGGAGGGAGATCCCAGGCCCAGGGGAGGGAGATCCCAGGCACAGGGGAGGGAGATACCAGGCCCAGGAGAGAGAGATCCCAGGCCCAGGGGAGGAGAGGAGATCCCAGGCCCATGGGAGGAGATTCCAGGCCCAGGGCAGGTGAGGAGGTCCCAGACCAGGGGCAGAGATCCCAGGCCCAGGGGGAGGAGATCCCAGGCCCTGGGGAGGGAGATCCCAGGCCCAGGGGAGGAGATCCCAGCCCCAGGGTGTGGGAGGAGATCCAGCTCCAGGGGAGGAGATCCCAGACCCAGGGGGAGGATCCCAGCCCCCGGGGGAGGAGATCCCAGCTCCGGGGGAGGAGGTCCCAGGCCCAGGGGAGGAGATGCCAGGGGAGGAGATCCCAGGCCCAGGGGAGGAGATCGCAGGCCCAGGGGAGGAGATCCCAGGCCCAGGGGAGGAGATCGCAGGCCCAGGGGAGGAGATCCCAGACCCAGGGGAGGAGATCCCAGGGGGAGGAGATCCCAGCTCCAGGGGAGGAGATCCCAGGCCCAGGGGAGGGAGATCCCAGCCCAGGGGAGGAGGTCCCAGGCCCAGGTGAGGTGATGCCAGCCCCAGGGGAGGAGGTCCCAGGCCCAGGTGAGGGAGATCCCAGGCCCAGGGCAGGGAGATCCCAGGCCCAGGGGAGGGAGATCCCAGGCCCAGGGGAGGGAGATCTCAGGCCCAGGGGAGGGAGATCCCAGGCCCAGGGGAGGGAGATCCCAGGCCCAGGGGAGGGAGATCCCAGGCCCAGGGTAGGAGATCCCAGCCCCAGGGGAGGAGGTCCCAGGCCCAGGGGAGGGAGATCCCAGACCCAGGGGAGGAGAGCCCAGTCCCAGGGCATGGGAGGAGATCCCAGCTCCAGGGGAGGAGATCCCAGCCCCAGGGCAGGAGATCCCAGCCCCAGGGCGGAGGAGGAGATCCCAGCTCCAGGGGAGGAGATCCCAGCTCCAGGGGAGGAGATCCCAGCCCCAGGGCAGGGGAGGAGGTCCCAGGCCGAGGGGAGGGGAGGAGGTCCAGGCCCAGGGGATGGAGATCCCAGCCCCAGGGGAGGAGGTCCCAGGCCCAGGGGAGGAGATCCCAAGCCCAGGGGAGGGAGATCCCAGGCCCAGGGGAGAGAGATCCCAGGCCCAGGGGAGGAGATCCCAGCCCCAGGGGCGGAGATCCCAGGGCAGGGAAGGAGGTCCCAGGCCCAGGGGAGGGAGATCCCAGGCCCAGGGGAGGAGATCCCAGCCCCAGGGCATGGGAGATCCCAACCCCAGGGGAGGAGATCCCAGCCCCAGGGCAGGGGAGGAGATCCCAGCTCCAGGGGAGGAGATCCCAGCTCCAGGGGAGGAGATCCCAGCCCCAGGGCAGGGGAGGAGGTCCCAGGCCCAGGGGAGGAGAGGAGATCCCAGGCCCAGGGGAGGAGAGGAGATCCCAGGCCCAGGGGAGGAGATCCCAGGCCCAGGGCACGGGAGGAGGTCCCAGACCCAGGGTAGAGATTTCCCAGGCCCAGTGGAAGGGAGGAGATCCCAGGCCCAGGGGAGGGGAGGAGATCCCAGGCCCAGGGGGAGGAGGTCCCAGGCCCAGGGGGAGGATCCCAGCCTCCGGGGGAGGAGATCCTAGCTCCAAGGGAGGAGGTCCCAGGCCCAGGGGAGGAGATGCCAGGGGAGGAGATCCCAGACCCAGGGGAGAGAGATCCCAGGCCCAGGGGATGAGATCCCAGGCCCAGGGGAGAGAGATCCCAGGCCCAGGGGAGAGAGATCCCAGGCCCAGGGGAGAGAGATCCCAGGCCCAGGGGAGAGAGATCCCAGACCCAGGGGAGAGAGATCCCAGGCTCAGGGGAGGAGATCCCAGGCCCAGGGGAGAGAGATCCAAGGCCCAGGGGAGGAGGTCCCAGGCCCAGGGGAGGAGAGGAGATCCCAGACCCAGGGGAGAGTGATCCCAGGGCCAGGGAATGAGATCCCAGGCCCAGGGGAGAGAGATCCCACGCCCAGGGGAGAGAGATCCCAGGCCCAGGGGAGAGAGATCCCAGGCCCAGCGGAGAGAGATCCCAGGCCCAGGGGATGAGATCCCAGACCCAGGGGAGGAGATCCCAGCCCCAAAGGAGGAGGTCCCATGCCCAGGGGAGGGAGATCCTAGCCCCAGGGGAGGAGGTCCCAGGCCCAGGTGAGGGAGATCCCAGCCCCAGGGGAGGAGGTCCCAGGCCCAGGTGAGGAGATCCCAGCCCCAGGGGAGGAGGTCCCAGGCCCAGGGGAGGGAAATCACAGCCCCATGGGAGGGAGATCCCAGGCCCAGGGGAGGGAGATCCCAGGCCCAGGGGAGAGAGATCCCAGGCCCAGGGGAGGTGATCGCAGCCCCAGGGGAGGAGGTCCCAGGGGAGGGAGATCCCAGGCCCAGGGGAGGAGATCCCAGCCCCAGGGCATGGGAGGAGATCCCTACCCCAGGGGAGGAGATCCCAGCCACAGGGGAGGAGGTCCCAGCCCCAGGGCAGTGGAGGAGATCTCAGCTCCAGGGGAGGAGATCCCAGCCCCAGGGCAGGGGAGGAGGTCCCAGGCCCAGGGGAGGAGAGGAGATCCCAGGCCCAGGGGAGGAGATCCCAGGCCCAGGGCAGGGGAGGTGGTCCCAGACCCAGGGTAGAGAGATCCCAGGCCCAGTGGAAGGGAGGAGATCCCAGGCCCAGGGGAGGGGAGGAGATCCCAGGCCCAGGGGGAGGGTCCCAGCCCTAGGGGGAGGAGATCCCAGCTCCAGGGGAGGAGGTCCCAGGCCCAGGGGAGGAGATGGGAGGGGAGGAGATCGCAGGCCATGGGGAGGAGATCGCAGGCCCAGGGGAGGAGATCCCAGGTCCAGGGGAGGAGATCGCAGGCGCAGGGGAGGAGATCCCAGGCCCAGGACAGGAGATCCCAGGACAGATCCCAGGCCCAGGGGAGGAGATCCCAGTCCCAGGGGAGGAGATCCCAGCTCCAGGGGAGGAGATCCCAGGCCCAGGCGAGGAGATCCCAGCCCCGGGAGAGGAGATCCCAGGCCCAGGGGAGGGAGATCCCAGGCCCAGGGGGAGGAGGTCCCAGGCCCAGGGGGAGGATCCCAGCCCCCGGGGGAGGATATCCTAGCTCCAAGGGAGGAGGTCCCAGGCCCAGGGGAGGAGATCCCAGACCCAGGGGAGAGAGATCCCAGGCCCAGGGGATGAGATCCCAGGCCCAGGGGAGAGAGATCCCAGGCCCAGGGGAGAGAGATCCCAGGCCCAGGGGAGAGAGATCCCAGGCCCAGGGGAGAGAGATCCCAGACCCAGGGGAGGAGAGGAGATCACAAGCCCAGGGGGAGGAGATCCCAGACCCAGGGGAGGAGAGGCGATCCCAGGCCCAGGGGGAGGAGGTACCACACCCAAGGGAGGAGAGGAGATCCCAGGCCCAGGGGGAGGAGGTCCCAGACCCAGGGGAGGAGAGGAGATCCCAGGCCCGGGGGAGGAGATCCCTGGGGGAGATCCCAGCTCCAGGGGAGGTGATCCCAGGCCCAGGCGAGGAGATCCCAGCCCCAGGGGAGGAGGTCCCAGGCCCGGGGGTGGAGATCCCAGCCCCAAGGGAGGAGGCCCCAGGCCCAGGTGAGGAGATCCCAGCCCCAGGGGAGGAGCTCCCAGACCCAGGGGAGGGAGATCCCAGGCCCAGGGGAGGGAGATCCCAGGCCCAGGGGAGAGAGATCCCAGACCCAGGGGAGAGAGATCCCAGGCCCAGGGGAGGAGGTCCCAGGAACAGGGGAGAGAGATCCCAGGCCCAGGGGAGGAGAGGAGATCCCAGACCCAGGGGAGAGAGATCCCAGGCCCAGGGGAGAGAGATCCCAGGCCCAGGGGAGAGAGATCCCAGACCCAGGGGAGAGAGATCCCAGGCTCAGGGGAGGAGATCCCAGGCCCAGGGGAGAGAGATCCAAGGCCCAGGGGAGGAGGTCCCAGGCCCAGGGGAGGAGAGGAGATCCCAGACCCAGGGGAGAGTGATCCCAGGGCCAGGGAATGAGATCCCAGGCCCAGGGGAGAGAGATCCCACGCCCAGGGGAGAGAGATCCCAGGCCCAGGGGAGAGAGATCCCAGGCCCAGGGGAGAGAGATCCCAGGCCCAGGGGAGGAGATCCCAGACCCAGGGGAGGAGATCCCAGCCCCAAAGGAGGAGGTCCCAGGCCCAGGGGAGGGAGATCCTAGCCCCAGGGGAGGAGGTCCCAGGCCCAGGTGAGGGAGATCCCAGCCCCAGGGGAGGAGGTCCCAGGCCCAGGTGAGGAGATGCCAGCCCCAGGGGAGGAGGTCCCAGGCCCAGGGGAGGGAAATCACAGCCCCATGGGAGGGAGATCCCAGGCCCAGGGGAGGGAGATCCCAGGCCCAGGGGAGAGAGATCCCAGGCCCAGGGGAGGTGATCGCAGCCCCAGGGGAGGAGGTCCCAGGGGAGGGAGATCCCAGGCCCAGGGGAGGAGATCCCAGCCCCAGGGCATGGGAGGAGATCACTACCCCAGGGGAGGAGATCCCAGCCACAGGGGAGGAGGTCCCAGCCCCAGGGCAGTGGAGGAGATCTCAGCTCCAGGGGAGGAGATCCCAGCCCCAGGGCAGGGGAGGAGGTCCCAGGCCCAGGGGAGGAGAGGAGATCCCAGGCCCAGGGGAGGAGATCACAGGCCCAGGGCAGGGGAGGAGGTCCCAGACCCAGGGTAGAGAGATCCCAGGCCCAGTGGAAGGGAGGAGATCCCAGGCCCAGGGGAGGGGAGGAGATCCCAGGCCCAGGGGGAGGGTCCCAGCCCTAGGGGGAGGAGATCCCAGCTCCAGGGGAGGAGGTCCCAGGCCCAGGGGAGGAGATGGGAGGGGAGGAGATCGCAGGCCCAGGGGAGGAGATCGCAGGCCCAGGGGAGGAGATCCCAGGTCCAGGGGAGGAGATCGCAGGCGCAGGGGAGGAGATCCCAGGCCCAGGGGGAGGGTCCCAGCCCTAGGGGGAGGAGATCCCAGCTCCAGGGGAGGAGGTCCCAGGCCCAGGGGAGGAGATGGGAGGGGAGGAGATCGCAGGCCCAGGGGAGGAGATCGCAGGCCCAGGGGAGGAGATCCCAGGTCCAGGGGAGGAGATCACAGGCGCAGGGGAGGAGATCCCAGGCCCAGGACAGGAGATCCCAGGACAGATCCCAGGCCCAGGGGAGGAGATCCCAGTCCCAGGGGAGGAGATCCCAGCTCCAGGGGAGGAGATCCCAGGCCCAGGCGAGGAGATCCCAGCCCCGGGAGAGGAGATCCCAGGCCCAGGGGAGGGAGATCCCAGGCCCAGGTGAGGAGATCCCAGCTGCAGTGGAGGAGGACCCAGGCCCAGGGGAAGGAGGTCCCAGGCCCAGGGGAGGAGGTCCCAGGCCCAGGGGAGGGAGATCCCAGGGCCAGGGAATGAGATCCCAGGCCCAGGGGAGAGAGATCCCACGCCCAGGGGAGAGAGATCCCAGGCCCAGGGGAGAGAGATCCCAGGCCCAGGGGAGAGAGATCCCAGGCCCAGGGGATGAGATCCCAGACCCAGGGGAGGAGATCCCAGCCCCAAAGGAGGAGGTCCCAGGCCCAGGGGAGGGAGATCCTAGCCCCAGGGGAGGAGGTCCCAGGCCCAGGTGAGGGAGATCCCAGCCCCAGGGGAGGAGGTCCCAGGCCCAGGTGAGGAGATCCCAGCCCCAGGGGAGGAGGTCCCAGGCCCAGGGGAGGGAAATCACAGCCCCATGGGAGGGAGATCCCAGGCCCAGGGGAGGGAGATCCCAGGCCCAGGGGAGAGAGATCCCAGGCCCAGGGGAGGTGATCGCAGCCCCAGGGGAGGAGGTCCCAGGGGAGGGAGATCCCAGGCCCAGGGGAGGAGATCCCAGCCCCAGGGCATGGGAGGAGATCCCTACCCCAGGGGAGGAGATCCCAGCCACAGGGGAGGAGGTCCCAGCCCCAGGGCAGTGGAGGAGATCTCAGCTCCAGGGGAGGAGATCCCAGCCCCAGGGCAGGGGAGGAGGTCCCAGGCCCAGGGGAGGAGAGGAGATCCCAGGCCCAGGGGAGGAGATCCCAGGCCCAGGGCAGGGGAGGAGGTCCCAGACCCAGGGTAGAGAGATCCCAGGCCCAGTGGAAGGGAGGAGATCCCAGGCCCAGGGGAGGGGAGGAGATCCCAGGCCCAGGGGGAGGGTCCCAGCCCTAGGGGGAGGAGATCCCAGCTCCAGGGGAGGAGGTCCCAGGCCCAGGGGAGGAGATGGGAGGGGAGGAGATCGCAGGCCCAGGGGAGGAGATCGCAGGCCCAGGGGAGGAGATCCCAGGTCCAGGGGAGGAGATCGCAGGCGCAGGGGAGGAGATCCCAGGCCCAGGGGGAGGGTCCCAGCCCTAGGGGGAGGAGATCCCAGCTCCAGGGGAGGAGGTCCCAGGCCCAGGGGAGGAGATGGGAGGGGAGGAGATCGCAGGCCCAGGGGAGGAGATCGCAGGCCCAGGGGAGGAGATCCCAGGTCCAGGGGAGGAGATCACACGCGCAGGGGAGGAGATCCCAGGCCCAGGACAGGAGATCCCAGGACAGATCCCAGGCCCAGGGGAGGAGATCCCAGTCCCAGGGGAGGAGATCCCAGCTCCAGGGGAGGAGATCCCAGGCCCAGGCGAGGAGATCCCAGCCCCGGGAGAGGAGATCCCAGGCCCAGGGGAGGGAGATCCCAGGCCCAGGTGAGGAGATCCCAGCTGCAGTGGAGGAGGACCCAGGCCCAGGGGAAGGAGGTCCCAGGCCCAGGGGAGGAGGTCCCAGGCCCAGGGGAGGGAGATCCCAGGCCCAGGGGAGGGAGATCCCAGGCCCAGGGGAGGGAGATCACAGGCCCAGGGGAGGGAAATCACAGGCCCAGGGGAGGGAGATCCCAGGCCCACGGGAGGGAGATCGCAGGCCCAGGGGAGGGGATCCCAGCCCCAGGGGAGGAGATCCCATGGCAGGGGAGGAGGTCCCAGGCCCAGGGGAGGGAGATCCCAGACCCAGGGGAGGAGATTCCACCCCCAGGGTGTGGAAGGTGATCCCAGCCCCAGGGGAGGAGATCCCAGCCCCAGGGGAGGAGATCCCAGCCCCAGGGCCGGGGAGGAGATCCCAGCTCCAGGGGAGGAGATCCCAGGGCAGGGGAGGAGGTCCCAGGGCAGGGGAGGAGGTCCCAGGCCCAGGGGAGGGAGCTCCCAGGCCCAGCGGAGGAGATCCCAGCCCCAGGGCGTGGGAGGAGATCGCAGCTCCAGGGGAGGAGATCCCAGCTCCAGGGGAGAAGATCCCAGCCCCAGGGCGGGGGAGGTGATCACAGCTCCAGGGGAGGAGATCCCAGCTCCAGGGGAGGAGGTCCCAGGGGAGGGAGATCCCAGGCCCAGGGGAGGAGATCCAAGCCCCAGGGCGTGGGAGGAGATCCCAACCACAGGGGAGGAGATCCCAGCCACAGGGGAGGAGGTCGCAGCCCCAGGGCAGGGGAGGAGATCTCAGCTCCAGGGGAGGAGATCCCAGCCCCAGGGCAGGGGAGGAGGTCCCAGGCCCAGGGGAGGAGAAGAGATCCCAGGCCCAGGGGAGGAGACACCAGGCCCAGGGCAGGGGAGGAGGTCCCAGACCCAGGGTAGAGAGATCCCAGGCCCAGTGGAAGGGAGGAGATCCCAGGCCCAGGGGAGGGGAGGAGATCCCAGGCCCAGGGGGAGGATCCCAGCCCCAGGGGGAGGCGATCCCAGCTCCAGGGGAGGAGGTCCCAGGCCCAGGGGAGGAGATCGCAGGCCCAGGGGAGGAGATCGCAGGCCCAGGGGAGGAGATCCCAGGTCCAGGGGAGGAGATCCCAGGGCAGGGGAGGAGGTCCCAGGCCCGGGGAGGAGAGGAGATCCCAGGCCCAGGGGAGGAGATCCCAGGCCCAGGGCAGGGGAGGAGATCCCAGGCCCAGGGGGAGGAGGTCCCAGGCCCAGCAGGAGGATCCCAGCCCCAGGGGGAGGAGGTCCCAGGGGAGGAGGTCTCCGGCCCAGGGGAGGAGATCCCAGCCCCAGGGGGGAGAGATCCCAGGCCCAGGGGGGAGAGATCCCAGGCCCAGGGGAGAGAGATCCCAGACCCAGGGGAGAGAGATCCCAGGCGAGGAGATCCGAGGCCCAGGGCAGAGAGATCCCAGGTCCAGGGGAGGAAATCCCAGACCCAGGGGAGGAGAGGAGATCCCAGACCCAGGTGAGAGAGATCCCAGGCTCAGGGGAGAGAGATCCCAGGCGCAGGGGAGAGAGATCCCAGGCCCAGGGGAGAGAGATCCCAGGCCCAGGGGAGAGAGATCCCAGGCCCAGGGGAGAGAGATCCCGGACCCAGGGGAGGAGATCCCAGCCCCAGGGGAGGAGGTCCCAGCCCCAGGGGAGGAGATCCCAGCCCCAGGGGAGGAGGTCACAGGCCCAGGGGAGGAGATCCCAAGCCCCGGGGAGGGAGATCCCAGGCCCAGGGGAGAGAGATCGCAGGCCCAGGGGAGGAGATCCCAGCCCCAGGGGGGGAGATCCCATGGCAGGGGAGGAGGTCCCAGGCCCAGCGGAGGGAGATCCCAGGCCCAGGGGAGGAGATCCCATCCCCAGGGCGTGGGAGGTGATCCCAGCCCCAGGGGAGGAGATCCCAGCCCCAGGGGAGGAGATCCCAGCCCCAGGGCGGGGGAGGAGATCCCAGCTCCAGGGGAGGAGATCCCAGCCCCAGGGCAGGGGAGGAGGTCCCAGGCCCGGGGAGGAGAGGAGATCCCAGGCCCAGGGGAGGAGGTCCCAGGCCCAGGGCAGGGGAGGAGGTCCCAGACCCAGGGGAGAGAGATCCCAGGCCCAGGGACGAGATCCCAGGCCCAGGGGAGGGGAGGAGATCCCAGGCCCAGAGGGAGGAGGTCCCAGGCCCAGCGGGAGGATCCCAGCCCCAGGGGGGGGAGATCCCAGCTCCAGGGGAGATCCCAGCTCCAGGGGAGGAGGTCCCAGGCCCAGGGGAGGAGATGCCAGGGGAGGAGATCCCAGGCCCAGGGGAGGAGATCGCAGGCCCAGGGGAGGAGATCCCAGGCCCAGGGGAGGAGATCGCAGGCCCAGGGGAGGAGATCGCAGGCCCAGGGGAGGAGATCGCAGGCCCAGGGGAGCAGATCCCAGGCCCAGGGGAGCAGATCCCAGGGGGAGATCCCAGCTCCAGTGGAGGAGATCCCAGGCCCAGGCGAGGAGATCCCGGCCCCAGGGGAGGAGCTCCCAGGCCCATGGGAGGGAGATCCTAGCCCCATGGGAGGAGGTCCCAGGCCCAGGTGAGGAGATCCCAGCCCCAGGGCGGGGGAGGTGATCCCAGCTCCAGGGGAGGAGATCCCAGCTCCACGGGAGGAGATTCCAGTCCCAGGGCAGGGGCGGAGCTCCCAGGCCCAGGGGAGGAGATCCCAGCCCCAGGGCGAATGAGGAGATCGCAGCTCCAGGGGAGGAGATCCCAGCCCCAGGGGAGGAGATCCCAGACCCAGGGGAGGAGATCCCAGCCCCAGGGCGGGGGAGGTGTTCCCAGCTCCAGGGGAGGAGATCCCAGCTCCAGGGGAGGAGATTCCAGGCCCAGGGCAGGGGCGGAGGTCCCAGGCCCAGGGGAGGAGAGGAGATCCCAGGCCCAGGGGAGGAGATTCCAGTCCCAGGGCAGGGGAGGAGTTCCCAGACCCAGGGGAGGAGATCCCAGGCTGAGGGGGAGGAGGTCCCAGGCCCAGGGGGAGGAGGTCCCAGGCCCAGGGGGAGGAGGTCCCAGGCCCAGGGGGAGGATCACAGCCCTAGGGGGAGGAGATCCCAGCTCCAGGGGAGGTGATCCCAGCCACAGGGGAGAGAGATCCCAGGCCCAGGGGAGAGAGATCCCAGCCCCAGGGGAGGAGATCCCAGGCCCAGGGGAGGGAGATCCCAGGCCCAGGGGAGGGAGATCCCAGGCCCAGGGGAGGGAGATCCCAGCCCCAGGGGAGGGAGATCCCAGGCCCAGGGGAGGGAGATCCCAGGCCCAGGGGAGGGAGATACCAGGCCCAGGAGAGAGAGATCCCAGGCCCAGGGGAGGAGAGGAGATCCCAGGCCCATGGGAGGAGATTCCAGGCCCAGGGCAGGTGAGGAGGTCCCAGACCCAGGGGGAGGAGATCCCAGGCCCAGGGGGAGGAGATCCCAGGCCCAGGGGGAGGAGATCCCGGCCCCAGGGTGTGGGAGGAGATCCAGCTCCAGGGGAGGAGATCCCAGACCCAGGGGGAGGATCCCAGCCCCCGGGGGAGGAGATCGCAGGCCCAGGGGAGGAGATCCCAGGCCCAGGGGAGGAGGTCGCAGGCCCAGGGGAGGAGATCCCAGTCCCAGGGGAGGAGATCCCAGGGGGAGGAGATCCCAGCTCCAGGGGAGGAGATCCCAGGCCCAGGGGAGGGAGATCCCAGCCCAGGGGAGGAGGTCCCAGGCCCAGGTGAGGAGATGCCAGCCCCAGGGGAGGAGGTCCCAGGCCCAGGTGAGGGAGATCCGAGGCCCAGGGCAGGGAGATCCCAGGCCCAGGGGAGGGAGATCCCAGGCCCAGGGGAGGGAGATCCCAGGCCCAGGGGAGGGAGATCCCAGGCCCAGGGGAGGGAGATCCCAGGCCCAGGGGAGGGAGATCCCAGGCCCAGGGGAGAGAGATCCCAGGCCCAGGGGAGAGAGATCCCAGGCCCAGGGGAGGAGATCCCAGCCCCAGGGGAGGAGGTCCCAGGCCCAGGGGAGGGAGATCCCAGGCCCAGGGGAGGAGAGCCCAGTCCCAGGGCATGGGAGGAGATCCCAGCTCCAGGGGAGGAGATCCCAGCCCCAGGGCAGGAGATCCCAGCCCCAGGGCGGAGGAGGAGATCCCAGCTCCAGGGGAGGAGATCCCAGCTCCAGGGGAGGAGATCCCAGCCCCAGGGCAGGGGAGGAGGTCCCAGACCCAGGGGAGGGGAGGAGGTCCAGGCCCAGGGGATGGAGATCCCAGCCCCAGGGGAGGAGGTCCCAGGCCCAGGGGAGGAGATCCCAAGCCCAGGGGAGGGAGATCCCAGGCCCAGGGGAGAGAGATCCCAGGCCCAGGGGAGGAGATCCCAGCCCCAGGGGGGGAGATCCCAGGGCAGGGAAGGAGGTCCCAGGCCCAGGGGAGGGAGATCCCAGGCCCAGGGGAGGAGATCCCAGCCCCAGGGCGTGGGAGATCCCAACCCCACTGGAGGAGATCCCAGCCCCAGGGCAGGGGAGGAGATCCCAGCTCCAGGGGAGGAGATCCCAGCTCCAGGGGAGGAGATCCCAGCTCCAGGGCAGGGGAGGAGGTCCCAGGCCCAGGGGAGGAGAGGAGATCCCAGGCCCAGGGGAGGAGAGGAGATCCCAGGCCCAGGGGAGGAGATCCCAGGCCCAGGGCACGGGAGGAGGTCCCAGACCCAGGGTAGAGATATCCCAGGCCCAGTGGAAGGGAAGAGGTCCCAGGCCCAGGGGAGGGGAGGAGATCCCAGCCCCCGGGGGAGGAGATCCTAGCTCCAAGGGAGGAGGTCCCAGGCCCAGGGGAGGAGATGCCAGGGGAGGAGATCCCAGGCCCAGGGGAGGAGATCGCAGGCCCAGGGGAGGAGATCCCAGGCCCAGGGTAGGAGATTGCAGGCCCAGGGGAGGAGATCCCAGGCCCAGGACAGGAGATCCCAGGCCCAGGGGCGGAGATCCCAGTCCCAGGGGAGGAGATCCCAGGGGGAGGAGATCCCAGCTCCAGGGGAGGAGGTCCCAGCCCCAGGCGAGGAGATCCCAGCCCCAGGGGAGGAGATCCCAAGCCCAGGGGAGGGAGATCCCAGCCCAGGGGAGGAGGTCCCAGGCCCAGGTGAGGAGATCCCAGCCCCAGGGGAGGAGGTCCCAGGCCCAGGTGTGGGAGATCCCAGGCCCAGGGCAGGGAGATCCCAGGCCCAGGGGAGGGAGATCAAAGGCCCAGGGGAGGGAGATCCCAGGCCCAGGGGAGGGAGATCCCAGGCCCAGTGGAGGAGATCCCAGCCCCAGGGGAGGAGGTCCCAGGGCAGGGGAGGAGGTCCCAGGCACAGGGGAGGGAGATCCCAGGACCAGGGGAGGAGATCCCAGCCCCAGGGCGTGGGAGGAGATTGCAGCACCAGGGGAGGAGATCCCAGCTCCAGGGGAGGAGATCCCAGCCCCAGGGGAGGAGATCCCAGCCACAGGGCAGGGAAGGATGTCCCAGGCCCTGGGGAGGAGAGGAGATCCCAGGCCCAGGGGAGGAGATTCCAGGCCCAGGGCAGGGGAGGAGGTCCCAGACCCAGGTGTGGAGATCCCAGGCCCAGGGGGAGGAGGTCCCAGGCCCAGGGGGAGGATCCCAGCCCCAGGGGGAGGAGATCCCAGCTCCAGGGGAGGAGATCCCAGGCCCAGGGGAGAGAGATCTAAGGCCCAGGGGAGGAGGTCCCAGGGCAGGGGAGGAGGTCCCAGGCCCAGGGGAGGGAGATCCCAGCCCCAGGGGAGGAGATCCCAGCCCCAGGGCGGGGGAGGAGATCCCAGCTCCAGGGGAGGAGATCCCAGCCCCAGGGCAGGGGAGGAGGTCCCAGGCCCAGGGGAGGAGAGGAGATCCCAGGCCCAGGGGAGGGGAGGAGATCCCAGGCCCAGGGGAGGGGAGGAGATCCCAGGCCCAGGGGAGGAGGTCCCCGGCCCAGGGGAGAGAGATCCCAGGCCCAGGCGAGGAGAGGAGATCCCAGGCCCAGGGGAGAGAGATCCCGGGCCCAGGGGGAGAGAGATCCCAGAACCAGGGGAGAGAGATACCAGACCCAGGGGAGAGAGATCCCAGACCCAGGGGAGGCGATCCCAGGCCCAGGGCAGAGAGATCCCAGGTCCAGGGGAGGAGATCCCAGGCACAGAGGAGGAGAGGAGATCCCAGACACAGGGGAGAGAGATCCCAAGCCCAGGGGATGAGATGACAGGCCCAGGGGAGAGAGATCCCAGGCCCAGGGGAGAGAGATCCCTGTATTGATTTCTTTGTGGGTTCAATGACGAGACATTTATGAAAGAGAATGTCTTTTCATCTAAAGTCTGTGCAACTCTTTATACAGCATTGCAGGAGACACCATGCTAGTGATCCATCTAGAACGAAACTGAAACTAAACTCAACTGCTTGTCTCTCACATGACCTCTGCTGGTCAGGCATAAGTAATCAATACATGCAAACATGCTGGTAAGGCATCATAATCAAACAGGCAAATAACATCACTATTTGCTGATATCATTACAATCCCAGGCCCAGGGGAGAGAGATCCCAGACCCAGGGGAGGAGGTCCCAGACCCAGGGGAGGGAAATTAAAGCCTAAGGGGAGGAGGTCCCAGGCCCAGGTGAGGCATCCAAGCCCCAGGGGAGGAGATCCCAGCCCCAGAGGAGGAGGTCCCAGGCTCAGGGGAGGAGATCCCAGGCCCAGGGGAGAGAGGTCCCTGGCCCAGGGGAGGAGATCCCAGGCCCAGGGGAGTAGAGGAGATCCCAGACCCAGGGGAGAGAGATCCCAGGCCCAGGGGAGGAGATCGCAGGCCCAGGGGAGGAGATCCCAGTCCCAGGGGAGGAGATCCCTGGGGGAGGAGATCCCAGCTCCAGGGGAGGAGATCCCAGGCCCAGGGGAGGGAGATCCCAGCCCAGGGGAGGAGGTCCCAGGCCCAGGTGAGGAGATCCCAGCCCCAGGGGAGGAGGTCCCAGGCCCAGGTGAGGGAGATCCCAGGCCCAGGGCAGGGAGATCCCAGGCACAGGGGAGGGAGATCCCAGGCCCAGGGGAGGGAGATCCCAGGCCCAGGGGAGGGAGATCCCAGGCCCAGGGGAGAGAGATCCCAGGCCCAGGGGAGAGAGATCCCAGACCCAGGGGAGGGAGATCCCAGGCCCAGGGGAGGGAGATCCCAGGCCCAGGGGAGAGAGATCCCAGGCCCAGGGGAGAGAGATCCCAGGGTCAGGGGAGGAGATCCCAGCCCCAGGGGAGGAGGTTGTGGTAAACCACTGTTTGTATTCCTGTTTGTCCTGTTTGTATTCCACTGTGTACATGCCTGGACATGCCTCGGCTGACTCCTCCCACAGGTCCTAGTATAAAGGTGACTGCTCCCCAGCCCTTGTATCCTGGACCGGTCGACCACTCGAGGCAGACCTCCATTCTGTTGTTAATAAAAGCCTTTAGTTACTCTTCTAACTCTCAGTCTTTTATGAGTAATTGATAGCGCATCAATTTTATTAACAACATTTTTATAATGGAGAAGATCCTCACACCAGCATGCCTGGACTTAGATCATCGGGAGGCGGACTCATCCACCAAGGTTACTCACTGGCTTAAGTGTTTCGAAAAATTCCTGACCGCCTCCGAAGCAATCAAATCGGACGAGGACAAACTGGATGTCCTGACCTCCAAAGTGAACCACCGAGTGTACTCGGTCATCCAAGACGCGACCTCGTACGCGGATGCTATCAAGCTCCTCAAGGACCAGTACACGCGCCCAGTGAACGAAGTGTACGCCAGGCACCTCCTGGGGAGTCGTAAACAACAACCTGGGGAATCGACCGTGGAATACCTTCAGGCACTGTCTGTGCTTGGCCGGGCCTGTGGTTGTAAGGATGTAAAGGCCGCCGTGTACACAGAGGAACGTATCCGGGACGCTTTTGTAGCGGGCCACAGATCCAATTACACACGACAGCGACTGTTGGAGCAGAGTAACCTCGACCTCAACAAGGCCTCTGAACTCGCACTATCGTTGGATGCAGCCTACCAGGGCATGGATGCCTACTCCTCTGCACCGTGGACGCCGCGGGGAATGACAGCCTGGGACACGGTAGGACCGCCTCATAGCGCCGTGCCACCCCAGCCACACCCCAACAACGGCCCAACTACCGCAGCAGTGTCCCAAGGCCAGACAGCAGTGCCCCAAGGCCAGAAATGCTACTTCTGTGGCCAGGCAAAACACCCCAGAGCGCGCTGCCCGGCGAAAAACGCGATCTGCTCGGGCTGCGGGAAGAAGGGACACTACGCTAGCGTCTGCAGGGCCAAAGCCACCTCGAACCCCAGCAGCGCCGCGTGTGGGCCATGCGGGCCGCCATTTTGGACCTCCCCGGCCGTGTGCGAATCACCGGTACAGCAGCCATTTTGGACGCCTCCAGCCACATGGGGATCATGGACGCCGCCATCTTGGACGACAGCCGGGACGCAGCAGGCCCCCGACACCGCCTCATCTGATACCCGCAGCGACACACCGACCCCTACGCTGGCATCCGTTACACTGGACCAAGCGAGACCGCACCAACTGGCCAGTTCCACAATGGACATTAAGGTAAATGGTCACGATACAATCTGCCTTTTTGACTCTGGGAGCACGGAGAGCTTCATCCACCCCGACACGGTGCGGCGTTGCTCTCACCCAGTCCTGCCTGCGCAACAGCGGATTTCTATGGCCTCCGAGTCCCAGTCGGCGGACATCGGCGGCTACTGCGTGGTGACACTCGTAGTAGACGGGACCGTGTACGATCATTTTAAACTTCTGGTCCTGCCTGACCTCTGCGCTGCCGTCCTGCTGGGGTTAGATTTTCAGTGCCACCTTAAAAGTGTTACGATGGCGTACGGTGGACCCCTACCCCCACTCACAGTCCGCAGCCAGCAGCTTCCAAATTGCCCGCCGCACACCAGGTGCAACCTCTCCACACTCAGAGTCACCCCCCCACCACTGTTTGCTAACCTCACCCCCGACTGTAAGCCCATCGCCACAAAGAGCAGGCGATACAGTGCCGGGGACAGGGTTTTCATTAAAACCGAAGTGGAGCGGCTCCTGAAAGAAGGGATTATTGAGGGCAGCACCAGCCCCTGGCGAGCCCAGGTTGTGGTCGTTAAGACCAGCGAGAAGCAGCGCCTGGTCATCGACTACAGCCAGACAATAAATCGCTACACCCTGCTGGACGCCTACCCACTCCCCCGTATAGCTGATATGGTCAACCAGATCGCGCAGTACCGCGTCTTCTCGACCATTGACCTGAAATCAGCGTACCACCAGCCCCCCATCCGCCCTGAGGACCGCCAGTACACTGCCTTTGAGGCAAACGGCCGCCTCTATCACTTCCTTAGGGTTCCCTTTGGCGTCACCAACGGGGTCTCCATCTTCCAAAGGGAGATGGACCGGATGGTAGATCAAAATGCGTTGCAGGCCACTTTCCCATATCTGGACAATGTGACCATCTGCGGCCGTGACTTGCAGGACCATGACGCAAACCTCGAAAAATTCCTCCGCACCGCCCAACTCCTAAACCTGACATATAACAAGGAGAAGTGCATATTCCGCACAAACCGCCTCGCCATCCTTGGCTGTGTTGTGGAACACGGAGTCATCGGCCCCGACCCCGACCGGATGCGTCCCCTTATGGAACTTCCGCTGCCCCACTGCCTCAAGGCCCTGAAGAGGTGCCTAGGGTTTTTCTCCTATTACGCCCAGTGGGTCCCCTACTATGCGGACAAGGCCCGTCCGCTGATCAAGTCCACCTCTTTTCCCTTGACGGCAGAGGCCCGCTTAGCCTTCCACCGTATCAAGGAGGACATTGCCAAAGCCACCATGCATGCAGTGGACGAATCCATCCCCTTCCAGGTGGAAAGCGACGCGTCCGACTTTGCCCTGGCCGCTACCCTCAATCAGGCGGGGAGACCCGTGGCCTTCTTTTCACGAACCCTCCAAGGCCCGGAGACCAGACACTCCGCTGTTGAGAAGGAGGCCCAGGCGATTGTGGAGGCTGTGCGTCATTGGAGGCACTACCTGGCCGGAAAACGATTTACCCTGCTCACTGACCAGCGTTCAGTTGCTTTTATGTTTAACAACAAGCAGAGGGGCAAAATCAAAAATGACAAGATCTTGAGGTGGAGAATCGAACTTTCCACCAACAACTACGAGATCTTGTACCGGCCCGGGAAGCTAAATGAACCCCCGGATGCGCTATCGCGTGGCACCTGCGCCAGCGCGCAGATCGATAGACTACGGGTCCTCCACAATGACCTCTGCCACCCGGGGGTCACCAGGTTCTTCCACCTCATCAAGGCCCGCAACCTGCCTTACTCTATTGAGGAGGTCAGGACCATGACCAGGAACTGCCAAGTCTGCGCTGAGTGCAAACCACACTTTTATAGACCAGACAGGGCCCACCTGATAAAAGCCACTCGCCCCTTCGAGCGCCTGAGCGTTGATTTTAAAGGGCCTCTCCCCTCCTCCGACCGCAATGTGTACTTCCTCAATATTATTGATGAGTACTCCCGTTTCCCGTTCGCCTTCCCCTGCCCGGACATGACCAGTGCCACGGTCATTAAATGTCTGAACAACCTCTTCACCCTGTTCGGCTTCCCCAGCTATATCCATAGCGACCGGGGCTCATCGTTTATGAGCGACGAACTCCGTCAGTACCTGCTAACTAGGGGTATTGCCACAAGCAGGACCACCAGTTACAACCCCCGGGGGAACGGACAGGTGGAAAGAGAAAATGCGACAGTTTGGAAGGCCGTCCTGCTAGCCTTAAAGTCTAGGGGCCTTCCAACCTCCCGCTGGCAGGATGTGCTCCCCGATGCGCTCCACTCTATTCGGTCACTGCTCTGCACTGCCACTAACGCCACCCCTCATGAGAAAATGTTTGTCTTCCCAAGGAAGTCCACATCAGGGACATCGCTACCACCATGGCTGACGTCCCCAGGGCCGGTCCTACTGAGAAGACACGTGAGGACCCATAAAACGGACCCCCTGGTCGAGAGGGTCGACCTCCTCCACGCCAACCCCCAGTATGCTTACATCGCATACCCGGACGGGCGGGAGGACACAGTCTCCATAAGAGACCTTGCACCCTCGGGGACCACAGTAACCCACTACCCACTACCACCCCCCCCGACGATCCGATATCCAGCCCCAGCAGACGGCAGGCCTGGGCCCCGCGACCCGCTCGACATCTACGAGGACGACACGCCTGTGCCACAGCCTACGCTGGACTCGACGCCGGAAGCTTCACTACCCCTGCCGTCGCCACGCCGATCACAGCGGCAGACAAGACCTCCGGAGAGACTCCAATACACTAACTTTTAATACACTTCACCCCGCCGGACTCAATTTTAAACAAGGGGTGAATGTGGTAAACCACTGTTTGTATTCCTGTTTGTCCTGTTTGTATTCCACTGTGTACATGCCTGGACATGCCTCGGCTGACTCCTCCCACAGGTCCTAGTATAAAGGTGACTGCTCCCCAGCCCTTGTATCCTGGACCGGTCGACCACTCGAGGCAGACCTCCATTCTGTTGTTAATAAAAGCCTTTAGTTACTCTTCTAACTCTCAGTCTTTTATGAGTAATTGATAGCGCATCAGAGGTCCCAGGCCCAGGGGAGGGAGATCCCAGACCCAGGTGAGGAGAGCCCAGTCCCAGGGCATGGGAGGAGATCCCAGCTCCAGGGGAGGAGATCCCAGCCCCAGGGGAGGAGATCCCAGCCCCAGGGCGGAGAAGGAGATCCCAGCTCCAGGGGAGGAGATCCCAGCTCCAGGGGAGGAGATCCCAGCCCCAGGGCAGGGGAGGAGGTCCCAGACCCAGGGGAGGGGAGGAGGTCCAGGCCCAGGGGATGGAGATCCCAGCCCCAGGGGAGGAGGACCCAGGCCCAGGGGAGGAGATCCCAAGCCCAGGGGAGGGAGATCCCAGGCCCAGGGGAGAGAGATCCCAGACCCAGGGGAGGAGATCCCAGCCCCAGGGGGGGAGATCCCAGGGCAGGGGAGGAGGTCCCAGGCCCAGGGGAGGGAGATCCCAGGCCCAGGGGAGGAGATCCCAGCCCCAGGGCGTGGGAGGAGATCCCAACCCCAGGGGAGGAGATCCCAGCCCCAGGGCAGGGGAGGAGATCCCAGCTTCAGGGGAAGAGATCCCAGCTCCAGGGGAAGAGATCCCAGCCCCAGGGCAGGGGAGGAGGTCCTAGGCCCAGGGGAGGAGAGGAGATCCCAGGCCCAGGGGGAGGATTACAGCCCAGGGGGAGGAGATCCCAGCTCCAGGGGAGGAGATCCCAGGCCCAGGGGAGAGAGATCCCAGGCCCAGGGGAGAGAGATCCCAGACCCAGGGGAGGAGATCCCTGGGGGAGATCCCAGCTCCAGGGGAGGAGATCCCAGGCCCAGTCGAGGAGATCCCAGCCCCAGGGGAGGAGGTCCCAGGCCCGGGGGGGAGATCCGAGCCCCAGGGGAGGAGGCCCCAGGCCCAGGTGAGGAGATCCCACTCCAGGGGAGGAGGTCCCAGGCCCAGGGGAGGGAGATCCCAGGCCCAGGGGAGGGAGATCCCAGGCCCAGGGGAGGGAGATCCCAGGCCTAGGGGAGGGAGATCCCAGGCCCAAGGGAGGGAGATCCCAGGCCCAGGGGAGAGAGATCCCAGTCCCAGGGGAGGAGAACCCAGCCCCAGGGGAGGAGGTCCCAGGGCAGGGGAGGAGGTCCCAGGCCCAGGGGACGGAGCTCCCAGGCCCAGGGGAGGAGATCCCAGCCCGAGGGCGTGGGAGGAGATCGCAGCTCCAGGGGAGGAGATCCCAGCCCCAGGGGAGAAGATCCCAGCCCCAGGGCGGGGGAGGTGATCCCAGCTCCAGGGGAGGAGATCCCAGCTCCAGGGGAGGAGATTCCAGTCCCAGGGCAGGGGCGGAGCTCCCAGGCCCAGGGGAGGAGATCCCAGCCCCAGGGCGAATGAGGAGATCGCAACTCCAGGGGAGGAGATCCCAGCCCCAGGGGAGGAGATCCCAGACCCAGGGGAGGAGATCCCAGCCCCAGGGCGGGGGAGGTGTTCCCAGCTCCAGGGGAGGAGATCCCAGCTCCAGGGGAGGAGATTCCAGCCCCAGGGCAGGGGCGGAGGTCCCAGGCCCAGGGGAGGAGAGGAGATCCCAGGCCCAGGGGAGGAGATTCCAGGCCCAGGGCAGGGGAGGAGGTCCCAGACCCAGGGGAGGAGATCCCAGGCTCAGGGGGAGGAGGTCCCAGGCCCAGGGGGAGGAGGTCCCAGGCCCAGGGGGAGGATCACAGCCCTAGGGGGAGGAGATCCCAGCTCCAGGGGAGGTGATCCCAGCCACAGGGGAGAGAGATCCCAGGCCCAGGGGAGAGAGATCCCAGGCCCAGGGGAGGGAGATCCCAGCCCCAGGGGAGGCAGATCCCAGGCCCAGGGGAGGGAGATCCCAGGCCCAGGGGAGGGAGATCCCAGGCCCAGGAGAGAGAGATCCCAGGCCCAGGGGAGGAGAGGAGATCCCAGGCCCATGGGAGGAGATTCCAGGCCCAGGGCAGGTGAGGAGGTCCCAGACCCAGGGGCAGAGATCCCAGGCCCAGGGGGAGGAGATCCCAGGCCCTGGGGAGGGAGATCCCAGGCCCAGGGGAGGAGATCCCAGCCCCAGGGTGTGGGAGGAGATCCAGCTCCAGGGGAGGAGATCCCAGACCCAGGGGGAGGATCCCAGCCCCCGGGGGAGGAGATCCCAGCTCCGGGGGAGGAGGTCCCAGGCCCAGGGGAGGAGATGCCAGGGGAGGAGATCCCAGGCCCAGGGGAGGAGATCGCAGGACCAGGGGAGGAGATCCCAGGCCCAGGGGAGGAGATCGCAGGCCCAGGGGAGGAGATCCCAGCTCCAGGGGAGGAGATCCCAGACCCAGGGGAGGAGATCCCAGCCCCAGGGGAGGAGATCCCAGACCCAGGGGAGGAGATCCCAGCCCCAGGGCGGGGGAGGTGTTCCCAGCTCCAGGGGAGGAGATCCCAGCTCCAGGGGAGGAGATTCCAGCCCCAGGGCAGGGGCGGAGGTCCCAGGCCCAGGGGAGGAGAGGAGATCCCAGGCCCAGGGGAGGAGATTCCAGGCCCAGGGCAGGGGAGGAGGTCCCAGACCCAGGGGAGGAGATCCCAGGCTCAGGGGGAGGAGGTCCCAGGCCCAGGGGGAGGAGGTCCCAGGCCCAGGGGGAGGATCACAGCCCTAGGGGGAGGAGATCCCAGCTCCAGGGGAGGTGATCCCAGCCACAGGGGAGAGAGATCCCAGGCCCAGGGGAGAGAGATCCCAGGCCCAGGGGAGGGAGATCCCAGCCCCAGGGGAGGCAGATCCCAGGCCCAGGGGAGGGAGATCCCAGGCCCAGGGGAGGGAGATCCCAGGCCCAGGAGAGAGAGATCCCAGGCCCAGGGGAGGAGAGGAGATCCCAGGCCCATGGGAGGAGATTCCAGGCCCAGGGCAGGTGAGGAGGTCCCAGACCCAGGGGCAGAGATCCCAGGCCCAGGGGGAGGAGATCCCAGGCCCTGGGGAGGGAGATCCCAGGCCCAGGGGAGGAGATCCCAGCCCCAGGGTGTGGGAGGAGATCCAGCTCCAGGGGAGGAGATCCCAGACCCAGGGGGAGGATCCCAGCCCCCGGGGGAGGAGATCCCAGCTCCGGGGGAGGAGGTCCCAGGCCCAGGGGAGGAGATGCCAGGGGAGGAGATCCCAGGCCCAGGGGAGGAGATCGCAGGACCAGGGGAGGAGATCCCAGGCCCAGGGGAGGAGATCGCAGGCCCAGGGGAGGAGATCCCAGCTCCAGGGGAGGAGATCCCAGGCCTAGGGGAGGGAGTTCCCAGCCCAGGGGAGGAGGTCCCAGGCCCAGCTGAGGAGATGCCAGCCCCAGGGGAGGAGGTCCCAGGCCCAGGTGAGGGAGATCCCAGGCCCAGGGCAGGGAGATCCCAGGCCCAGGGGAGGGAGATCCCAGGCCCAGGGGAGGGAGATCCCAGGCCCAGGGGAGGGAGATCCCAGGCCCAGGGGAGGGAGATCCCAGGCCCAGGGGAGAGAGATCCCAGGCCCAGGGGAGGAGATCCCAGCCCCAGGGGAGGAGGTCCCAGGCCCAGGGGAGGGAGATCCCAGACCCAGGGGAGGAGAGCCCAGTCCCAGGGCATGGGAGGAGATCCCAGCTCCAGGGGAGGAGATCCCAGCCCCAGGGGAGGAGATCCCAGCCCCAGGGCGGAGGAGGAGATCCCAGCTCCAGGGGAGGAGGTCCCAGCTCCAGGGGAGGAGATCCCAGCCCCAGGGCAGGGGAGGAGGTCCCAGACCCAGGGGAGGGGAGGAGGTCCAGGCCCAGGGGATGGAGATCCCAGCCCCAGGGGAGGAGGTCCCAGGCCCAGGGGAGGAGATCCCAAGCCCAGGGGAGGGAGATCCCAGGCCCAGGGGAGAGAGATCCCAGGCCCAGGGGAGGAGATCCCAGCCCCAGGGGGGGAGATCCCAGGGCAGGGGAGGAGTTCCCAGGCCCAGGGGAGGGAGATCCCAGGCCCAGGGGAGGAGATCCCAGCCCCAGGGCGTGGGAGGAGATCCCAACCCCAGGGGAGGAGATCCCAGCACCAGGGCAGGGGAGGAGATCCCAGCTCCAGGGGAGGAGATCCCAGCTCCAGGGGAGGAGATCCCAGCCCCAGGGCAGGGGAGGAGGTCCCAGGCCCAGGGGAGGAGAGGAGATCCCAGGCCCAGGGGAGGAGAGGAGATCCCAGACCCAGGGTAGAGATATCCCAGGCCCAGTGGAAGGGAGGAGATCCCAGGCCCAGGGGAGGGGAGGAGATCCCAGGCCCAGGGGGAGGAGGTCCCAGGCCCAGGGGGAGGATCCCAGCCCCCGGGGGAGGAGATCCTAGCTCCAAGGGAGGAGGTCCCAGTCCCAGGGGAGGAGATGCCAGGGGAGGAGATCCCAGGCCCAGGGGAGGAGATCGCAGGACCAGGGGAGGAGATCCCAGGCCCAGGGTAGGAGATTGCAGGCCCAGGGGAGGAGATCCCAGGCCCAGGGGCGGAGATCCCAGTCCCAGGGGAGGAGATCCCAGGGGGAGGAGATCCCAGCTCCAGTGGAGGAGGTCCCAGGCCCAGGCGAGGAGATCCCAGCCCCAGGGGAGGAGATCCCAAGCCCAGGGGGGGGGGGAGATCCCAGCCCAGGGGAGGAGGTCCCAGGCCCAGGTGAGGAGATCCCAGCCCCAGGGGAGGAGGTCCCAGGCCCAGGTGTGGGAGATCCCAGGCCCAGGGCAGGGAGATCCCAGGCCCAGGGGAGGGAGATCAAAGGCCCAGGGGAGGGAGATCCCAGGCCCAGTGGAGGGAGATCCCAGGCCCAGGGGAGGAGATCCCAGCCCCAGGGGAGGAGGTCCCAGGGCAGGGGAGGAGGTCCCAGGCACAGGGGAGGGAGATCCCAGGACCAGGGGAGGAGATCCCAGCCCCAGGGCGTGGGAGGAGATTGCAGCACCAGGGGAGGAGATCCCAGCTCCAGGGGAGGAGATCCCAGCCCCAGGGGAGGAGATCCCAGCCACAGGGCAGGGAAGGATGTCCCAGGCCCTGGGGAGGAGAGGAGATCCCAGGCCCAGGGGAGGAGATTCCAGGCCCAGGGCAGGGGAGGAGGTCCCAGACCCAGGGGTGGAGATCCCAGGCCCAGGGGGAGGAGGTCCCAGGCCCAGGGGGAGGATCCCAGCCCCAGGGGGAGGAGATCCCAGCTCCAGGGGAGGAGATCCCAGGCCCAGGGGAGAGAGATCTAAGGCCCAGGGGAGGAGGTCCCAGGGCAGGGGAGGAGGTCCCAGGCCCAGGGGAGGGAGATCCCAGCCCCAGGGGAGGAGATCCCAGCCCCAGGGCGGGGGAGGAGATCCCAGCTCCAGGGGAGGAGATCCCAGCCCCAGGGCAGGGGAGGAGGTCCCAGGCCCAGGGGAGGAGAGGAGATCCCAGGCCCAGGGGAGGGGAGGAGATCCCAGGCCCAGGGGAGGGGAGGAGATCCCAGGCCCAGGGGAGGAGGTCCCCGGCCCAGGGGAGAGAGATCCCAGGCCCAGGCGAGGAGAGGAGATCCCAGGCCCAGGGGAGAGAGATCCCGGGCCCAGGGGGAGAGAGATCCCAGAACCAGGGGAGAGAGATACCAGACCCAGGGGAGAGAGATCCCAGACCCAGGGGAGGCGATCCCAGGCCCAGGGCAGAGAGATCCCAGGTCCAGGGGAGGAGATCCCAGGCACAGGGGAGGAGAGGAGATCCCAGACCCAGGGGAGAGAGATCCCAAGCCCAGGGGATGAGATGACAGGCCCAGGGGAGAGAGATCCCAGGCCCAGGGGAGAGAGATCCCTGTATTGATTTCTTTGTGGGTTCAATGACGAGACATTTATGAAAGAGAATGTCTTTTCATCTAAAGTCTGTGCAACTCTTTATACAGCATTGCAGGAGACACCATGCTAGTGATCCATCTAGAACGAAACTGAAACTAAACTCAACTGCTTGTCTCTCACATGACCTCTGCTGGTCAGGCATAAGTAATCAATACATGCAAACATGCTGGTAAGGCATCAGAATCAAACAGGCAAATAACATCACTATTTGCTGATATCATTACAATCCCAGGCCCAGGGGAGAGAGATCCCAGACCCAGGTGATGAGATCCCGGACCCAGGGAAGGAGATCCCAGCCCCAGGGGAGGAGGTCCCAGACCCAGGGGAGGGAAATTAAAGCCTAAGGGGAGGAGGTCCCAGGCCCAGGTGAGGCATCCAAGCCCCAGTGGAGGATATCCCAGCCCCAGGGGAAGAGGTCCCAGGCTCAGGGGAGGAGATCCCAGGCCCAGGGGAGAGAGATCCCAGGCCCAGGGGAGGAGATCCCAGGCCCAGGGGAGGAGAGGAGATCCCAGACCCAGGGGAGAGAGATCCCAGGCCCAGGGGAGGAGATCGCAGGCCTAGGGGAGGAGATCCCAGGCCCAGGGGAGGAGATCCCAGGCCCAGGGGAGGAGATCGCAGGCCCAGGGGAGGAGATCCCAGTCCCAGGGGAGGAGATCCCAGGGGGAGGAGATCCCAGCTCCAGGGGAGGAGATCCCAGGCCCAGGGGAGGGAGATCCCAGCCCAGGGGAGGAGGTCCCAGGCCCAGGTGAGGAGATCCCAGCCCCAGGGGAGGAGGTCCCAGGCCCAGGGGAGGAGATTGCAGGCCCAGGGGAGGAGATCCCAGGCCCAGGGGAGGAGATCCCAGCCCCAGGGCGGAGGAGGAGATCCCAGCTCCAGGGGAGGAGATCCCAGCTCCAGGGGAGGAGATCCCAGCCCCAGGGGAGGAGATCCCAGCCCCAGGGCGGAGGAGGAGATCCCAGCTCCAGGGGAGGAGATCCCAGCTCCAGGGGAGGAGATCCCAGCCCCAGGGCAGGGGAGGAGGTCCCAGACCCAGGGGAGGGGAGGAGGTCCAGGCCCAGGGGATGGAGATCCCAGCCCCAGGGGAGGAGGTCCCAGGCCCAGGGGAGGAGATCCCAAGCCCAGGGGAGAGAGATCCCAGGCCCAGGGGAGAGAGATCCCAGGCCCAGGGGAGGAGATCCCAGCCCCAGGGGGGGAGATCCCAGGGCGTGGGAGGAGATCCCAACCCCAGGGGAGGAGATCCCAGCCCCAGGGCAGGGGAGGAGATCCCAGCTCCAGGGGAGGAGATCCCAGCTCCAGGGGAGGAGATCCCAGCCCCAGGGCAGGGGAGGATGTCCTAGGCCCAGGGGAGGAGAGGAGAACCCAGGCCCAGGGGAGGAGAGGAGATCCCAGGCCCAGGGGAGGAGGTCCGAGACCCAGGGTAGAGATATCCCAGGCCCAGTGGAAGGGAGGAGATCCCAGGCCCAGGGGAGGGGAGGAGATCCCAGGCCCAGGGGGAGGAGGTCCCAGGCCCAGGGGGAGGATCCCAGCCCCCGGGGGAGGAGATCCCAGCTCCAAGGGAGGAGGTCCCAGGCCCAGGGGAGGAGATGCCAGGGGAGGAGATCCCAGGCCCAGGGAAGGAGATCGCAGGCCCAGGGGAGGAGATCCCAGGCCCAGGGGAGGAGATTGCAGGCCCAGGGGAGGAGATCCCAGGCCCAGGACAGGAGATCCCAGGCCCAGGGGCGGAGATCCCAGTCCCAGGGGAGGAGATCCCAGGGGGAGGAGATCCCAGCTCCAGGGGAGGAGATCCCAGGCCCAGGCGAGGAGATCCCAGCCCCAGGGGAGGAGATCCCAAGCCCAGGGTAGGGAGATCCCAGCCCAGGGGAGGAGGTCCCAGGCCCAGGTGAGGAGATCCCAGCCCCAGGGGAGGAGGTCCCAGGCCCAGGTGAGGGAGATCCCAGGCCCAGGGCAGGGAGATCCCAGGCCCAGGGGAGGGAGATCACAGGCCCAGGGGAGGGAGATTCCAGGCCCAGGGGAGGGAGATCCCAGGCCCAGGGGAGGAGATCCCAGCCCCAGGGGAGGAGGTCCCAGGGCAGGGGAGGGGGTCCCAGGCACAGGGGAGGGAGATCCCAGGACCAGGGGAGGAGATCCCAGCCCCAGGGCGTGGGAGGAGATTGCAGCTCCAGGGGAGGAGATCCCAGCTCCAGGGGAGGAGATCCCAGCCCCAGGGGAGGAGATCCCAGTCACAGGGCAGGGAAGGATGTCCCAGGCCCTGGGGAGGAGAGGAGATCCCAGGTCCAGGGGAGGAGATTCCAGGATCAGGGCAGGGGAGGAGGTCCCAGACCCAGGGGTGAAGATCCCAGGCCCAGGGGGAGGAGGTCCCAGGCCCAGGGGGAGGATCCCAGCCCCAAGGGGAGGAGATCCCAGCTCCACGGGAGGAGATCCCAGGCCCAGGGGAGAGAGATCCCAGGCCCAGGGGAGAGAGATCTAAGGCCCAGGGGAGGAGGTCCCAGGGCAGGGGAGGAGGTCCCAGGCTCAGGGGAGGAGGTCCCAGGCCCAGGGGAGAGAGATCCCAGGCCCAGGGGAGGAGATCCCAGGCCCAGTAGAGGAGAGGAGATCCCAGACCCAGGGGAGAGAGATCCCAGGCCCAGGGGAGGAGATCGCAGGCCCAGGGGAGGAGATCCCAGGCCCAGGGGAGGAGATCCCAGGCCCAGGGGAGGAGATCGCAGGCCCAGGGGAGGAGATCCCAGTCCCAGGGGAGGAGATCCCAGGGGGAGGAGATCCCAGCTCCAGGGGAGGAGATCCCAGGCCCAGGGGAGGGAGATCCCAGCCCTGGGGAGGAGGTCCCAGGCCCAGGTGAGGAGATCCCAGCCCCAGGGGAGGAGGTCCCAGGCCCAGGTGAGGGAGATCCCAGGCCCAGGGCAGGGAGATCCCAGGCCCAGGGGAGGGAGATCCCAGGCCCAGGGGAGGGAGATCCCAGGCCCAGGGGAGAGAGATCCCAGGCCCAGGGGAGGGAGATCCCAGGCTCAGGGGAGGGAGATCCCAGGCCCAGGGGAGAGAGATCCCAGGCCCAGGGGAGAGAGATCCCAGGCTAAGGGGAGGAGATCCCAGCCCCAGGGGAGGAGGTCCCAGGCCCAGGGGAGGGAGATCCCAGACCCAGGGGAGGAGAGCCCAGTCCCAGGGCATGGGAGGAGATCCCAGCTCCAGGGGAGGAGATCCCAGCCCCAGGGGAGGAGATCCCAGCCCCAGGGCGGAGGAGGAGATCCCAGCTCCAGGGGAGGAGATCCCAGCTCCAGGGGAGGAGATCCCAGCCCCAGGGCAGGGGAGGAGGTCCCAGACCCAGGGGAGGGGAGGAGGTCCAGGCCCAGGGGATGGAGATCCCAGCCCCAGGGGAGGAGGTCCCAGGCCCAGGGGAGGAGATCCCAAGCCCAGGGGAGGGAGATCCCAGGCCCAGGGGAGAGAGATCCCAGGCCCAGGGGAGGAGATCCCAGCCCCAGGGGGGGAGATCCCAGGGCGTGGGAGGAGATCCCAACCCCAGGGGAGGAGATCCCAGCCCCAGGGCAGGGGAGGAGATCCCAGCTCCAGGGGAGGAGATCCCAGCTCCAGGGGAGGAGATCCCAGCTCCAGGGCAGGGGAGGAGATCCCAGCCCCAGGGCAGGGGAGGATGTCCTAGGCCCAGGGGAGGAGAGGAGAACCCAGGCCCAGGGGAGGAGAGGAGATCCCAGGCCCAGGGGAGGAGGTCCGAGACCCAGGGTAGAGATATCCCAGGCCCAGTGGAAGGGAGGAGATCCCAGGCCCAGGGGAGGGGAGGAGATCCCAGGCCCAGGGGGAGGAGGTCCCAGGCCCAGGGGGAGGATCCCAGCCCCCGGGGGAGGAGATCCCAGCTCCAAGGGAGGAGGTTCCAGGCCCAGGGGAGGAGATGCCAGGGGAGGAGATCCCAGGCCCAGGGGAGGAGATCGCAGGCCCAGGGGAGGAGATCCCAGGCCCAGGGGAGGAGATTGCAGGCCCAGGGGAGGAGATCCCAGGCCCAGGACAGGAGATCCCAGGCCCAGGGGCGGAGATCCCAGTCCCAGGGGAGGAGATCCCAGGGTGAGGAGATCCCAGCTCCAGGGGAGGAGATCCCAGGCCCAGGTGAGGAGATCCCAGCCCCAGGGGAGGAGATCCCAAGCCCAGTGGAGGGAGATCCCAGCCCAGGGGAGGAGGTCCCAGGCCCAGGTGAGGAGATCCCAGCCCCAGGGGAGGAGGTCCCAGGCCCAGGTGAGGGAGATCACAGGCCCAGGGCAGGGAGATCCCAGGCCCAGGGGAGGGAGATCACAGGCCCAGGGGAGGGAGATCCCAGGCCCAGGGGAGGGAGATCCCAGGCCCAGGGGAGGAGATCCCAGCCCCAGGGGAGGAGGTCCCAGGGCAGGGGAGGAGGTCCCAGGCACAGGGGAGGGAGATCCCAGGACCAGGGGAGGAGATCCCAGCCCCAGGGCGTGGGAGGAGATTGCAGCTCCAGGGGAGGAGATCCCAGCTCCAGGGGAGGAGATCCCAGCCCCAGGGGAGGAGATCCCAGTCACAGGGCAGGGACGGATGTCCCAGGCCCTGGGGAGGAGAGGAGATCCCAGGTCCAGGGGAGGAGATTCCAGGCCCAGGGCAGGGGAGGAGGTCCCAGACCCAGGGGTGGAGATCCCAGGCCCAGGGGGAGGAGGTCCCAGGCCCAGGGGGAGGATCCCAGCCCCAAGGGGAGGAGATCCCAGCTCCAGGGGAGGAGATGCCAGGCCCAGGGGAGAGAGATCCCAGGCCCAGGGGAGAGAGATCTAAGGCCCAGGGGAGGAGGTCCCAGGGCAGGGGAGGAGGTCCCAGGCCCAGGGGAGGGAGATCCCAGCCCCAGGGGAGGAGATCCCAGCCCCAGGGCGGGGGAGGAGATCCCAGCTCCAGGGGAGGAGATCCCAGCCCCAGGGCAGGGGAGGAGGTCCCAGGCCCAGGGGAGGAGAGGAGATCCCAGGCCCAGGGGAGGGGAGGAGATCCCAGGCCCAGGGGAGGGGAGGAGATCCCAGGCCCAGGGGAGGAGGTCCCCGGCCCAGGGGAGAGAGACCCCAGGCCCAGGCGAGGAGAGGAGATCCCAGGCCCAGGGGAGAGAGATCCCGGGCCCAGGGGGAGAGAGATCCCAGAACCAGGGGAGAGAGATCCCAGACCCAGGGGAGAGAGATCCCAGACCCAGGGGAGGCGATCCCAGGCCCAGGGCAGAGAGATCCCAGGTCCAGGGGAGGAGATCCCAGGCACAGGGGAGGAGAGGAGATCCCAGACCCAGGGGAGAGAGATCCCAAGCCCAGGGGATGAGATCGCAGGCCCAGGGGAGAGAGATCCCAGGCCCAGGGGAGAGAGATCCCAGGCCCAGGGGAGAGAGATCCCTGTATTGATTTCTTTGTGGGTTCAATGACGAGACATTTATGAAAGAGAATGTCTTTTCATCTAAAGTCTGTGCAACTCTTTATACAGCATTGCAGGAGACACCATGCGAGTGATCCATCTAGAACGAAACTGAAACTAAACTCAACTGCTTGTCTCTCACATGACCTCTGCTGGTCAGGCATAAGTAATCAATACATGCAAACATGCTGGTAAGGCATCATAATCAAACAGGCAAATAACATCACTATTTGCTGATATCATTACAATCCCAGGCCCAGGGGAGAGAGATCCCAGACCCAGGGGATGAGATCCCGGACCCAGGGAAGGAGATCCCAGCCCCAGGGGAGGTGGTCCCAGGCCCAGGGGAGGGAAATTAAAGCCTAAGGGGAGGAGGTTCCAGGCCCAGGTGAGGAGATCCAAGCCCCAGGGGAGGAGATCCCAGCCCCAGGGGAGGAGGTCCCAGGCTCAGGGGAGGAGATCCCAGGCCCAGGGGAGAGAGATCCCAGGCCCAGGGGAGGAGATCCCAGGCCCAGGGGAGGAGATCCCAGGCCCAGGGGAGGAGAGGAGATCCCAGACGCAGGGGAGAGAGATCCCAGGCCCAGGGGATGAGATCCCAGGCCCGGGGACAGAGATCCCAGGCCCAGGGGAGAGAGATCCCAGGCCCAGAGGGGAGAGATCCCAGGCCCAGGGGATGAGATCCCAGACCCTGGGGAGGAGAGGAGATCCCAGGCCCAGGGGGAGGAGGTCCCAGACCCAGGGGAGGAGAGGCGATCCCAGGCCCAGGGGGAGGAGGTCCCACACCCAGGGGATGAGAGGAGATCCCAGGCCCAGGGGGAGGAGGTCCCAGACCCAGGGGAGGAGAGGAGATCCCAGGCCCAGGGGGAGGAGGTCCCAGACCCAGGGGAGAGAGATCCCAGGCCCAGGGGGAGGAGGTCCCAGACCCATGGGAGGAGAGGAGATCGCAGGCCCAGGGGCAGGAGGTCACAGATGCAGGGGGGAGAGATCCCAGGCCCAGGGGATGAGATCCCAGGGCCAGGGGAGGAGAGGAGATCCCAGCCCCAGGGGGAGGAGGTCCCAGACCAGGGGAGGAGGGGAGATCCCAGGTCCAAGGGCAGGTGGTCCCAGACCCAGGGGAGAGAGATCCCAGGACCATGGGGAGGAGGTCCCAGACCCAGGGGGAGGAGGTCCAAGACCCAGGGCAGAGAGATCCCAGGCCCAGGGGGAGGAGGTCCCAGACCCAGGGGATAGAGATCCGAGACCCAGGGGAGGAGACCCCATGCCCAGGGGAGGAGGTCCAAGGCCCTGGGGAGGAGATCCCAGGCTCAGGGGATGAGATCCCAGCCCCAGGGGAGGAGAGGAGATCCCAGACCCAGGGGAGAGAGATCCCAGGCCCAGGGGAGAGAAATCCCAGACCCAGGGGAGAGAGATCCCAGGCCCAGGGGAGGAGATCCCAGGCCCAGGGGAGGAGGTCCCAGGCCCAGGGGAGAGAGACCTCAGGCCCAGGGGAGGAGATCCCAGGCCCAGGGGAGGAGAGAAGTTCCCAGACCCAGGGGAGAGAGATCCCAGGCCCAGGGGATGAGATCCCAGACCCAGGGGAGAGAGATCCCAGGCCCAGGGGAGACAGATCCCAGGCCCAGGGGAGAGAGATCCCAGGCCCAGGGGAGAGAGATCCCAGGCCCAGGGGAGAGAGATCCCAGGCCCAGGGGATGAGATCCCAGACCCAGGGGAGGAGATCCCAGCCCCAGGGGAGGAGGTCCCAGGCCCAGGGGAGTGCGATCCCAGCCCCAGGGGAGGAGGTCCCAGGCCCAGGGGAGGAGGTCCCAGGTCCAGGGGAGGGAGATCCCAGCCCCAGGGGAGGAGGTCCCAGGACCAGGGGAGGAGATCCCAGCCCCAGGGGAGGAGGTCCCAGACCCAGGGGAGAGAGATCCCAGGCCCAGCGTGAGGAGGTCCCAGGCCCAGGAGGAGGAGTACCCAGACCCAGGGGAGAGAGATCCCAGACTCAGGGGAGGATATCCCAGGGGAGGAGGTCTCAGGTCCAGGGGAGGAGAGATCCCAGGCCCAGGGGAGAGAGATCCCAGGGGAGAGAGATCCCAGGCCCAGGGGATGAGATCCCAACCCCAGGGGAGGAGGTCCCAGGCCCAGGGGAGGAGGTCCCAGGCTCAGGGGAGAGAGATCCCAGGCCCAGGGGAGGAGAGGAGATCCCAGACCAAAGGGAGAGAGATCGCAGACCCAGGGGAGCAGATCCCAGGGGAGGAGACCCCAGGCCCAGGTGAGGAGATCCCACTCCAGGGGAGGAGGTCCCAGGCCCAGGGGAGGGAGATCCCAGGCCCAGGGGAGGGAGATCCAAGGCCCAGGGGAGAGAGATCTAAGGCCCAGGGGAGAGAGATCCCAGGCCCAGGGGAGAGAGATCCCAGGCCCAGGGGATGAGATCCCAGCCCCAGGGGAGGAGAGGAGATCCCAGACCCAGGGGAGAGAGATCCCAGACCCAGGGGAGAGAGATCCCAGACCCAGGGGAGAGAGATCCCAGGCCCAGGGGAGGAGATCCCAGACCCAGGGGAGGAGGTCCCAGGCCCAGGGGAGAGATATCCCAGGCCCAGGGGAGAGAGATCCCAGGTCCAGGGGAGAGAGATCCCAGGCCCAGGGGAGAGAGATCCCAGGCCCAGGGGGGAGAGATCCCAGGCCCAGGGGAGAGAGATCCCAGGCCCAGGGGAGAGAGATCCCAGGCCCAGGGGAGAGAGATCCCAGGCCCAGGGGAGAGAGATCCCAGGCCCAGGGGAGAGAGATCCCAGGCCCAGGGGAGAGAGATCCCAGGCCCAGGGGGGAGAGATCCCAGGCCCAGGGGAGAGAGATCCCAGGCCCAGGGGAGAGAGATCCCAGGCCCAGGGGAGAGAGATCCCAGGCCCAGGGGAGAGAGATCCCAGGCCCAGGGGATGAGATCCCAGACCCAGGGGAGGAGATCCCAGCCCCAGGGGAGGAGGTCCCAGGCCCAGGGGAGTGCGATCCCAGCCCCAGGGGAGGAGGTCCCAGGCCCAGGGGAGGAAATCCCAGCCCCAGGGCGTGGGAGGAGATTGCAGCTCCAGGGGAGGAGATCCCAGCTCCAGGGGAGGAGATCCCAGCCCCAGGGGAGGAGATCCCAGCCACAGCGGAGGGAAGGATGTCCCAGGCCCTGGGGAGGAGAGGAGATCCCAGGCCCAGGGGAGGAGATTCCAGGCCCAGGGCAGGGGAGGAGGTCCCAGACCCAGGGGTGGAGATCCCAGGCCCAGGGGGAGGAGGTCCCAGGCACAGGGGGAGGAGATCCCTGCTCCAGGGGAGGAGATCCCAGGCCCAGGGGAGAGAGATCCCAGGCCCAGGGGAGAGAGATCTAAGGCCCAGGGGAGGAGGTCCCAGGGCAGGGGAGGAGGTCCCAGGCCCAGGGGAGGGAGATCCCAGCCCCAGGGGAGGAGATCCCAGCCCCAGGGAAGGGGAGGAGATCCCAGCTCCAGGGGAGGAGATCCCAGCCCCAGGGCAGGGGAGGAGGTCCCAGGCCCAGGGGAGGAGAGGAGATCCCAGGCCCAGGGGAGGGGAGGAGATCCCAGGCCCAGGGGAGGGGAGGAGATCCCAGGCCCAGGGGAGGAGGTCCCCAGCCCAGGGGAGAGAGATCCCAGGCCCAGGGGAGGAGAGGAGATCCCAGACCCAGGGGGGAGAGATCCCAGGCCCAGGGGGAGAGAGATCCCAGACCCAGGGGAGAGAGATCCCAGACCCAGGGGAGAGAGATCCCAGACCCAGGGGAGGAGATCCCAGGCCCAGGGCAGAGAGATCCCAGGTCCAGGGGAGGAGATCCCAGGCACAGGGGAGGAGAGGAGATCCCAGACCCAGGGGAGAGAGATCCCAAGCCCAGGGGATGAGATTGCAGGCCCAGGGGAGAGAGATCCCAGGCCCAGGGGAGAGAGATCCCAGGCCCAGGGGAGAGAGATCCCTGTATTGATTTCTTTGTGGGTTCAATGACGAGACATTTATGAAAGAGAATGTCTTTTCATCTAAAGTCTGTGCAACTCTTTATACAGCATTGCAGGAGACACCATGCGAGTGATCCATCCAGAACGAAACTGAAACTAAACTCAACTGCTTGTCTCTCACATGACCTCTGCTGGTCAGGCATAAGTAATCAACACATGCAAACATGCTGGTAAGGCATCATAATCAAACAGGCAAATAACATCACTATTTGCTGATATCATTACAATCCCAGGCCCAGGGGAGAGAGATCCCAGGCCCAGGGGATGAGATCCCGGACCCAGGGGAGGAGATCCCAGCCCCAGGGGAGGAGGTCCCAGGCCCAGGGGAGTGAAATTAAAGCCTAAGGGGAGGAGGTCCCAGGCCCAGGTGAGGAGATCCAAGCCCCAGGGGAGGAGATCCCAGCCCCAGGGGAGGAGGTCCCAGGCTCAGGGGAGGAGATCACAGGCCCTGGGGAGAGAGATCCCAGGCCCAGGGGAGGAGATCCCAGGCCCAGGGGAGGAGAGGAGATCCCAGACCCAGGGGAGAGAGATCCCAGGCCCAGGGGATGAGATCCCAGGCCCAGGGGACAGAGATCCCAGGCCCAGGGGAGAGAGATCCCAGGCCCAGGGGATGAGATCCCAGACCCTGGGGAGGAGAGGAGATCCCAGGCCCAGGGGGAGGAGGTCCCAGACCCAGGGGAGGAGAGGCGATCCCAGGCCCAGGGGGAGGAGGTCCCACACCCAGGGGAGGAGAGGAGATCCCAGGCCCAGGGGGAGGAGGTCCCAGACCCAGGGGAGGAGAGGAGATCCCAGGCCCAGGGGGAGGAGGTCACAGATGCAGGGGAGAGAGATCCCAGGCCCAGGGGGAGGAGGTCCCAGACCCATGGGAGGAGAGGAGATCCCAGCCCAGGGGAGGAGAGGAGATCCCAGGTCCAGGGGGAGGTGGTCCCAGACCCAGGGGAGGAGAGGAGATCCGAGGCGCAGGAGAGGAGATTCCAGGCCCAGGGCAGGGGAGGAGGTCCCAGACCGAGGGGAGGAGATCCCAGGCCCAGGGGGAGAGGTCCCAGGCCCAGGGGGAGGATCACAGCCCCAGGGGGAGGAGATCCCAGCTCCAGGGGAGGTGATCCCAGGCCCAGGGGAGAGAGATCCCAGGCCCAGGGGAGAGAGATCCCAGGCCCAGGGGAGGAGACCCCAGGCCCAGGGGAGGAGAGCAGATCCCAGACTCAGGGGAGAGAGATCCCAGGCCCAGGGGATGAGATCCCAGGCCCAGGGGATGAGATCCCAGGCCCAGGGGAGAGAGATCCCAGGCCCAGTGGAGCGAGATCCCAGGCACAGGGGAGAGAGATCCCAGGCCCAGGGGAAGAGATCCCAGACCCAGGGGAGGAGATCCCAGCCCCAGGGAAGGAGGTCCCAGGCCCAGGGGAGGGAGATCCCAGCCCCAGGGGAGGAGGTCCCAGGCCCTGGGGAGTGAGATCCCAGCCCCAGGGGAGGTGGTCCCAGGCCCAGGTGAGGGAGATCCCAGCCCCAGGGGAAGGAGATCCCAGCCCCAGGGGGGGAGATCCCAGCCTCAGGCCCAGGGGAGGGAGATCCCAGGCCCAGGGGAGGGAGATCCCAGGCCCAGGGGAGGGAGATCCCAGGCCCAGGGGAGGGAGATCCCAGGCCCAGGAGAGAGAGATCCCAGGCGCAGGGGAGGAGATCCCAGCCCCAGGGGAGGAGGTCCCAGGGCAGGGGAGGAGATCCCAGGCACTGGGGAGGGAGATCCCAGGCCCAGGGGAGGAGATCCCAGCCCCAGGGTGTGGGAGGAGATCCCAGACCCAGGGGGAGGAGATACCAACCCCAGGGGGAGGAGGTCACAGCCCCAGGGGGAGGAGGTCCCAGACCCAGAGGAGGAGAGGAGATCCCAGGCACAGGGGGAGGAGGTCCCAGCCCCAGGGGGAGGAGGTCCCAGCCCCAGGGGGAGGAGGTCCCAGACACAGGGGAGGAGAGGAGATCCCAGGCCCAGGGGGAGGAGCTCCCAGCCCCAGGGGGAGGAGGTCCCAGCCCCAGGGGGAGGAGGTCCCAGACCCAGGGGAGGAGAGGAGATCACAGGCCCAGGGGGAGGAGGTCCCAGACCCAGGGGGAGGAGGTCCCAGACCCAGAGGAGGAGGTCCCAGGCCCAGGGAGAGGAGGCCCCAGACAAAGGGGAGGAGAGATCCCAGGCCCAGGGGGAGGAGGTCCCAGGCCCAGGGGGAGGAGACCCCAGGCCCAGGGGATGAGATCCCAGGCCCAGGGGAGGAGAGGAGATCCCAGCCCCAGGGGGAGTAGGTCCCAGGCCCAGGGGGAGGAGGTCCCAGACCCAGGGGGCGGAGATCCCAGGCCCAGGGGGAGGAGGTCCCAGACCCAGGGGGAGGAGGTCCCAGACCCAGGGGAGGAGATCCCAGGCCCAGGGAGAGGAGGCCCCAGACAAAGGGGAGGAGAGGAGACCCCAGGCCCAGGGGGAGGAGGTCCCAGGCCCAGGGGGAGGAGATCCCAGGCCCAGGGGGAGGAGATCCCAGGCCCAGGGGAGGAGAGAAGATCCCAGCCCCAGGGGGAGGAGGTCCCAGGCCCAGGGGGAGGAGGTCCCAGACCCAGGGGGCGGAGATCCCAGGCCCAGGGGGAGTAGATCCCAGATCCAGTGGGAGGAGGTCCTAGACCCAGGGGGAGGAGATCCCACACCCAGGGGGAGGAGATCCCAGACCCAGGGGGAGGAGGTCCCAGACCCAGGGGAGGAGAAGAGATCCCAGGCCCAGGGGAAGGATGTCCCAGACCCAGGGGAGGGGAGGAGGTCCCAGACCCAGGGGAGGAGAGGAGATCCCAGGCCCAGGGGGAGGAGGTCCCAGATCCAGGGGAGGAGAGGAGATCCCAGGCCCAGGGGGAGGAGGTCCCAGACCCAGGGGGAGGAGATCCCACACCCAGGGGGAGGAGATCCCAGACGCATGGGGAGGAGGTCCCAGACCCAGGGGAGGAGAAGAGATCCGAGGCCCAGGGGAAGGATGTCCCAGACCCAGGGGAGGGGAGGAGGTCCCAGACCCAGGGGAGGAGAGGAGATCCCAGGCCCAGGGGGAGGAGGTCCCAGGCCCAGGGGAGGAGAGGAGATCCCAGGCCCAGGGGGAGGAGGTCCCAGACCCAGGGGAGGAGATGAGATCCCAGCCCCAGGGGGAGGGGGTCCCAGACCCAGGGGATGAGAGGAGATCCCAGGCCCAGGGGAGGAGGTCCCAGACCCAGGGGAGGAGAGGAGATCCCAGGCCCAGGGGGAGGAGGTCCCAGACCCAGGGGAGGAGAGGAGATCCCAGGCCCAGGGGGAGGAGGTCCCAGACCCAGGGGAGGAGAGGAGATCCCAGGCCAAGGGGTAGGAGGTCCCAGACCCAGGGGAGAGAGATCCCAGGCCCAGGGGGAGGAGGTCCCAGACCCACGGCGGGGGAGGAGATCCCAGGCCCAGGGGGAGGAGATCCCAGGCCCAGGGGAGGAGAGGAGATACCAGCCCTAGGGGGAGGAGGTCCCAGGCCCAGGGGGAGGAGGTCCCACACCCAGGGGGCGGAGATCCCAGGCACAGGGGGAGTAGATCCCAGACCCAGTGGGAGGAGGTCCCAGACCCAGTGGAGGAGAGGAGATCCCAGGCCCAGGGGGAGGAGTTCTCAGACCCAGGGGGAGGAGATCCCACACCCAGGGGGAGGAGATCCCAGACCCAGGGGGAGGAGGTCCCAGACCCAGGGGAGGAGAGGAGATTCCAGGCCCAGGGGGAGGATGTCCCAGACCCAGGGGAGGGGAGGAGGTCCCAGACCCAGGGGAGCAGAGGAGATCCCAGGCCCAGGGGGAGGAGGTCCCAGACCCAGGGGAGGAGAGGAGATCCCAGCCCCAGGGGGAGGAGGTCCCAGACCCAGGGGATGAGAGGAGGTCCCAGATCCAGGGGAGGAGGTCCCAGACACAGGGGAGGAGATGAGTTCCCAGCCCCAGGGGGAGGAGGTCCCAGACCCAAGGGACGAGAGGAGATCCCAGGCCCAGGGGAGGAGGTCCCAGACCCAGGGGAGGAGAGGAGATCCCAGTCCCAGGGGGAGGAGGTCCCAGACCCAGGGGAGGAGAGGAGATCCCAGGCCCAGGGTGAGGATGTCCCAGACCCAGGGGAGGAGAGGAGATCCCAGGCCCAGGGGGAGGAGGTCCCAGACCCAGGGGAGAGAGATCCCAGGCCCAGGGGGAGGAGGTCCTAGACCCAGGGCGGGGGAGGAGATCCCAGGCCCAGGGGGAGGAAGTCCCAGGCCCAGGGGAGGAGAGGTGATCCCAGGCCCAGGAGGAGGAGGTCCCAGGCCCAGGGGGAGGAGGTCCCACACCCAGGGGGAGGAGATCCCAGGCCCAGGGGAGGGAGATCCCAGGCCCAGGGGAGGAGATCCCAGCCCCAGGGGAGGAGGTCCCAGGGCAGGGGAGGAGGTTCCAGCCCCAGGGCGGGGGAGGTTTTCCCAGCTCCAGGGGAGGAGATCCCAGCTCCAGGGGAGGAGATCCCAGCCCCAGGGCAGGGGAGGAGGTCCCAGGCCCAGGGGAGGAGAGGAGATCCCAGGCCCAGGGGAGGAGATACCAGGCCCAGGGCAGGGGAGGAGGTCCCAGACCCAGGGGAGGAGATCCCAGGCCCAGGGGGAGGAGGTCCCAGGCCCAGGGGTAGGATCACAGCCCCAGGGGGAGGAGATCCCAGCTCCAGGGGGGAGAGATCCCAGGCCCAGGGGAGAGAGATCCCAGGCCCAGGGGAGAGAGATCACAGGCCCAGGGGAGGAGATCCCTGGGGGAGATCCCAGCTCCAGGGGTGGAGATCCCAGGGCCAGTCGAGGAGATCCCAGCCCCAGGGGAGGAGGTCCCAGGCCCGGGGGGGGAGATCCCAGCCCCAGGGGAGGAGATCCCAGCTCCAGGGGAGGAGATTCCAGCCCCAGGGCAGGGACGGAGGTCACAGGCCCAGGGGATAAGAGGAGATCCCAGACCCTGGGGAGAGAGATTCCAGGCCTAGGGGGAGGAGATCCCAGACCCATGGGAGGAGAGGAGATCCCAGGCCCAGGGGCAGGAGGTCACAGATGCAGGGGGGAGAGATCCCAGGCCCAGGGGATGAGATCCCAGGCCCAGGGGAGGAGAGGAGATCCCAGCCCAGGGGAGGAGAGGAGATCCCAGGTCCAGGGGGAGGTGGTCCCAGACCCAGGGGAGAGAGATCCCAGGACCATGGGGAGGAGGTCCCAGACCCAGGGGGAGGAGGTCCAAGACCCAGGGCAGAGAGATCCCAGGCCCAGGGGAGAGAGATCCCAGGCCCAGGGGATGAGATCCCAGACACAGGGGAGGAGATCCCAGCCCCAGGGGAGGAGGTCCCAGGCCCAGGGGAGTGCGATCCCAGCCCCAGGGGAGGAGGTCCCAGGCCCAGGGGAGGAGATCCCAGCCCCAGGGCGTGGGAGGAGATTGCAGCTCCAGGGGAGGAGATCCCAGCTCCAGGGGAGGAGATCCCAGCCCCAGGGGAGGAGATCCCAGCCACAGGGGAGGGAAGGATGTCCCAGGCCCTGGGGAGGAGAGGAGATCCCAGGCCCAGGGGAGGAGATTCCAGGCCCAGGGCAGGGGAGGAGGTCCCAGACCCAGGGGTGGAGATCCCAGGCCCAGGGGGAGGAGGTCCCAGGCCCAGGGGGAGGAGATCCCTGCACCAGGGGAGGAGATCCCAGGCCCAGGGGAGAGAGATCCCAGGCCCAGGGGAGAGAGATCCAAGGCCCAGGGGAGAGAGATCTAAGGCCCAGGGGAGAGAGATCCCAGGCCCAGGGGAGAGAGATCCCAGGCCCAGGGGATGAGATCCCAGCCCCAGGGGAGGAGAGGAGATCCCAGACCCAGGGGAGAGAGATCCCAGACCCAGGGGAGAGAGATCCCAGACCCAGGGGAGAGAGATCCCAGGCCCAGGGGAGGAGATCCCAGGCCCAGGGGAGGAGGTCCCAGGCCCAGGGGAGAGAGATCCCAGGCCCAGGGGAGAGAGATCCCAGGCCCAGGGGAGAGAGATCCCAGGCCCAGGGGAGAGAGATCCCAGGCCCAGGGGAGAGAGATCCCAGGCCCAGGGGAGAGAGATCCCAGGCCCAGGGGAGAGAGATCCCAGGCCCAGGGGAGAGAGATCCCAGGCCCAGGGGAGAGAGATGCCAGGCCCAGGGGATGAGATCCCAGACCCAGGGGAGGAGATCCCAGCCCCAGGGGAGGAGGTCCCAGGCCCAGGGGAGGAGATCCCAGCCCCAGGGCGTGGGAGGAGATTGCAGCTCCAGGGGAGGAGATCCCAGCTCCAGGGGAGGAGATCCCAGCCCCAGGGGAGGAGATCCCAGCCACAGCGGAAGGAAGGATGTCCCAGGCCCTGGGAAGGAGAGGAGATCCCAGGCCCAGGGGAGGAGATTCCAGGACCAGGGCAGGGGAGGAGGTCCCAGACCCAGGGGTGGAGATCCCAGGCCCAGGGGGAGGAGGTCCCAGGCCCAGGGGGAGGAGATCCCTGCTCCAGGGGAGGAGATCCCAGGCCCAGGGGAGAGAGAATCCAGGCCCAGGGGAGAGAGATCTAAGGCCCAGGGGAGGAGGTCCCAGGGCAGGGGAGGAGGTCCCAGGCCCAGGGGAGGGAGATCCCAGCCCCAGGGGAGGAGATCCCAGCCCCAGGGAAGGGGAGGAGATCCCAGCTCCAGGGGAGGAGATCCCAGCCCCAGGGCAGGGGAGGAGGTCCCAGGCCCAGGGGAGGAGAGGAGATTCCAGGCCCAGAGGAGGGGAGGAGATCCCAGGCCCAGGGGAGGGGAGGAGATCCCAGGCCCAGGGGAGGAGGTCCCCAGCCCAGGGGAGAGAGATCCCAAGCCCAGGGGAGGAGAGGAGATCCCAGACCCAGGGGAGAGAGATCCCAGGCCCAGGGGGAGAGAGATCCCAGACCCAGGGGAGAGAGATCCCAGACCCAGGGGAGAGAGATCCCAGACCCAGGGGAGAGAGATCCCAGACCCAGGGGAGGAGATCCCAGGCCCAGGGCAGAGAGATCCCAGGTCCAGGGGAGGAGATCCCAGGCACAGGGGAGGAGAGGAGATCCCAGACCCAGGGGAGAGAGATCCCAAGCCCAGGGGATGAGATTGCAGGCCCAGGGGAGAGAGATCCCAGGCCCAGGGGAGAGAGATCCCAGGCCCAGGGGAGAGAGATCCCTGTATTGATTTCTTTGTGGGTTCAATGACGAGACATTTATGAAAGAGAATGTCTTTTCATCTAAAGTCTGTGCAACTCTTTATACAGCATTGCAGGAGACACCATGCGAGTGATCCATCCAGAACGAAACTGAAACTAAACTCAACTGCTTGTCTCTCACATGACCTCTGCTGGTCAGGCATAAGTAATCAACACATGCAAACATGCTGGTAAGGCATCATAATCAAACAGGCAAATAACATCACTATTTGCTGATATCATTACAATCCCAGGCCCAGGGGAGAGAGATCCCAGGCCCAGGGGATGAGATCCCGGACCCAGGGGAGGAGATCCCAGCCCCAGGGGAGGAGGTCCCAGGCCCAGGGGAGGGAAATTAAAGCCTAAGGGGAGGAGGTCCCAGGCCCAGGTGAGGAGATCCAAGCCCCAGGGGAGGAGATCCCAGCCCCAGGGGAGGAGGTCCCAGGCTCAGGGGAGGAGATCACAGGCCCTGGGGAGAGAGATTCCAGGCCCAGGGGAGGAGATCCCAGGCCCAGGGGAGGAGAGGAGATCCCAGACCCAGGGGAGAGAGATCCCAGGCCCAGGGGATGAGATCCCAGGCCCAGGGGACAGAGATCCCAGGCCCAGGGGAGAGAGATCCCAGGCCCAGGGGATGAGATCCCAGACCCTGGGGAGGAGAGGAGATCCCAGGCCCAGGGGGAGGAGGTCCCAGACCCAGGGGAGGAGAGGTGATCCCAGGCCCAGGGGGAGGAGGTCCCACACCCAGGGGAGGAGAGGAGATCCCAGGCCCAGGGGGAGGAGGTCCCAGACCCAGGGGAGGAGAGGAGATCCCAGGCCCAGGGGGAGGAGGTCACAGATGCAGGGGAGAGAGATCCCAGGCCCAGGGGGAGGAGGTCCCAGACCCATGGGAGGAGAGGAGATCCCAGCCCAGGGGAGGAGAGGAGATCCCAGGTCCAGGGGGAGGTGGTCCCAGACCCAGGGGAGGAGAGGAGATCCGAGGCGCAGGAGAGGAGATTCCAGGCCCAGGGCAGGGGAGGAGGTCCCAGACCCAGGGGAGGAGATCCCTGGCCCAGGGGGAGAGGTCCCAGGCCCAGGGGGAGGATCACAGCCCCAGGGGGAGGAGATCCCAGCTCCAGGGGAGGTGATCCCAGGCCCAGGGGAGAGAGATCCCAGGCCCAAGGGAGAGAGATCCCAGGCCCAGGGGAGGAGACCCCAGGCCCAGGGGAGGAGAGCAGATCCCAGACTCAGGGGAGAGAGATCCCAGGCCCAGGGGATGAGATCCCAGGCCCAGGGGATGAGATCCCAGGCCCAGGGGAGAGAGATCCCAGGCCCAGTGGAGAGAGATCCCAGGCACAGGGGAGAGAGATCCCAGGCCCAGGGGAAGAGATCCCAGACCCAGGGGAGGAGATCCCAGCCCCAGGGAAGGAGGTCCCAGGCCCAGGGGAGGGAGATCCCAGCCCCAGGGGAGGAGGTCCCAGGCCCAGGGGAGTGAGATCCCAGCCCCAGGGGAGGTGGTCCCAGGCCCAGGTGAGGGAGATCCCAGCCCCAGGGGAAGGAGATCCCAGCCCCAGGGGGGGGAGATCCCAGCCTCAGGCCCAGGGGAGGGAGATCCCAGGCCCAGGGGAGGGAGATCCCAGGCCCAGGGGAGGGAGATCCCAGGCCCAGGGGAGGGAGATCCCAGGCCCAGGAGAGAGAGATCCCAGGCGCAGGGGAGGAGATCCCAGCCCCAGGGGAGGAGGTCCCAGGGCAGGGGAGGAGATCCCAGGCACTGGGGAGGGAGATCCCAGGCCCAGGGGAGGAGATCCCAGCCCCAGGGTGTGGGAGGAGATCCCAGACCCAGGGGGAGGAGATACCAACCCCAGGGGGAGGAGGTCACAGCCCCAGGGGGAGGAGGTCCCAGACCCAGAGGAGGAGAGGAGATCCCAGGCACAGGGGGAGGAGGTCCCAGCCCCAGGGGGAGGAGGTCCCAGCCCCAGGGGGAGGAGGTCCCAGACACAGGGGAGGAGAGGAGATCCCAGGCCCAGGGGGAGGAGCTCCCAGCCCCAGGGGGAGGAGGTCCCAGCCCCAGGGGGAGGAGGTCCCAGACCCAGGGGAGGAGAGGAGATCCCAGGCCCAGGGGGAGGAGGTCCCAGCCCCAGGGGGAGGAGGTCCCAGGCCCAGGGGAGGAGAGGAGATCCCAGCCCCAGGGGGAGTAGGTCCCAGGCCCAGGGGGAGGAGGTCCCAGACCCAGGGGGCGGAGATCCCAGGCCCAGGGGGAGTAGATCCCAGGCCCAGGGGGAGGAGGTCCCAGACCCAGGGGGAGGAGGTCCCAGACCCAGGGGCAGGAGGTCCCAGACCCAGGGGAGGAGATCCCAGGCCCAGGGAGAGGAGGCCCCAGACAAAGGGGAGGAGAGGAGATCCCAGGCCCAGGGGGAGGAGGTCCCAGGCCCAGGGGGAGGAGATCCCAGGCCCAGGGGGAGGAGATCCCAGGCCCAGGGGAGGAGAGAAGATCCCAGCCCCAGGGGGAGGAGGTCCCAGGCCCAGGGGGAGGAGGTCCCAGACCCAGGGGGCGGAGATCCCAGGCCCAGGGGGAGTAGATCCCAGATCCAGTGGGAGGAGGTCCTAGACCCAGGGGGAGGAGATCCCACACCCAGGGGGAGGAGATCCCAGACCCAGGGGGAGGAGGTCCCAGGCCCAGGGGAGGAGAAGAGATCCCAGGCCCAGGGGAAGGATGTCCCAGACCCAGGGGAGGGGAGGAGGTCCCAGACCCAGGGGAGGAGAGGAGATCCCAGGCCCAGGGGGAGGAGGTCCCAGATCCAGGGGAGGAGAGGAGATCCCAGGCCCAGGGGGAGGAGGTCCCAGACCCAGGGGGAGGAGATCCCACACCCAGGGGGAGGAGATCCCAGACGCATGGGGAGGAGGTCCCAGACCCAGGGGAGGAGAAGAGATCCGAGGCCCAGGGGAAGGATGTCCCAGACCCAGGGGAGGGGAGGAGGTCCCAGACCCAGGGGAGGAGAGGAGATCCCAGGCCCAGGGGGAGGAGGTCCCAGGCCCAGGGGAGGAGAGGAGATCCCAGGCCCAGGGGGAGGAGGTCCCAGACCCAGGGGAGGAGATGAGATCCCAGCCCCAGGGGGAGGGGGTCCCAGACCCAGGGGACGAGAGGAGATCCCAGGCCCAGGGGAGGAGGTCCCAGACCCAGGGGAGGAGAGGAGATCCCAGGCCCAGGGGGAGGAGGTCCCAGGCCCAGGGGAGGAGAGGAGATCCCAGGCCCAGGGGGAGGAGGTCCCAGACCCAGGGGAGGAGAGGAGATCCCAGGCCAAGGGGTAGGAGGTCCCAGACCCAGGGGAGAGAGATCCCAGGCCCAGGGGGAGGAGGTCCCAGACCCAGGGCGGGGGAGGAGATCCCAGGCCCAGGGGGAGGAGATCCCAGGCCCAGGGGAGGAGAGGAGATCCCAGCCCTAGGGGGAGGAGGTCCCAGGCCCAGGGGGAGGAGGTCCCACACCCAGGGGGCGGAGATCCCAGGCACAGGGGGAGTAGATCCCAGACCCAGTGGGAGGAGGTCCCAGACCCAGTGGAGGAGAGGAGATCCCAGGCCCAGGGGGAGGAGTTCTCAGACCCAGGGGGAGGAGATCCCACACCCAGGGGGAGGAGATCCCAGACCCAGGGGGAGGAGGTCCCAGACCCAGGGGAGGAGAGGAGATCCCAGGCCCAGGGGGAGGATGTCCCAGACCCAGGGGAGGGGAGGAGGACCCAGACCCAGGGGAGGAGAGGAGATCCCAGGCCCAGGGGGAGGAGGTCCCAGACCCAGGGGAGGAGAGGAGATCCCAGCCCCAGGGGGAGGAGGTCCCAGACCCAGGGGATGAGAGGAGGTCCCAGATCCAGGGGAGGAGGTCCCAGACACAGGGGAGGAGATGAGTTCCCAGCCCCAGGGGGAGGAGGTCCCAGACCCAGGGGACGAGAGGAGATCCCAGGCCCAGGGGAGGAGGTCCCAGACCCAGGGGAGGAGAGGAGATCCCAGTCCCAGGGGGAGGAGGTCCCAGACCCAGGGGAGGAGAGGAGATCCCAGGCCCAGGGTGAGGAGGTCCCAGACCCAGGGGAGGAGAGGAGATCCCAGGCCCAGGGGGAGGAGGTCCCAGACCCAGGGGAGAGAGATCCCAGGCCCAGGGGGAGGAGGTCCTAGACCCAGGGCGGGGGAGGAGATCCCAGGCCCAGGGGGAGGAAGTCCCAGGCCCAGGGGAGGAGAGGTGATCCCAGGCCCAGGAGGAGGAGGTCCCAGGCCCAGGGGGAGGAGGTCCCACACCCAGGGGGAGGAGATCCCAGGCCCAGGGGAGGGAGATCCCAGGCCCAGGGGAGGAGATCCCAGCCCCAGGGGAGGAGGTCCCAGGGCAGGGGAGGAGGTTCCAGCCCCAGGGCGGGGGAGGTTTTCCCAGCTCCAGGGGAGGAGATCCCAGCTCCAGGGGAGGAGATCCCAGCCCCAGGGCAGGGGAGGAGGTCCCAGGCCCAGGGGAGGAGAGGAGATCCCAGGCCCAGGGGAGGAGATTCCAGGCCCAGGGCAGGGGAGGAGGTCCCAGACCCAGGGGAGGAGATCCCAGGCCCAGGGGGAGGAGGTCCCAGGCCCAGGGGTAGGATCACAGCCCCAGGGGGAGGAGATCCCAGCTCCAGGGGGGAGAGATCCCAGGCCCAGGGGAGAGAGATCCCAGGCCCAGGGGAGAGAGATCACAGGCCCAGGGGAGGAGATCCCTGGGGGAGATCCCAGCTCCAGGGGTGGAGATCCCAGGGCCAGTCGAGGAGATCCCAGCCCCAGGGGAGGAGGTCCCAGGCCCGGGGGGGGAGATCCCAGCCCCAGGGGAGGAGATCCGAGCTCCAGGGGAGGAGATTCCAGCCCCAGGGCAGGGATGGAGGTCACAGGCCCAGGGGATAAGAGGAGATCCCAGGCCCAGGGGAGGAGATTCCAGGCCTAGGGCAGGGGAGGAGGTCCCAGACCCAGGGGAGGAGATCCCAGGCCCAGGGGGAGAGGTCCCAGGCCCAGGGGAGGAGATCCCTGGCCCAGGGGAGGAGATCCCTGGCACAGGACAGGAGATCCCAGGACAGGAGATCCCAGGCCCAGGGGAGGAGATCCCAGTCCCAGGGGAGGAGATCCCAGGGGGAGGAGATCCCAGGCCCAGGGGAGGAGATCCCAGGCCCAGGGGAGGAGATCCCAGGCCCAGGGGAGGAGATCGCAAGCCCAGGGGAGGAGATCGCAGGCCCAGGGGAGGAGATCGCAGGCCCAGCGGAGGAGATCGCAGGCCCAGGGGAGGAGATCGCAGGCCCAGGGGAGGAGATCCCTGGCCCAGGACAGGAGATCCCAGGACAGGAGATCCCAGGCCCAGGGGAGGAGATCCCAGTCCCAGGGGAGGAGATCCCAGCCCCAGTGGAGGAAATCCCAAGCCCAGGGGAGGGAGATCCCAGCCCAGGGGAGGGAGATCCCAGCCCAGGGGAGGAGGTCCCAGGCCCAGGTGAGGAGATCCCAGCCACGGGGGAGGAGGTCCCAGGCCCAGGTGAGGCAGATCCCAGGCCCAGGGCATTGAGATCCCAGGACCAGGGCAGGGAGATCCCAGGCCCAAGGGAGGGAGATCACAGGCCCAGGGGAGGGAGATCACAGGCCCAGGGGAGGGAGATCACAGGCCCAGGGGAGGGAGAACCCAGGCCCAGGGAAGGGAGATCCCAGGCCCAGGGGAGAGAGATCCCAGGCCCAGGGGAGGAGGTCCCAGGGCAGGGGAGGAGGTCCCAAGCCCAGGGGAGGAGATCCCTGGCACAGGACAGGAGATCCCAGGACAGGAGATCCCAGGCCCAGGGGAGGAGATCCCAGTCCCAGGGGAGGAGATCCCAGGGGGAGGAGATCCCAGGCCCAGGGGAGGAGATCCCAGGCCCAGGGGAGGAGATCCCAGGCCCAGGGGAGGAGATCACAGGCCCAGGGGAGGGAGAACCCAGACCCAGGGGAGGAGATCCCAGGCCCAGGGGGAGAGGTCCCAGGCCCAGGGGAGGAGATCCCTGGCCCAGGGGAGGAGATCCCTGGCACAGGACAGGAGATCCCAGGACAGGAGATCCCAGGCCCAGGGGAGGAGATCCCAGTCCCAGGGGAGGAGATCCCAGGGGGAGGAGATCCCAGGCCCAGGGGAGGAGATCCCAGGCCCAGGGGAGGAGATCCCAGGCCCAGGGGAGGAGATCGCAAGCCCAGGGGAGGAGATCGCAGGCCCAGGGGAGGAGATCGCAGGCCCAGCGAAGGAGATCGCAGGCCCAGGGGAGGAGATCGCAGGCCCAGGGGAGGAGATCCCTGGCCCAGGACAGGAGATCCCAGGACAGGAGATCCCAGGCCCAGGGGAGGAGATCCCAGTCCCAGGGGAGGAGATCCCAGCCCCAGTGGAGGAAATCCCAAGCCCAGGGGAGGGAGATCCCAGCCCAGGGGAGGGAGATCCCAGCCCAGGGGAGGAGGTCCCAGGCCCAGGTGAGGAGATCCCAGCCACGGGGGAGGAGGTCCCAGGCCCAGGTGAGGCAGATCCCAGGCCCAGGGCATTGAGATCCCAGGACCAGGGCAGGGAGATCCCAGGCCCAAGGGAGGGAGATCACAGGCCCAGGGGAGGGAGATCACAGGCCCAGGGGAGGGAGATCACAGGCCCAGGGGAGGGAGAACCCAGGCCCAGGGAAGGGAGATCCCAGGCCCAGGGGAGTGAGATCCCAGGCCCAGGGGAGGAGGTCCCAGGGCAGGGGAGGAGGTCCCAAGCCCAGGGGAGGGAGATCCCAGGACCAGGGGAGGAGATCCCAGCCACAGGGCATGGGAGGAGATTGCAGCTCCAGGGGAGGAGATACCAGCTCCAGGGGAGTTGATCCCAGCCCCAGGGGAGGAGATCCCAGCCACAGGGCAGGGGAGGAGGTCCCAGGCCCTGGGGAGGAGAGGAGATCCCAGGCCCAGGGGAGGAGTTTCCAGGCCCAGGGCAGGGGAGGAGGTCCCAGACCCAGGGGAGGAGAGGAGATCCCAGGCCCAGGGGGAGGAGGTCCCAGGCCCAGGGGGAGGATCCCAGCCCCAAGGGGAGGAGATCCCCGCTCCAGGGGAGGAGATCCCAGGCCCAGGGGAGAGAGATCCCAGGCCCAGGGGAGAGAGATCTAAGGCCCAGGGGAGGAGGTCCCAGGGCAGGGGAGGAGATCCCAGCCCCAGGGCGGGGGAGGAGATCCCAGCTCCAGGGGAGGAGATCCCAGCCCCAGGGCAGGGGAGGAGGTCCCAGGCCCAGGGGAGGAGATACCACGCCATGTGGAGGGGAGGAGGTCCCAGGCCCAGGGGAGGGGAGGAGATCCCAGGCCCAGGGGAGCAGGTCCCAGGCCCAGGGGAGAGAGATCCCAGGCCCAGGGGAGGAGAGGAGATCCCAGGCCCAGGGGAGAGAGATCCCAGGCCCAGGAGAGGAGAGGAGATCCCAGGCCCAGGGGGAGGAGGTCCCAGACCCAGGGGAGGAGAGGAGATCCCAGGCACAGGGGGAGGAGGTCCCAGACCCAGGGGGAGGAGATCCCAGGCCCAGGGGGAGGAGATCCCAGGCCCAGGGGAGGAGAGGAGATCCCAGGCCCAGGGGGAGGAGGTCCCAGACCCAGGGGAGGAGAGGAGATCCCAGGCCCAGGGGGAGGAGGTCCCAGGCCCAGGGGGAGGAGGTCCCAGACCCAGGGGGAGGAGATCCCACACCCAGGGGTGGAGATCTCAGACCCAGGGGGAGGAGGTCCCAGACCCAGGGGAGGAGAGGTGATCCCAGGTCCAGGGGAAGGCTGTCCCAGACACAGGAGAGGGGAGGAGGTCCCAGACCCAGGGGAGGAGAGGAGATCCCAGGCCCAGGGGGAGGAGGTCCCAGATCCAGGGAGGAGAGGAGATCCCAGGCCCAGGGGGAGGAGGTCCCAGACCCAGGGGAGGAGAGGAGATCCCAGGCCCAGGGGGAGGAGGTCCCAGGCCCAGGGGGAGGAGATCCCAGGCCCAGGGGGAGGAGATCCCAGGCCCAGGGGAGGAGAGGAGATCCCAGGCCCAGGGGGAGGATGTCCCAGACCCAGGGGAGGAGAGGAGATCCCAGGCCCAGGGGGAGGAGGTCCCAGGCCCAGGGGGAGGAGGTCCCAGACCCAGGGGGAGGAGATCCCACACCCAGGGGTGGAGATCCCAGACCCAGGGGGAGGAGGTCCCAGACCCAGGGGAGGAGAGGTGATCCCAGGCCCAGGGGGAGGCTGTCCCAGACCCAGGAGAGGGGATGAGGTCCCAGACCCAGGGGAGGAGAGGAGATCCCAGGCCCAGGGGGAGGAGGTCCCAGATCCAGGGGAGGAGAGGAGATCACAGGCCCAGGGGGAGGAGGCCCCAGAACCAGGGGAGGAGAGGAGATCCCAGGCCCAGGGGGAGGAGGTCCCAGACCCAGGGAAGGAGATGAAATTCTAGCCCCAGGGGGAGGAAGTCCCAGACCCAGGGGACGAGAGGAGATCCCAGGCCCAGGGGAGGAGGTCCCAGACCCAGGGGAGGAGAGGAGATCTCAGGCCCAGGGGGTGTAGGTCCCAGACACAGGGGAGGAGAGGAGATTCCAGGCCCAGGGGGAGGAGGTCCCAGAACCAGGGGGGAGAGGAGATCCCAGGCCCAGGGGGAGGAGGACCCAGACCCAGGGGGAGGAGATCCCAGGCCCAGGGGGAGGAGATACCAGACCCAGGGGGAGGAGGTCCCAGACCCAGGGGGAGGAGGTCCCAGACCCAGGGGAGGAGAGGAGATCCCAGGCCCAGGGGGAGGAGGTCCCAGACCCAGGGGAGGAGAGGAGATCCCAGGCCCAGGGGGAGGAGAGGAGATCCCAGGCCCAGGGGGAGGAGGTCCCAGACCCAGGGGAGGAGAGGAGATCCCAGGCCCAGGGGGAGGAGGTCCCAGACCCAGGGGAGGAGAGGAGATCCCAGGCCCAGGGGGAGGAGGTCCCAGACCCAGGGGAGGAGAGGAGATCCCAGGCCCAGGGGGAGGAGGTCCCAGACCCAGGGGAGGAGAGGAGGTCCCAGACCCAGGGGGAGGAGGTCCCAGACCCAGGGGAGGAGAGGAGATCCCAGGCCCAGGGGGAGGAGGTCCCAGACCCAGGGGAGGAGAGGAGATCCCAGGCCCAGGGGGAGGAGAGGAGATCCCAGGCCCAGGGGGAGGAGGTCCCAGACCCAGGGGAGGAGAGGAGATCCCAGGCCCAGGGGGAGGAGGTCCCAGACCCAGGGGAGGAGAGGAGATCCCAGGCCCAGGGGGAGGAGGTCCCAGACCCAGGGGAGAGAGATCCCAGGCCCAGGGGAGGAGATCCCAGCCCCAGGGGGAGGAGGTGAGGAGATCCCAGCCCCAGGGGGAGGGGGTCCCAGACCCAGGGGAGGAGAGGAGATCCCAGGTCCAGGGGGAGGAGGTCCCAGACCCAGGGGGAGGAGGAGGTCCCAGACCAAGGGGAGAGAGATCCCAGGCCCAGGGGGAGGAGGTCCCAGACCCAGGGGAGGAGATCCCAGCCCCAGGGCAGAGGAGGAGATACCAGCTCCAGGGGAGGAGAGCCCAGCCCCAGGGCAGGGGAGGAGGTCCCAGGCCCAGGGGAGAAGAGGAGATCCCAGGCCCAGGGGAGGAGAGGAGATCCCAGGCCCAGGGGAGGAGATCCCAGGCCCACGGCAGGGGAGGAGGTCCCAGACCCAGGGTAGAGAGATCCCAGGCCCAGTGGAAGGGAGGAGATCCCAGGCCCAGGGGAGGGGGGATATCCCAGGCCCAGGGGGAGGAGGTCCCAGGCCCAGGGGGAGGATCCCAGCCCCCGGGGGAGGAGATCCCAGCTCCAGGGGAGGAGGTCCCAGGCCCAGGGGAGGAGATGCCAGGGGAGGAGATCCCAGGCCCAGGGGAGGAGATCGCAGGCCCAGGGGAGGAGAACCCAGGCTCAGGGGAGGAGAAACCCGGCCCAGGGGAGTAGATCCCTGGCCCAGGGGAGGAGATCCCTGGCCCAGGGGAGGAGATCCCTGGCCCAGGACAGGAGATCCCAGTACATGAGATCCCAGGCCCAGGGGAGGAGATCCCAGTCCCAGGGGAGGAGATCCCAGGGGGAGGAGATCCCAGGCCCAGGGGAGGAGATCCCAGGCCCAGGGGAGGAGATCGCAGGCCATGGGGAGGAGATCGCAAGCCCAGGGGAGGAGATCGCAGGCCCAGGGGGAGGTGGACCCAGGCCCAGGGGGAGGAGATCCCAGGCCCAGGGGGAGGAGATCCCAGGCCCAGGGGAGGAGAGGAGATCGCAGGCCCAGGGGGAGGAGGTCCCAGACCCAGGGGAGGAGAGGAGATCCCAGGCCAAGGGGGAGGAGGTCCCAGGCCCAGGGGGAGGAGATCCCAGGCCCAGGGGTGGAGAGGAGATCGCAGGCCCAGGGGGAGGAGGTCCCAGACCCAGGGGAGGAGAGGAGATCCCAGGCCCAGGGGGAGGAGGTCCCAGGCCCAGGGGGAGGAGGTCCCAGACCCAGGGGGAGGAGATCCCACACCCGGGGTGGAGATCCCAGACCCAGGGGGAGGAGGTCCCAGACCCAGGGGAGGAGAGGTGATCCCAGGCCCAGGGGGAGGATGTCCCAGACCCAGGAGAGGGGAGGAGGTCCCAGACCCAGGGGAGGAGAGGAGATCCCAGGCCCAGGGGGAGGAGGTCCCAGATCCAGGGGAGGAGAGGAGATCCCAGGCCCAGGGGGAGGAGGTCCCAAACCCAGGGGAGGAGAGGAGATCCCAGGCCCAGGGGGAGGAGGTCCCAGACCCAGGGGAGGAGATGAAATTCTAGCCCCAGGGGGAGGATGTCCCAGACCCAGGGGACGAGAGGAGATCCCAGGCCCAGGGGAGGAGGTCCCAGACCCAGGGGAGGAGAGGAGATCCCAGGCCCAGGGGTGTAGGTCCCAGACCCAGGGGAGGAGAGGAGATTCCAGGCCCAGGGGGAGGAGGTCCCAGAACCAGGGGGGGAGAGGAGATCCCAGGCCCAGGGGGAGGAGGTCCCAGACCCAGGGGGATGAGATCCCAGGCCCAGGGGGAGGAGATACGAGACCCAGGGGGAGGAGGTCCCAGACCCAGGGGGTGGAGGTCCCAGACCCAGGGGAGGAGAGGAGATCCCAGGCCCAGGGAGAGGAGGTCCCAGACCCAGGGGAGGAGAGGAGATCCCAGGCCCAGGGGGAGGAGAGGAGATCCCAGGCCCAGGGGGAGGAGGTCCCAGACCCAGGGGAGGAGAGGAGATCCCAGGCCCAGGGGGAGGAGGTCCCAGACCCAGGGGACGGGAGGAGATCCCAGGCCCAGGGGGAGGAGGTCCCAGACCCAGGGGAGGAGAGGAGATCCCAGGCCAAGGGGGAGGAGGTCCCAGACCCAGGGGAGAGAGATCCCAGGCCCAGGGGGAGGAGGTCCCAGACACAGGGGAGGAGAGGAGATCCCAGGCCCAGGGGGAGGAGGTCACAGACCCAGGGGAGAGAGATCCCAGGCCCAGGGGAGGAGATCCCTGCCCCAGGGGGAGGAGGTGAGGAGATCCCAGCCCCAGGGGGAGGGGGTCCCAGACCCAGGGGAGGAGAGGAGATCCCAGGTGCAGGGGGAGGAGGTCCCAGACCCAGGGGGAGGAGGAGGTCCCAGACCAAGGGGAGAGAGATCCCAGGCCCAGGGGGAGGAGGTCCCAGACCCAGGGGAGGAGATCCCAGCCCCAGGGCAGGGGAGGAGATACCAGCTCCAGGGGAGGAGAGCCCAGCCCCAGGGCAGGGGAGGAGGTCCCAGGCCCAGGGGAGGAGAGGAGATCCCAGGCCCAGGGGAGGAGAGGAGATCCCAGGCCCAGGGGAGGAGATCCCAGGCCCACAGCAGGGGAGGAGGTCCCAGACCCAGGGTAGAGAGATCCCAGGCCCAGTGGAAGGGAGGAGATCCCAGGCCCAGGGGAGGGGGGAGATCCCAGGCCCAGGGGGAGGAGATCCCAGCTCCAGGGGAGGAGGTCCCAGGCCCAGGGGAGGAGATGCCAGGGGAGGAGATCCCAGGCCCAGTGGAGGAGAACCCAGGCCCAGGGGAGTAGATCCCTGGCCCAGGGGAGGAGATCCCAGCCCCAGGGCAGGGGAGGAGATACCAGCTCCAGGGGAGGAGTTTCCAGGCCCAGGGCAGGGGAGGAGGTCCCAGACCCAGGGGAGGAGATCCCAGGCCCAGGGGGAGGAGGTCCCAGGCCCAGGGGGAGGATCCCAGCCCCAAGGGGAGGAGATCCCCGCTCCAGGGGAGGAGATCCCAGGCCCAGGGGAGAGAGATCCCAGGCCCAGGGGAGAGAGATCTAAGGCCCAGGGGAGGAGGTCCCAGGGCAGGGGAGGAGGTCCCAGGCCCAGGGGAGGGAGATCCCAGCCCCAGGGGAGGAGATCCCAGCCCCAAGCGCGGGGGAGGAGGTCCCAGCTCCAGGGGAGGAGATCCCAGCCCCAGGGCAGGGGTGGAGGTCCCAGGCCCAGGGGAGGAGATACCACGCCATGTGGAGGGGAGGTGGTCCCAGGCCCAGGGGAGGGGAGGAGATCGCAGGCCCAGGGGAGCAGGTCCCAGGCCCAGGGGAGAGAGATCCCAGGCCCAGGGGAGGAGAGGAGATCCCAGGCCCAGGGGGAGGAGGTCCCAGACCCAGGGGAGGAGATCCCAGCCCCAGGGCAGAGGAGGAGATACCAGCTCCAGGGGAGGAGAGCCCAGCCCCAGGGCAGGGGAGGAGGTCCCAGGCCCATGGGAGAAGAGGAGATCCCAGGCCCAGGGGAGGAGAGGAGATCCCAGGCCCAGGGGAGGAGATCCCAGGCCCACGGCAGGGGAGGAGGTCCCAGACCCAGGGTAGAGAGATCCCAGGCCCAGTGGAAGGGAGGAGATCCCAGGCCCAGGGGAGGGGGGATATCCCAGGCCCAGGGGGAGGAGGTCCCAGGCCCAGGGGGAGGATCCCAGCCCCCGGGGGAGGAGATCCCAGCTCCAGGGGAGGAGGTCCCAGGCCCAGGGGAGGGGATGCCAGGGGAGGAGATCCCAGGCCCAGGGGAGGAGATCGCAGGCCCAGGGGAGGAGAACCCAGGCTCAGGGGAGGAGAACCCCGGCCCAGGGGAGTAGATCCCTGGCCCAGGGGAGGAGATCCCTGGCCCAGGGGAGGAGATCCCTGGCCCAGGGGAGGAGATCCCTGGCCCAGGACAGGAGATCCCAGTACATGAGATCCCAGGCCCAGGGGAGGAGATCCCAGTCCCAGGGGAGGAGATCCCAGGGGGAGGAGATCCCAGGCCCAGGGGAGGAGATCCCAGGCCCAGGGGAGGAGATCGCAGGCCATGGGGAGGAGATCGCAAGCCCAGGGGAGGAGATCGCAGGCCCAGGGGGAGGTGGACCCAGGCCCAGGGGGAGGAGATCCCAGGCCCAGGGGGAGGAGATCCCAGGCCCAGGGGAGGAGAGGAGATCGCAGGCCCAGGGGGAGGAGGTCCCAGACCCAGGGGAGGAGAGGAGATCCCAGGCCAAGGGGGAGGAGGTCCCAGGCCCAGGGGGAGGAGATCCCAGGCCCAGGGGTGGAGAGGAGATCGCAGGCCCAGGGGGAGGAGGTCCCAGACCCAGGGGAGGAGAGGAGATCCCAGGCCCAGGGGGAGGAGGTCCCAGGCCCAGGGGGAGGAGGTCCCAGACCCAGGGGGAGGAGATCCCACACCCGGGGTGGAGATCCCAGACCCAGGGGGAGGAGGTCCCAGACCCAGGGGAGGAGAGGTGATCCCAGGCCCAGGGGGAGGATGTCCCAGACCCAGGAGAGGGGAGGAAGTCCCAGACCCAGGGGAGGAGAGGAGATCCCAGGCCCAGGGGGAGGAGGTCCCAGATCCAGGGGAGGAGAGGAGATCCCAGGCCCAGGGGGAGGAGGTCCCAAACCCAGGGGAGGAGAGGAGATCCCAGGCCCAGGGGGAGGAGGTCCCAGACCCAGGGGAGGAGATGAAATTCTAGCCCCAGGGGGAGGATGTCCCAGACCCAGGGGACGAGAGGAGATCCCAGGCCCAGGGGAGGAGGTCCCAGACCCAGGGGAGGAGAGGAGATCCCAGGCCCAGGGGTGTAGGTCCCAGACCCAGGGGAGGAGAGGAGATCCCAGGCCCAGGGGGAGGAGGACCCAGACCCAGGGGGATGAGATCCCAGGCCCAGGGGGAGGAGATACGAGACCCAGGGGGAGGAGGTCCCAGACCCAGGGGGTGGAGGTCCCAGACCCAGGGGAGGAGAGGAGATCCCAGGCCCAGGGAGAGGAGGTCCCAGACCCAGGGGAGGAGAGGAGATCCCAGGCCCAGGGGGAGGAGAGGAGATCCCAGGCCCAGGGGGAGGAGGTCCCAGACCCAGGGGAGGAGAGGAGATCCCAGGCCCAGGGGGAGGAGGTCCCAGACCCAGGGGACGAGAGGAGATCCCAGGCCCAGGGGGAGGAGGTCCCAGACCCAGGGGAGGAGAGGAGATCCCAGGCCAAGGGGGAGGAGGTCCCAGACCCAGGGGAGAGAGATCCCAGGCCCAGGGGGAGGAGGTCCCAGACACAGGGGAGAGAGATCCCAGGCCCAGGGGAGGAGATCCCTGCCCCAGGGGGAGGAGGTGAGGAGATCCCAGCCCCAGGGGGAGGGGGTCCCAGACCCAGGGGAGGAGAGGAGATCCCAGGTGCAGGGGGAGGAGGTCCCAGACCCAGGGGGAGGAGGAGGTCCCAGACCAAGGGGAGAGAGATCCCAGGCCCAGGGGGAGGAGGTCCCAGACCCAGGGGAGGAGATCCCAGCCCCAGGGCAGGGGAGGAGATACCAGCTCCAGGGGAGGAGAGCCCAGCCCCAGGGCAGGGGAGGAGATCCCAGGCCCAGGGGAGGAGAGGAGATCCCAGGCCCAGGGGAGGAGAGGAGATCCCAGGCCCAGGGGAGGAGATCCCAGGCCCACAGCAGGGGAGGAGGTCCCAGACCCAGGGTAGAGAGATCCCAGGCCCAGTGGAAGGGAGGAGGTCCCAGGCCCAGGGGAGGGGGGAGATCCCAGGCCCAGGGGGAGGAGATCCCAGCTCCAGGGGAGGAGGTCCCAGGCCCAGGGGAGGAGATGCCAGGGGAGGACATCCCAGGCCCAGTGGAGGAGATCGCAGGCCCAGGGGAGGAGAACCCAGGCCCAGGGGAGGAGAACCCAGGCCCAGGGGAGTAGATCCCTGGCCCAGGGGAGGAGATCCCAGCCCCAGGGCAGGGGAGGAGATACCAGCTCCAGGGGAGGAGTTTCCAGGCCCAGGGCAGGGGAGGAGGTCCCAGACCCAGGGGAGGAGATCCCAGGCCCAGGGGGAGGAGGTCCCAGGCCCAGGGGGAGGATCCCAGCCCCAAGGGGAGGAGATCCCCGCTCCAGGGGAGGAGATCCCAGGCCCAGGGGAGAGAGATCCCAGGCCCAGGGGAGAGAGATCTAAGGCCCAGGGGAGGAGGTCCCAGGGCAGGGGAGGAGGTCCCAGGCCCAGGGGAGGGAGATCCCAGCCCCAGGGGAGGAGATCCCAGCCCCAAGCGCGGGGGAGGAGGTCCCAGCTCCAGGGGAGGAGATCCCAGCCCCAGGGCAGGGGTGGAGGTCCCAGGCCCAGGGGAGGAGATACCACGCCATGTGGAGGGGAGGTGGTCCCAGGCCCAGGGGAGGGGAGGAGATCGCAGGCCCAGGGGAGCAGGTCCCAGGCCCAGGGGAGAGAGATCCCAGGCCCAGGGGAGGAGAGGAGATCCCAGGCCCAGGGGAGAGAGATCCCAGGTGCAGGAGAGGTGAGGAGATCCCAGGCCCAGGGGGAGGAGGTCCCAGGCCCACAGCAGGGGAGGAGGTCCCAGACCCAGGGTAGAGAGATCCCAGGCCCAGTGGAAGGGAGGAGATCCCAGGCCCAGGGGAGGGGGGAGATCCCAGGCCCAGGGGGAGGAGGTCCCAGGCCCAGGGGGAGGATCCCAGCCCCCGGGGGAGGAGATCCCAGCTCCAGGGGAGAAGGTCCCAGGCCCAGGGGAGGAGATGCCAGGGGAGGAGATCCCAGGCCCAGGGGAGGAGATCGCAGGCCCAGGGGAGGAGAACCCAGGCTCAGGGGAGGAGAACCCCGGCCCAGGGGAGTAGATCCCTGGCCCAGGGGAGGAGATCCCTGGCCCAGGGGAGGAGATCCCTGGCCCAGGGGAGGAGATCCCTGGCCCAGGACAGGAGATCCCAGTACATGAGATCCCAGGCCCAGGGGAGGAGATCCCAGTCCCAGGGGAGGAGATCCCAGGGGGAGGAGATCCCAGGCCCAGGGGAGGAGATCCCAGGCCCAGGGGAGGAGATCGCAGGCCATGGGGAGGAGATCGCAAGCCCAGGGGAGGAGATCGCAGGCCCAGGGGGAGGTGGACCCAGGCCCAGGGGGAGGAGATCCCAGGCCCAGGGGGAGGAGATCCCAGGCCCAGGGGAGGAGAGGAGATCGCAGGCCCAGGGGGAGGAGGTCCCAGACCCAGGGGAGGAGAGGAGATCCCAGGCCCAGGGGGAGGAGGTCCCAGGCCCAGGGGGAGGAGATCCCAGGCCCAGGGGTGGAGAGGAGATCGCAGGCCCAGGGGGAGGAGGTCCCAGACCCAGGGGAGGAGAGGAGATCCCAGGCCCAGGGGGAGGAGGTCCCAGGCCCAGGGGGAGGAGGTCCCAGACCCAGGGGAGGAGATCCCACACCCAGGGGTGGAGATCCCAGACCCAGGGGGAGGAGGTCCCAGACCCAGGGGAGGAGAGGAGATCCCAGGCCCAGGGGGAGGAGGTCCCAGATCCAGGGGAGGAGAGGAGATCCCAGGCCCAGGGGGAGGAGGTCCCAAACCCAGGGGAGGAGAGGAGATCCCAGGCCCAGGGGGAGGAGGTCCCAGACCCAGGGGAGGAGATGAAATTCTAGCCCCAGGGGGAGGATGTCCCAGACCCAGGGGACGAGAGGAGATCCCAGGCCCAGGGGAGGAGGTCCCAGACCCAGGGGAGGAGCGGAGATCCCAGGCCCAGGGGTGTAGGTCCCAGACCCAGGGGAGGAGAGGAGATTCCAGGCCCAGGGGGAGGAGGTCCCAGAACCAGGGGGGGAGAGGAGATCCCAGGCCCAGGGGGAGGAGGTCCCAGACCCAGGGGGATGAGATCCCAGGCCCAGGGGGAGGAGATACGAGACCCAGGGGGAGGAGGTCCCAGACCCAGGGGGTGGAGGTCCCAGACCCAGGGGAGGAGAGGAGATCCCAGGCCCAGGGAGAGGAGGTCCCAGACCCAGGGGAGGAGAGGAGATCCCAGGCCCAGGGGGAGGAGAGGAGATCCCAGGCCCAGGGGGAGGAGGTCCCAGACCCAGGGGAGGAGAGGAGATCCCAGGCCCAGGGGGAGGAGGTCCCAGACCCAGGGGACGAGAGGAGATCCCAGGCCCAGGGGGAGGAGGTCCCAGACCCAGGGGAGGAGAGGAGATCCCAGGCCAAGGGGGAGGAGGTCCCAGACCCAGGGGAGAGAGATCCCAGGCCCAGGGGGAGGAGGTCTCAGACACAGGGGAGGAGAGGAGATCCCAGGCCCAGGGGGAGGAGGTCACAGACCCAGGGGAGAGAGATCCCAGGCCCAGGGGAGGAGATCCCTGCCCCAGGGGGAGGAGGTGAGGAGATCCCAGCCCCAGGGGGAGGGGGTCCCAGACCCAGGGGAGGAGAGGAGATCCCAGGTGCAGGGGGAGGAGGTCCCAGACCCAGGGGGAGGAGGAGGTCCCAGACCAAGGGGAGAGAGATCCCAGGCCCAGGGGGAGGAGGTCCCAGACCCAGGGGAGGAGATCCCAGCCCCAGGGCAGGGGAGGAGATACCAGCTCCAGGGGAGGAGAGCCCAGCCCCAGGGCAGGGGAGGAGGTCCCAGGCCCAGGGGAGGAGAGGAGATCCCAGGCCCAGGGGAGGAGAGGAGATCCCAGGCCCAGGGGAGGAGATCCCAGGCCCACAGCAGGGGAGGAGGTCCCAGACCCAGGGTAGAGAGATCCCAGGCCCAGTGGAAGGGAGGAGATCCCAGGCCCAGGGGAGGGGGGAGATCCCAGGCCCAGGGGGAGGAGATCCCAGCTCCAGGGGAGGAGGTCCCAGGCCCAGGGGAGGAGATGCCAGGGGAGGAGATCCCAGGCCCAGTGGAGGAGATCGCAGGCCCAGGGGAGGAGAACCCAGGCCCAGGGGAGGAGAACCCAGGCCCAGGGGAGTAGATCCCTGGCCCAGGGGAGGAGATCCCAGCCCCAGGGCAGGGGAGGAGATACCAGCTCCAGGGGAGGAGTTTCCAGGCCCAGGGCAGGGGAGGAGGTCCCAGACCCAGGGGAGGAGATCCCAGGCCCAGGGGGAGGAGGTCCCAGGCCCAGGGGGAGGATCCCAGCCCCAAGGGGAGGAGATCCCCGCTCCAGGGGAGGAGATCCCAGGCCCAGGGGAGAGAGATCCCAGGCCCAGGGGAGAGAGATCTAAGGCCCAGGGGAGGAGGTCCCAGGGCAGGGGAGGAGGTCCCAGGCCCAGGGGAGGGAGATCCCAGCCCCAGGGGAGGAGATCCCAGCCCCAAGTGCGGGGGAGGAGGTCCCAGCTCCAGGGGAGGAGATCCCAGCCCCAGGGCAGGGGTGGAGGTCCCAGGCCCAGGGGAGGAGATACCACGCCATGTGGAGGGGAGGTGGTCCCAGGCCCAGGGGAGGGGAGGAGATCGCAGGCCCAGGGGAGCAGGTCCCAGGCCCAGGGGAGAGAGATCCCAGGCCCAGGGGAGGAGAGGAGATCCCAGGCCCAGGGGAGAGAGAACCCAGGCGCAGGAGAGGAGAGGAGAACCCAGGCCCAGGGGGAGGAGGTCCCAGACCCAGGGGAGGAGAGGAGATCCTAGGCCCAGGGGGAGGAGCTCCCAGGCCCAGGGGGAGGAGATCCCAGGCCCAGGGGGAGGAGATCCCAGGCCCAGGGGAGGAGAGGAGATCCCAGGCCCAGGGGGAGGAGGTCCCAGACCCAGGGGAGGAGAGGAGATCCCAGGCCCAGTGGGAGGAGGTCCCAGGCCCAGGGGGAGGAGGTCCCAGACCCAGGGGGAGGAGATCCCACACCCAGGGGTGGAGATCCCAGACCCAGGGGGAGGAGGTCCCAGACCCAGGGGAGGAGAGGTGATCCCAGGCCCAGGGGGAGGATGTCCCAGACCCAGGAGAGGGGAGGAGGTCCCAGACCCAGGGGAGGAGAGGAGATCCCAGGCCCAGGGGGAGGAGATCCCAGATCCAGGGGAGGAGAGGAGATCCCAGGCCCAGGGGGAGGAGGTCCCAGACGCAGGGGAGGAGAGGAGATCCCAGGCCCAGGGGGAGGAGGTCCCAGACCCAGGGGAGGAGATGAAATTCTAGCCCCAGGGGGAGGAGGTCCCAGACCCAGGGGACGAGAGGAGATCCCAGGCACAGGGGAGGAGGTCCCAGACCCAGGGAGGAGAGGAGATCCCAGGCCCAGGGGGTGTAGGTCCCAGACCCAGGGGAGGAGAGGAGATTCCAGGCCCAGGGGGAGGAGGTCCCAGACCCAGGGGAGGAGAGGAGATCCCAGGCCCAGGGGAGGAGGCCCCAGACCCAGGGGAGAGAGATCCCAGGCCCAGGGGGAGGAGGTCCCAGACCCAGGGGAGGAGAGGAGATCCCAGGCCCAGGGGGAGGAGGTCCCAGACCCAGGGCGGGAGAGGAGATCCCAGGCACAGGGGAAGGAAGTCCCAGGCCCAGGGGAGGAGAGGAGATCCCAGGCCCAGGGGGAGGAAGTCCCAGGCCCAGGGGGAGGAGGTCCAAGGCCCAGGGGGAGGAGATCCCAGGCCCAGGGGGAGGAGATCCCAGACCCAGGGGGAGGAGGTTCCAGACCCAGGGGAGGAGAGGAGATCCCAGGCCCAGGGGGAGGAGGTGCCAGACCCAGGGGAGGAGAGGAGATCCCAGGCCCAGGGAGAGGAGGTCCAGACCCAGGGGAGGAGAGGAGATCCCAGGCCCAGGGGGAGGATGACCCAGACCCAGGGTGGGGGAGGAGATCCCAGGCACAGGGGGAGGAAGTCACAGGCCCAGGGGAGGAGAGGAGATCACAGGCCCAGGGGGAGGAGGTCCCAGTCCCAGGGGAGGGGAGGAGGTCCCAGACCCAGGGGGAGGAGATCCCAGGCCCACGGGGAGGAGATCCCAGACCCAGGGGGAGGAGGTCCCAGACCCAGGGGAGGAGAGGAGATCCCAGGCCCAGGGGGAGGAGGTCCCAGACCCAGGGGAGGAGATGAGATCCCAGGCCCAGGGGAAGGAGGTCCCAGACCCAGGGGGAGGAGGTCCCAGACCCAGGGGGAGGAGATCCCAGGCCCAGGGGGAGGAGATCCCAGACCCAGGGGAGGAGAGGAGATCCCAGGCCCAGGGGGAGGAGGTCCCAGATCCAGGGGAGGAGAGGAGATCCCAGGCCCAGGGGGAGGAGGTTCCAGACCCAGGGGAGGAGAGGAGATCCCAGGCCCAGGGGGAGGAGGTCCCAGACCCAGGACAGGGGAGGAGGTCCCAGGCCCTGGGGAGGAGAGGAGATCCCAGGCCCAGGGGAGGAGATTCCAGGCCCAGGGCAGGGAGGAGGTCCCAGACCCAGGGGAGGAGATCCCAGGCCCAGGGGGAGGAGGTCCCAGGCCCAGGGGGAGGATCCCAGCCCCAGGGGGGAGAGATCCCAGGCCCAGGGGAGGAGGTCCCAGGGCAGGGGAGGAGGTCCCAGACCCAGGGGAGGAGAGGAGATCCCAGGCCCAGGGAGAGGAGGTCCCAGACCCAGGGGAGGAGAGGAGATCCCAGGCCCAGGGGGAGGAGAGGAGATCCCAGGCCCAGGGGGAGGAGGTCCCAGACCCAGGGGAGGAGAGGAGATCCCAGGCCCAGGGGGAGGAGGTCCCAGACCCAGGGGACGAGAGGAGATCCCAGGCCCAGGGGGAGGAGGTCCCAGACCCAGGGGAGGAGAGGAGATCCCAGGCCAAGGGGGAGGAGGTCCCAGACCCAGGGGAGAGAGATCCCAGGCCCAGGGGGAGGAGGTCCCAGACACAGGGGAGGAGAGGAGATCCCAGGCCCAGGGGGAGGAGGTCACAGACCCAGGGGAGAGAGATCCCAGGCCCAGGGGAGGAGATCCCTGCCCCAGGGGGAGGAGGTGAGGAGATCCCAGCCCCAGGGGGAGGGGGTCCCAGACCCAGGGGAGGAGAGGAGATCCCAGGTGCAGGGGGAGGAGGTCCCAGACCCAGGGGGAGGAGGAGGTCCCAGACCAAGGGGAGAGAGATCCCAGGCCCAGGGGGAGGAGGTCCCAGACCCAGGGGAGGAGATCCCAGCCCCAGGGCAGGGGAGGAGATACCAGCTCCAGGGGAGGAGAGCCCAGCCCCAGGGCAGGGGAGGAGGTCCCAGGCCCAGGGGAGGAGAGGAGATCCCAGGCCCAGGGGAGGAGAGGAGATCCCAGGCCCAGGGGAGGAGATCCCAGGCGGCCCACAGCAGGGGAGGAGGTCCCAGACCCAGGGTAGAGAGATCCCAGGCCCAGTGGAAGGGAGGAGATCCCAGGCCCAGGGGAGGGGGGAGATCCCAGGCCCAGGGGGAGGAGATCCCAGCTCCAGGGGAGGAGGTCCCAGGCCCAGGGGAGGAGATGCCAGGGGAGGAGATCCCAGGCCCAGTGGAGGAGATCGCAGGCCCAGGGGAGGAGAACCCAGGCCCAGGGGAGGAGAACCCAGGCCCAGGGGAGTAGATCCCTGGCCCAGGGGAGGAGATCCCTGGCCCAGGGGAGGAGATCCCTGGCCCAGGACAGGAGATCCCAGGACAGGAGATCCCAGGCCCAAGGGAGGGAGATCACAGGCCCAGGGGAGGGAGATCCCAGGCCCAGGGGAGGGAGATCCCAGGCCCAGGGGAGGGAGATCCCAGGCCCAGGGGGGAGAGATCCCAGGCCCAGGGGAGGAGGTCCCAGGGCAGGGGAGGAGGTCCCAAGCCCAGGGGAGGGAGATCCCAGGACCAGGGGAGGAGATCCCAGCCCCAGGGCATGGGAGGAGATCGCAGCTCCAGGGGAGGAGATACCAGCTCCAGGGGAGTTGATCCCAGCCCCAGGGGAGGAGATCCCAGCCACAGGGCAGGGGAGGAGATCACAGCTCCAGGGGAGAGAGATCCCAGGCCCAGGGGTAGGAGGTCCCAGACCCAGGGGAGGAGATCCCAGCCCCAGGGCAGGGGAGGAGATACCAGCTCCAGGGGAGGAGTTTCCAGGCCCAGGGCAGGGGAGGAGGTCCCAGACCCAGGGGAGGAGATCCCAGGCCCAGGGGGAGGAGGTCCCAGGCCCAGGGGGAGGATCCCAGCCCCAAGGGGAGGAGATCCCCGCTCCAGGGGAGGAGATCCCAGGCCCAGGGGAGAGAGATCCCAGGCCCAGGGGAGAGAGATCTAAGGCCCAGGGGAGGAGGTCCCAGGGCAGGGGAGGAGGTCCCAGGCCCAGGGGAGGGAGATCCCAGCCCCAGGGGAGGAGATCCCAGCCCCAAGCGCGGGGGAGGAGGTCCCAGCTCCAGGGGAGGAGATCCCAGCCCCAGGGCAGGGGTGGAGGTCCCAGGCCCAGGGGAGGAGATACCACGCCATGTGGAGGGGAGGAGGTCCCAGGCCCAGGGGAGGGGAGGAGATCGCAGGCCCAGGGGAGCAGGTCCCAGGCCCAGGGGAGAGAGATCCCAGGCCCAGGGGAGGAGAGGAGATCCCAGGCCCAGGGGAGAGAGATCCCAGGCGCAGGAGAGGAGAGGAGATCCCAGGCCCAGGGGGAGGAGGTCCCAGACCCAGGGGAGGAGAGGAGATCCTAGGCCCAGGGGGAGGAGGTCCCAGGCCCAGGGGGAGGAGATCCCAGGCCCAGGGGGAGGAGATCCCAGGCCCAGGGGAGGAGAGGAGATCCCAGGCCCATGGGGTGGAGGTCCCAGACCCAGGGGAGGAGAGGAGATCCCAGGCCCAGGGGGAGGAGGTCCCAGGCCCAGGGGGAGGAGGTCCCAGACCCAGGGGGAGGAGATCCCACACCCAGGGGTGGAGATCCCAGACCCAGGGGGAGGAGGTCCCAGACCCAGGGGAGGAGAGGTGATCCCAGGCCCAGGGGGAGGATGTCCCAGACCCAGGAGAGGGGAGGAGGTCCCAGACCCAGGGGAGGAGAGGAGATCCCAGGCCCAGGGGGAGGAGGTCCCAGACGCAGGGGAGGAGAGGAGATCCCAGGCCCAGGGGGAGGAGGTCCCAGACCCAGGGGAGGAGATGAAATTCTAGCCCCAGGGAGAGGAGGTCCCAGACCCAGGGGACGAGAGGAGATCCCAGGCACAGTGGAGGAGGTCCCAGACCCAGGGGAGGAGAGGAGATCCCAGGCCCAGGGGGTGTAGGTCCCAGACCCAGGGGAGGAGAGGAGATTCCAGGCCCAGGGGGAGGAGGTCCCAGACCCAGGGGAGGAGAGGAGATCCCAGGCCCAGAGGGAGGAGGCCCCAGACCCAGGGGAGAGAGATCCCAGGCCCAGGGGGAGGAGGTCCCAGACCCAGGGGAGGAGAGGAGATCCCAGGCCCAGGGGGAGGAGGTCCCAGACCCAGGGCGGGAGAGGAGATCCCAGGCACAGGGGAAGGAGGTCCCAGGCCCAGGGGAGGAGAGGGGATCCCAGGCCCAGGGGGAGGAAGTCCCAGGCCCAGGGGGAGGAGGTCCAAGGCCCAGGGGGAGGAGATCCCAGGCCCAGGGGGAGGAGATCCCAGACCCAGGGGGAGGAGGTTCCAGACCCAGGGGAGGAGAGGAGATCCCAGGCCCAGGGGGAGGAGGTGCCAGACCCAGGGGAGGAGAGGAGATCCCAGGCCCAGGGAGTGGAGGTCCCAGACCCAGGGGAGGAGAGGAGATCCCAGGCCCAGGGGGAGGATGACCCAGACCCAGGTTGGGGGAGGAGATCCCAGGCCCAGGGGGAGGAAGTCACAGGCCCAGGGGAGGAGAGGAGATCACAGGCCCAGGGGGAGGAGGTCCCAGTCCCAGGGGAGGGGAGGAGGTCCCAGACCCAGGGGGAGGAGATCCCAGGCCCACGGGGAGGAGATCCCAGACCCAGGGGGAGGAGGTCCCAGACCCAGGGGAGGAGAGGAGATCCCAGGACCAGGGGGAGGAGGTCCCAGACCCAGGGGAGGAGATGAGATCCCAGGCCCAGGGGAAGGAGGTCCCAGACCCAGGGGGAGGAGGTCCCAGACCCAGGGGGAGGAGATCCCAGGCCCAGGGGGAGGAGATCCCAGACCCAGGGGAGGAGAGGAGATCCCAGGCCCAGGGGGAGGAGGTCCCAGATCCAGGGGAGGAGAGGAGATCCCAGGCCCAGGGGGAGGAGGTCCCAGACCCAGGGGAGGAGAGGAGATCCCAGGCCCAGGGGGAGGCGGTCCCAGACCCAGGGCAGGGGAGGAGGTCCCAGGCCCTGGGGAGGAGAGGAGATCCCAGGCCCAGGGGAGGAGATTCCAGGCCCAGGGCAGGGAGGAGGTCCCAGACCCAGGGGAGGAGATCCCAGGCCCAGGGGGAGGAGGTCCCAGGCCCAGGGGGAGGATCCTAGCCCCAAGGGGAGGAGATCCCAGCCCCAGGGCATGGGAGGAGATCGCAGCTCCAAGGTAGGAAATACCAGCTCCAGGGGAGTTGATCCCAGCCCCAGGGGAGGAGATCCCAGCCACAGGGCAGGGGAGGAGGTCCCAGGCCCTGGGGAGGAGAGGAGATCCCAGGCCCAGGGGAGGAGTTTGCAGGCCCAGGGCAGGGGAGGAGGTTCCAGACCCAGGGTAGGAGATCTCAGGCCCAGGGGGAGGAGGTCCCAGCCCCAGGGGAGGAGGTCCCAGCCCCAGGGGAGGAGGGCCCAGCCCCAGGGGAGGAGGTCCCAGGCCCAGGGGAGGGAGATCCCAGCTCCAGGGGATGAGGTCCCAAGCCCAGGGGAGGAGATCACAGGGGGAGGAGATCCCAGGCCCAGGGGAGGAGATGCCAGGGGGAGGAGATACCAGCCCCAAGGCAGGGGAGGAGATTCCAGGTCTAGGGGGACAAGATCCCAGCCCCAGAGGGGGAGATCCCAGACCCAGGGGAGAGAGATCCCAGGCCCAGGGGAAGGGAGGAGATCCCAGGCCCAGGGGAGGGGAGGAGATCCCAGGCTCAGGGGAGGGGAGGAGATCCCAGGCCCAGGGCGAGGAGGTCCCAGGCCCAGGGGGAGGATCCCAGCCCCAGGGGGAGGAGATCCCAGCCCCAGGGGAGGAGGTCCCAGCCCCAGGGGAGGAGATCCCAGCCCCAGGGGAGGAGATCCCAGCCCCAGGGCGGGGGAGGAGATCCCAGCTCCAGGGGAGGAGATCCCAGCCCCAGGGCAGGGGAGGAGGTCCCAGGCCCAGGGGAGCAGAGGAGATCCCAGGCCCAGGCGAGGAGATCCCAGGCCCAGGGCAGGGGAGGAGGTCCCAGACCCATGGGAGGGAGGTCCCAGGCCCAGGGGAGGGAGATCCCAGGCCCAGGGGAGGGAGATCCCAGGCCCAGGGGAGGGAGATCCCAGGCCCAGGGGAGAGAGATCCCAGTCCCAGGGGAGGAGATCCCAGCCCCAGGGGAGGAGGCCCCAGGGCAGGGGAGGAGATCCCAGGCCCAGGGGAGGGAGCTCCCGTGCCCAGGGGAGGAGATCCCAGCCCCAGGGCATGGGAGGAGATCGCAGCTCCAGGGGAGGAGATCCCAGCCCCAGGGGAGGAGATCCCAGACCCAGGGGAGGAGATCCCAGCCCCAGGGCGGGGGAGGTGGTCCCAGCTCCAGGGGAGGAGATCCCAGCTCCAGGGGAGGAGATCCCAGCCCCAGGGCAGGGGAGGAGGTCCCAGGCCCAGGGGAGGAGAGGAGATCCCAGGCCCAGGGGAGGAGATTCCAGGCCCAGGGCAGGGGAGGAGGTCCCAGACCAAGGGGAGGAGATCCCAGGCCCAGGGGGAGGAGGTCCCTGGCCCAGGGGGAGGATCACAGCCCCAGGGGGAGGAGATCCCAGCTCCAGGGGAGGTGATCCCAGGCCCAGGGGAGAGAGATTCCAGACCCAGGTGAGAGAGATCCCAGGCCCAGGGGATGAGATCCCAGGCCCAGGGGAGAGAGAGATCACAGGCCCAGGGGAGAGAGATCCCAGGCCGAGGGGAGAGGGATCCCAGCCCCAGGGCAGGGGAGGAGGTCCCAGGCCCAGGGGAGGAGAGGAGATCCCAGGTCCAGGGGAGGAGATTCCAGGCCCAGGGCAGGGGAGGAGGTCCCAGACCAAGGGGAGGAGATCCCAGGCCCAGGGGGAGGAGATCCCTGGCCCAGGGGAGTAGATCGCAGCTCCAGGGGAGGAGATCCCAGCTCCAGGGGAGGAGGGGAGGAGATCCCAGTGTGAGATCCCAGCTCCAGGGGAGGAGATCCCAGCTCCAGGGGAGGAGATCCCAGCCCCAGGGCAGGGGAGGAGGTCCCAGGCCCAGGGGAGGAGAGGAGATCCCAGGCCCAGGGGAGGAGATTCCAGGCCCAGGGCAGGGGATGAGGTCCCAGACCCAGGGGAGGAGATCCCAGGCCCAGGGGGAGGAGGTCCCAGGCCCAGGGGGAGGATTACAGCCCCAGGGGGAGGAGATCCCAGGCCCAGGGGAGACAGATCCCAGGCCCAGGGGAGAGAGATCCCAGGCCCAGGGGAGAGAGATCCCAGGCCCAGGGGAGAGAGATCCCAGGCCCAGGGGAGAGAGATCCCAGGCCCAGGGGAGAGAGATCCCAGGCCCAGGGGAGGAGAGGAGATCCCAGACCCAGTTAAGAGAGATCCCAGGACCAGGGGATGAGATCCCAGACCCAGGGGAGGAGATCCAAGCCCCAGGGAAGGAGGTCACAGGCCCAGGGGAGGGAGATCCCAGCCCCAGGGGAGGAGGTCCCAGCCCCAGGGGAGGAGATCCCAGCCCCTGGGGAGGAGGTCCCAGGGCAGGGGAGGAGGTCCCAGGCCCAGGGGAGGGAGATCCCAGGCCAGGGTAGGAGATCCCATCCCCAGGGCGTGGGAGGAGATTGCAGCTCCAGGGGAGGAGATCCCAGCTCCAGGGGAGGAGATTCCAGCCCCAGGGGAGGAGATTCCAGCCCCAGGGCAGGGGAGGAGGTCCCAGACCCAGGGGAGGATATCCCAGGCCCAGGGGGAGGAGGTCCCAGGCCCAGGGGGAGGAGGTCCCAGCCCCAGGGGGAGGAGATCCCAGGCCCAGGGGAGAGAGATCCCAGGCCCAGGGGAGAGAGATCTCAGGCCCAGGGGAGGAGGTCCCAGGGCAGGGGAGGAGATCCCAGTCCCAGGGCTTGGGAGGAGATCCCAGCTCCAGGGGAGGAGATCCAAGCCCCAGGGAAGGAGGTCACAGGCCCAGGGGAGGGAGATCCCAGCCCCAGGGGAGGAGGTCCCAGCCCCAGGGGAGGAGGTCCCAGCCCCAGGGGAGGGAGATCCCAGCTCCAGGGGATGAGGTCCCAGGCCCAGGGGAGGAGATCACAGGGGGAGGAGATCCCAGGCCCAGGGGAGGAGATGCCAGGGGGAGGAGATACCAGCCCCAAGGCAGGGGAGGAGATTCCAGGTCTAGGGGGACAAGATCCCAGCCCCAGAGGGGGAGATCCCAGGCCCAGGGGAGGGAGATCACAGGCCCAGGGGAGGGAGATCCCATGCCCAGGGGAGGGAGATCCCAGGCCCAGGGGAGGAGATCCCAGCCCCTGGGGAGGAGGTCCCAGGGCAGGGGAGGAGGTCCCAGGCCCAGGGGAGGGAGATCCCAGGCCAGGGTAGGAGATCCCATCCCCAGGGCGTGGGAGGAGATTGCAGCTCCAGGGGAGGAGATCCCAGCTCCAGGGGAGGAGATTCCAGCCCCAGGGGAGGAGATTCCAGCCCCAGGGCAGGGGAGGAGGTCCCAGACCCAGGGGAGGATATCCCAGGCCCAGGGGGAGGAGGTCCCAGGCCCAGGGGGAGGAGGTCCCAGCCCCAGGGGGAGGAGATCCCAGGCCCAGGGGAGAGAGATCCCAGGCCCAGGGGAGAGAGATCTCAGGCCCAGGGGAGGAGGTCCCAGGGCAGGGGAGGAGATCCCAGTCCCAGGGCTTGGGAGGAGATCCCAGCTCCAGGGGAGGAGATCCCAGCCCCAGGGGAGGAGATCCCAGCCCCAGGGCGGGGGAGGAGATCCCAGCTCCAGGGGAGGAGATCACAGCCCCAGGGCAGGGGAGGAGGGCCCAGGGGAGGGGAGGAGATCCCAAGCCCAGGGGAGGAGATACCACGCCATGGGGAGGGGAGGAGGTCCCTGATGCGCTATCAATTACTTCAAAAGCTGTGTACTGGCGGTCCTCAGCCCTGATGGGGAGCTGGTGGTATGCCGACTTCAGATCAATCGTCGAGAACACCCGGTATTGTGCTATCTGATTGACCATGTCAGATATGCGGGGGAGTGTGTATGCATCTAGCTGGGTGTAGCGATTGATCGTCTGGCTGTAGTCAATAACTAGGCGCCGTTTTTCGCCAGTCTTCACTACCACCACTTGTGCTCGCCATGGGCTGGTGCTACTTTCAATAATCCCTTCCTTCAGGAGTCTTGCTACCTCGGATTTAATGAAGCTCCTATCCCCGGCACTGTAACACCTGCTTTTGGTAGCGATGGGCTTACAGTCGCGGGTGAGGTTAGCGAACAAGGACGGCGGGGGGGGGGCTTTAAGGGTGGAGAGGCTGCAAATGTTGCGCGGCGGGCGATTTAAAAGCTGCTGGTTGCAGACTGTGAGTGGGGGAGGGGTCCGTCGTACGCTAATGTGACACTCTTAAGGTTGCACTGAAAATCCAACCCCAGTAGAATGGCAGCGCAAAGATGGGGCAGGACCAGGAGTTTAAAATTTTTGTATTCTGTGCCCCTTACTGAAAGGGTCACTACACAGTAGCCACCGACGTCCGCTGACTGGGCTTTGGAAGCCAAAGAGATCCGATGTCGCGTCAGCAGGACCGGGAGAGCGTAACTCCGCACCGTATCGGGGTGGATAAAGCTTTCCGTGCTCCCGCTGTCAAAAAGGCAGGTAGTGGCGCGGCCGTTTACCTTAATGTCCATCATGGACCTGGACAGTTGATGAGGGAGAGATTGGTCCAGCGTCACGGAGGCCAGCGTATGGTCGAGCGAGTCGATGTGGTCGTCAGATGAGGCGGTGGTTGAGTCCGGGTCCCCCGTGGTTGAAGTTGGAGACGTCCGAGATGGCGGACAAAATGGCGGCGCCCATGGTCCCGATCCCCACGCGGCTGGGGGAGTCCAAGATGGTGGACAAGATGGCTGCCCCCACGGTTCGCACGCGGCGCTGCTGGCGTTAGCGGTTTTACCTTTGCAGGCGCTGACATAGTGTCCTTTCTTCCCACAGCCGGAGCAGGTAGCGTTTCTCGCCGGGCAGCGTGCTCTGGGGTGTTTTGCCTGGCCACAAAAATAACATTTCTGTGCCTTGGACATCGCAGCAGCAGTTGAAGGTGGCGGTCCCATGACCCAAGGTTGTGGCGTCCACGTTGCGGAGCGGTTAGGGGAGAAGGCGTCCATATTCCTGTGGGCCGCGTCGAGCGAGAGCGCGAGGGACACTGCCTTTCTCAGGTCCATTTCTCCCTTTTCCAACAGTCTCTGCCGGGAGTAGTCGGACCTTAGACCCGCAACGAAAGCATCTCGGATCAGTCCCTCCGTGTGTGCTGCGGCTGATGCTTCTTTGCAATCGCAGTCTCGGCCGAGTATCCGTAGTGCCCGTAGGAAGGCCTCCACCGATTCCCCGGGCTGCTGTCTGCGGGATCTTAAGAGGTGCCGGGCATAGACCGTATTTACCGGGCGTGCGTATTGCCCTTTTAGCAGACCGATAGCCGCCGCGTAGGTCGTCGCGTCCTGGATTATTGTATAAACTTGGTGGCTCAACTTTGAGGCCAGGATTTCCAACTTGTTTTCGTCCAGGGTCACAGTTGAGGCTTGCAGGTAGGCCTCGAAGCAACGCAACCAATGCGCGAATTTGGTTGCTGAACCCGCTTCTTGGGGGACTAGGTCCAGGCATGTTGGTCTGAGGGCTCGCAGCAGCTCCTGTTGCTCAGCGTTTGGAGCAGCAGCCTGCTGTTCAGCGTTTGGTGCAGCAGCCTGCTGTTCAGCAAATGTCGACATTTTGTTTTTGCTAATAAAATTGATGCGCTATCAATTACTCATAAAAGACTGAGAGTTAAGAGAGTAACTAAAGGCTTTTATTAGCAAAGAACAGAGCATGCCTCTCGTGGTTGACTGGGTTCCAAGAAGGCAGGGGGCTGCAGGTCAATCACCTTTATACCTGGGCCTGTGTGGGTGGAGCCAGCCGAGACATGTTGAGGCATGCATAGGTACAACAGTGTGTAACAACAACAACAACAACAACAACCAGTGGTTTACCACAGTCCCAGACCCACGGGAGGGGAGGAGATCCCAGGTCCAGGGGAGCGGAGGAGATCCCAGGCCCAGGGGAGAGGAGGAGATCCCAGGCCCAGGGGAGGATCCCAGGCCCAGGGGAGAGAGATCCCAGGCCCAGGGGAGAGAGATCCCAGGCCCAGGGGAGAGAGATCCCAGGCCCAGGGGAGAGAGACCCCAGGCCCAGGGGAGAGAGACCCCAGGCCCAGGGGTGAGAGACCCCAGGCCCAGGGGAGAGAGATCCCAGACCCAGGGGAGAGAGATCCCAGGCCCAGGGGAGAGAGATCCCAGGCCCAGGGGAGAGAGATCCCAGGCCCAGGGCAGAGAGATCCCAGGTCCAGGGGAGGAGATCCCAGGCCCAGGAGATGAGATCCTGGACCCAGGGGGGGAGATCCCAGCCCCAGGGGAGGAGGTCCCAGGCCCAGGGGAGGGAGATCAAAGCCTAAGGGGAGGAGGTCCCAGGCCCAGGTGAGGAGATCCAAGCCCCAGGGGAGGAGATCCTAGCCCCAGGGGAGGAGGTCCCAGGCCCAGGGGAGGAGATCCCAAGCCCAGGGGAGGGAGATCCCAGGCCCAGGGGAGAGAGATCCCAGGTCCAGGGGAGGAGATCCCAGCCTCAGCGCAGGGGAGGAGGTCCCAGGCCCGGGGAGGAGAGGAGATCCCAGGCCCAGGGGAGGAGATCCCAGGCCCAGGGCAGGGGAGGAGGTCCCAGACCCAGGGGAGAGAGATCCCAGGGGAAGGGATGAGATCCCAGGCCCAGGGGAGCGGAGGAGATCCCAGGTCCAGGGGGAGGAGGTCCGAGGCCCAGTGGGAGGATCCCAGCCCCAGGGGGGAGGAGATCCCAGCTCCAGGGGAGGAGGTCCCAGGCCCAGGGGAGGAGATGCCAGGGGAGGAGATCCCAGGCCCAGGGGAGGAGATCGCAGGCCCAGGGGAGGAGATCCCAGGCCCAGGGGTGGAGATCCCAGGCCCAGGGGAGGAGATCCCAGTCCCAGGGGAGGCGATCCCAGGGGGAGATCCCAGCTCCAGGGGATGAGATCCCAGCCCCAGGGGAGGAGGTCCCAGGCCCATGGGAGGGAGATCCCAGCCCCAGGGGAGGAGGACCTAGGCCCAGGTGAGGAGATCCCAGCCCCAGGGGAGGAGGTCCCAGGCCCAGGGGAGGGAGATCCCTGCCCCAGGGCAGGAGGTCCCAGGCCCAGGGGAGGGAGATCCCAGTCCCAGGGGAGGGAGATCCCAGGCCCAGGGGAGAGAGATCCCAGGCCCAGGGGAGAGAGATCCCAGGCCCAGGGGAGGAGAGGAGATCCCAGACCCAGTTAAGAGAGATCCCAGGACCAGGGGATGAGATCCCAGACCCAGGGGAGGAGATCCAAGCCCCAGGGAAGGAGGTCACAGGCCCAGGGGAGGGAGATCCCAGCCCCAGGGGAGGAGGTCCCAGCCCCAGGGGAGGAGGTCCCAGCCCCAGGGGAGGGAGATCCCAGCTCCAGGGGATGAGGTCCCAGGCCCAGGGGAGGAGATCACAGGGGGAGGAGATCCCAGGCCCAGGGGAGGAGATGCCAGGGTGAGGAGATACCAGCCCCAAGGCAGGGGAGGAGATTCCAGGTCTAGGGGGACAAGATCCCAGCCCCAGAGGGGGAGATCCCAGGCCCAGGGGAGGGAGATCACAGGCCCAGGGGAGGGAGATCCCATGCCCAGGGGAGGGAGATCCCAGGCCCAGGGGAGGAGATCCCAGCCCCTGGGGAGGAGGTCCCAGGGCAGGGGAGGAGGTCCCAGGCCCAGGGGAGGGAGATCCCAGGCCAGGGTAGGAGATCCCATCCCCAGGGCGTGGGAGGAGATTGCAGCTCCAGGGGAGGAGATCCCAGCTCCAGGGGAGGAGATTCCAGCCCCAGGGGAGGAGATTCCAGCCCCAGGGCAGGGGAGGAGGTCCCAGACCCAGGGGAGGATATCCCAGGCCCAGGGGGAGGAGGTCCCAGGCCCAGGGGGAGGAGGTCCCAGCCCCAGGGGGAGGAGATCCCAGGCCCAGGGGAGAGAGATCCCAGGCCCAGGGGAGAGAGATCTCAGGCCCAGGGGAGGAGGTCCCAGGGCAGGGGAGGAGATCCCAGTCCCAGGGCTTGGGAGGAGATCCCAGCTCCAGGGGAGGAGATCCCAGCCCCAGGGGAGGAGATCCCAGCCCCAGGGCGGGGGAGGAGATCCCAGCTCCAGGGGAGGAGATCACAGCCCCAGGGCAGGGGAGGAGGGCCCAGGGGAGGGGAGGAGATCCCAAGCCCAGGGGAGGAGATACCACGCCATGGGGAGGGGAGGAGGTCCCTGATGCGCTATCAATTACTTCAAAAGCTGTGTACTGGCGGTCCTCAGCCCTGATGGGGAGCTGGTGGTATGCCGACTTCAGATCAATCGTCGAGAACACCCGGTATTGTGCTATCTGATTGACCATGTCAGATATGCGGGGGAGTGTGTATGCATCTAGCTGGGTGTAGCGATTGATCGTCTGGCTGTAGTCAATAACTAGGCGCCGTTTTTCGCCAGTCTTCACTACCACCACTTGTGCTCGCCATGGGCTGGTGCTACTTTCAATAATCCCTTCCTTCAGGAGTCTTGCTACCTCGGATTTAATGAAGCTCCTATCCCCGGCACTGTAACACCTGCTTTTGGTAGCGATGGGCTTACAGTCGCGGGTGAGGTTAGCGAACAAGGACGGCGGGGGGGGGGCTTTAAGGGTGGAGAGGCTGCAAATGTTGCGCGGCGGGCGATTTAAAAGCTGCTGGTTGCAGACTGTGAGTGGGGGAGGGGTCCGTCGTACGCTAATGTGACACTCTTAAGGTTGCACTGAAAATCCAACCCCAGTAGAATGGCAGCGCAAAGATGGGGCAGGACCAGGAGTTTAAAATTTTTGTATTCTGTGCCCCTTACTGAAAGGGTCACTACACAGTAGCCACCGACGTCCGCTGACTGGGCTTTGGAAGCCAAAGAGATCCGATGTCGCGTCAGCAGGACCGGGAGAGCGTAACTCCGCACCGTATCGGGGTGGATAAAGCTTTCCGTGCTCCCGCTGTCAAAAAGGCAGGTAGTGGCGCGGCCGTTTACCTTAATGTCCATCATGGACCTGGACAGTTGATGAGGGAGAGATTGGTCCAGCGTCACGGAGGCCAGCGTATGGTCGAGCGAGTCGATGTGGTCGTCAGATGAGGCGGTGGTTGAGTCCGGGTCCCCCGTGGTTGAAGTTGGAGACGTCCGAGATGGCGGACAAAATGGCGGCGCCCATGGTCCCGATCCCCACGCGGCTGGGGGAGTCCAAGATGGTGGACAAGATGGCTGCCCCCACGGTTCGCACGCGGCGCTGCTGGCGTTAGCGGTTTTACCTTTGCAGGCGCTGACATAGTGTCCTTTCTTCCCACAGCCGGAGCAGGTAACGTTTCTCGCCGGGCAGCGTGCTCTGGGGTGTTTTGCCTGGCCACAAAAATAACATTTCTGTGCCTTGGACATCGCAGCAGCAGTTGAAGGTGGCGGTCCCATGACCCAAGGTTGTGGCGTCCACGTTGCGGAGCGGTTAGGGGAGAAGGCGTCCATATTCCTGTGGGCCGCGTCGAGCGAGAGCGCGAGGGACACTGCCTTTCTCAGGTCCATTTCTCCCTTTTCCAACAGTCTCTGCCGGGAGTAGTCGGACCTTAGACCCGCAACGAAAGCATCTCGGATCAGTCCCTCCGTGTGTGCTGCGGCTGATGCTTCTTTGCAATCGCAGTCTCGGCCGAGTATCCGTAGTGCCCGTAGGAAGGCCTCCACCGATTCCCCGGGCTGCTGTCTGCGGGATCTTAAGAGGTGCCGGGCATAGACCGTATTTACCGGGCGTGCGTATTGCCCTTTTAGCAGACCGATAGCCGCCGCGTAGGTCGTCGCGTCCTGGATTATTGTATAAACTTGGTGGCTCACCTTTGAGGCCAGGATTTCCAACTTGTTTTCGTCCAGGGTCACAGTTGAGGCTTGCAGGTAGGCCTCGAAGCAACGCAACCAATGCGCGAATTTGGTTGCTGAACCCGCTTCTTGGGGGACTAGGTCCAGGCATGTTGGTCTGAGGGCTCGCAGCAGCTCCTGTTGCTCAGCGTTTGGAGCAGCAGCCTGCTGTTCAGCGTTTGGTGCAGCAGCCTGCTGTTCAGCAAATGTCGACATTTTGTTTTTGCTAATAAAATTGATGCGCTATCAATTACTCATAAAAGACTGAGAGTTAAGAGAGTAACTAAAGGCTTTTATTAGCAAAGAACAGAGCATGCCTCTCGTGGTTGACTGGGTTCCAAGAAGGCAGGGGGCTGCAGGTCAATCACCTTTATACCTGGGCCTGTGTGGGTGGAGCCAGCCGAGACATGTTGAGGCATGCATAGGTACAACAGTGTGTAACAACAACAACAACAACAACAACCAGTGGTTTACCACAGTCCCAGACCCACGGGAGGGGAGGAGATCCCAGGTCCAGGGGAGCGGAGGAGATCCCAGGCCCAGGGGAGAGGAGGAGATCCCAGGCCCAGGGGAGGATCCCAGGCCCAGGGGAGAGAGATCCCAGGCCCAGGGGAGAGAGATCCCAGGCCCAGGGGAGAGAGATCCCAGGCCCAGGGGAGAGAGACCCCAGGCCCAGGGGAGAGAGACCCCAGGCCCAGGGGTGAGAGACCCCAGGCCCAGGGGAGAGAGATCCCAGACCCAGGGGAGAGAGATCCCAGGCCCAGGGGAGAGAGATCCCAGGCCCAGGGGAGAGAGATCCCAGGCCCAGGGCAGAGAGATCCCAGGTCCAGGGGAGGAGATCCCAGGCCCAGGAGATGAGATCCTGGACCCAGGGGGGGAGATCCCAGCCCCAGGGGAGGAGGTCCCAGGCCCAGGGGAGGGAGATCAAAGCCTAAGGGGAGGAGGTCCCAGGCCCAGGTGAGGAGATCCAAGCCCCAGGGGAGGAGATCCTAGCCCCAGGGGAGGAGGTCCCAGGCCCAGGGGAGGAGATCCCAAGCCCAGGGGAGGGAGATCCCAGGCCCAGGGGAGAGAGATCCCAGGTCCAGGGGAGGAGATCCCAGCCTCAGCGCAGGGGAGGAGGTCCCAGGCCCGGGGAGGAGAGGAGATCCCAGGCCCAGGGGAGGAGATCCCAGGCCCAGGGCAGGGGAGGAGGTCCCAGACCCAGGGGAGAGAGATCCCAGGGGAAGGGATGAGATCCCAGGCCCAGGGGAGCGGAGGAGATCCCAGGTCCAGGGGGAGGAGGTCCGAGGCCCAGTGGGAGGATCCCAGCCCCAGGGGGGAGGAGATCCCAGCTCCAGGGGAGGAGGTCCCAGGCCCAGGGGAGGAGATGCCAGGGGAGGAGATCCCAGGCCCAGGGGAGGAGATCGCAGGCCCAGGGGAGGAGATCCCAGGCCCAGGGGTGGAGATCCCAGGCCCAGGGGAGGAGATCCCAGTCCCAGGGGAGGCGATCCCAGGGGGAGATCCCAGCTCCAGGGGATGAGATCCCAGCCCCAGGGGAGGAGGTCCCAGGCCCATGGGGGGAGATCCCAGCCCCAGGGGAGGAGGACCTAGGCCCAGGTGAGGAGATCCCAGCCCCAGGGGAGGAGGTCCCAGGCCCAGGGGAGGGAGATCCCTGCCCCAGGGCAGGAGGTCCCAGGCCCAGGGGAGGGAGATCCCAGTCCCAGGGGAGGGAGATCCCAGGCCCAGGGGAGAGAGATCCCAGTCCCAGGGGAGGAGGTCCCAGTCCCAGGGGAGGGAGCTCCCAGGCCCAGGGGAGGAGATCCCAGCCCCAGGGCGTGGGAGGAGATCGCAGCTCCAGGGGAGGAGATTCCAGACCCAGGGGAGGAGATCCCAGCCCCAGGGCGGGGGAGGTGATCCCAGCTCCAGGGGAGGAGATCCCAGCTCCATGGGAGAAGATCCCAGCCCCAGGGCAGGGGCGGAGATCCCAGGCCCAGGGGAGGAGAGGAGATCCCAGGCCCAGGGGAGGAGATTCCAGGCCCAGGGCAGGGAAGGAGGTCCCAGACCCAGGGGAGGGAGATCCCAGGCCCAGGGGAGAGAGATCCCAGGCCAAGGGGAGGAGATCCCAGCCCCAGGGGAGGAGATCCCAGGGCAGGGGAGGAGGTCCCAGGCCCAGGGGAGGAGATCCCATCCCCAGGGTGTGGGAGGAGATCCCAGCCCCAGGGGAGGAGATCCCAGCCCCAGGGCTGGGGAGGAGATCCCAGCCCCAGGGGAGGAGATCCCAGCTCCGGGGGAGGAGATCCCAGCCCCAGGGCAGGGGAGGCGGTCCCAGGCCCAGGGGAGGAGAGGAGATCCCAGGCCCAGGGGAGGAGATCCCAAGCCCAGGGCAGGGGAGGAGGTCCCAGACCCAGGGGAGCGAGATCCCAGGCCCAGGGGAAGGGACGAGATCCCAGGCCCAGTGGAGGGGAGGAGATACCAGGCCCAGGGGGATGAGGTCCCAGGCCCAGCGGGAGGATCCCAGCCTCAGGGGGAGGAGATCCCAGCTCCAAGGGAGGAGGTCCCAGGCCCAGGGGAGGAGATGCCAGGGGAGGAGATCCCAGGCCCAGGGGAGTAGAGCGCAGCTCCAGGGGAGGAGATCCCAGCTCCAGGGGAGGAGGGGAGGAGATCCCAGTGTGAGATCCCAGCTCCAGGGAAGGAGATCCCAGGCCCAGGCGAGGAGATCCCAGCCCCAGGGGAGGAGGTCCCAGGCCCAGGGGAGGGAGATCCCAGCCCCAGGGGAGAAGGCCCCAGGCCCAGGTGAGGAGATCCCAGCCCCAGGGGAGGAGGTCCCAGGCCCAGGGGGGTGAGATCCCAGGCCCAGGGGAGGGAGATCCCAGGCCCAGGGGAGGGAGATCCCAGGCCCAGGGGAGGGAGATCCCAGGCCCAGGGGAGGGAGATCCCAGGCCCAGGGGAGGGAGATCCCAGGCCCAGGGGAGGGAGATCCCAGGCCCAGGGGAGGGAGATCCCAGGCCCAGGGGAGAGAGATCCCAGTCCCAGGGGAGGAGATCCCAGCCCCAGGGGAGGAGGCCCCAGGTCAGGGGAGGAGATCCCAGGCCCAGGGGAGGGAGCTCCCGTGCCCAGGGAAGGAGATTCCAGCCCCAGGGCGTGGGAGGAGATCGCAGCTCCAGGGGAGGAAATCCCAGCCCCAGGGGAGGAGATCCCAGACCCAGGGGAGGAGATCCCAGCCCCAGGGCGGGGGAGGTGATCCCAGCTCCAGGGGAGGAGATCCCAGCTCCAGGGGAGGAGATCCCAGCCCCAGGGCAGGGGAGGAGGTCCCAGGCCCAGGGGAGGAGAGGAGATCCCAGGCCCAGGGGAGGAGATTCCAGGCCCAGGGCAGGGGAGGAGGTCCCAGACCAAGGGGAGGAGATCCCAGGCCCAGGGGGAGGAGTTCCCTGGCCCAGGGGGAGGATCACAGCCCCAGGAGGAGGAGATCCCAGCTCCAGGGGAGGTGATCCCAGGCCCAGGGGAGAGAGATCCCAGACCCAAGTGAGAGAGATCCCAGGCCCAGGGGATGAGATCCCAGGCCCAGGGGAGAGAGAGAGCCCAGGCCCAGGGGAGAGAGATCCCAGGCCGAGGGGAGAGAGATCCCAGCCCCAGGGCAGGGGAGGAGGTCCCAGGCCCAGGGGAGGAGAGGAGATCCCAGGTCCAGGGAAGGAGATTCCAGGCCCAGGGCAGGGGAGGAGGTCCCAGACCAAGGGGAGGAGATCCCAGGCCCAGGGGGAGGAGATCCCAGGCCCAGGGGAGTAGATCGCAGCTCCAGGGGAGGAGATCCCAGCTCCAGGGGAGGAGGGGAGGAGATCCCAGTGTGAGATCCCAGCTCCAGGGGAGGAGATCCCAGCTCCAGGGGAGGAGATCCCAGCCCCAGGGCAGGGGAGGAGGTCCCAGGCCCAGGGGAGGAGAGGAGATCCCAGGCCCAGGGGAGGAGATTCCAGGCCCAGGGCAGGGGATGAGGTCCCAGATCCAGGGGAGGAGATCCCAGGCCCAGCGGGAGGAGGTCCCAGGCCCAGGGGGAGGATTACAGCCCCAGGGGGAGGAGATCCCAGGCCCAGGGGAGAGAGATCCCAGGCCCAGGGGAGAGAGATCCCAGGCCCAGGGGAGAGAGATCCCAGGCCCAGGGGAGAGAGATCCCAGGCCCAGGGGAGAGAGATCCCAGGCCCAGGGGAGGAGAGGAGATCCCAGACCCAGTTAAGAGAGATCCCAGGACCAGGGGATGAGATCCCAGACCCAGGGGAGGAGATCCGAGCCCCAGGGAAGGAGGTCACAGGCCCAGGGGAGGGAGATCCCAGCCCCGGGGGAGGAGGTCCCAGCCCCAGGGGAGGAGGTCCGAGCCCCAGGGGAGGAGGTCCCAGCCCCAGGGGAGGGAGATCCCAGCTCCAGGGGATGAGGTCCCAAGCCCAGGGGAGGAGATCACAGGGGGAGGAGATCCCAGGCCCAGGGGAGGAGATGCCAGGGGGAGGAGATACCAGCCCCAAGGCAGGGGAGGAGATTCCAGGTCTAGGGGGACAAGATCCCAGCCCCAGAGGGGGAGATCCCAGGCCCAGGGGAGGGAGATCCCAGGCCCAGGGGAGGAGGTCCCAGGCCCAGGGGAGGGAGATCCCAGACCCAGGGGAGGAGGTCCCAGGCCCAGGTGAAGAGACCCCAGGCCCAGGTGAGGAGATCCCAGCCCCAGGGGAGGGAGATCCCAGCCCCAGGGGAGGGAGATCCCAGCCGCAGGGGAGGGAGAACCCAGGCCCAGGGGAGGGAGATCCCAGGCCCAGGGAAGGGAGATCCCAGGCCCAGGAGAGATAGATCCCAGGCCCAGGATAGGAGATCCCTGCCCCAGGGTGTGGGAGGAGATCCCAGCTCCAGGGGAGGCGATCTCAGCCCCAGGGGAGGAGATCCCAGCCCCAGTGGAGGAGATCCCAGCTCCAGGGGAGGAGAGGAGATCCCAGCCCCAGTGGAGGAGATCCCAGCTCCAGGGGAGGAGAGGAGATCCCAGGCCCAGGGGAGGAGATCCCAGGCCCAGGGCAGGGGAGGTGGCCCCAGACCCAGGGGAGAGAGATCCCAGGCCCAGGGGAAGGGAGGAGATCCCAGGCCCAGGGGAGGGGAGGAGATCCCAGGCTCAGGGGAGGGGAGGAGATCCCAGGCCCAGGGCGAGGAGGTCCCAGGCCCAGGGGGAGGATCCCAGCCCCAGGGGGAGGAGATCCCAGCCCCAGGGGAGGAGGTCCCAGCCCCAGGGGAGGAGATCCCAGCCCCAGGGCGGGGGAGGAGATCCCAGCTCCAGGGGAGGAGATCCCAGCCACAGGGCAGGGGAGGAGGTCCCAGGCCCAGGGGAGCAGAGGAGATCCCAGGCCCAGGCGAGGAGATCCCAGGCCCAGGGCAGGGGAGGAGGTCCCAGACCCAGGGGAGACAGATCCCAGGCCCAGGAGAAGTGAGGAGATCCCAGGCCCAGGGGAGGGTAGGGGATTCCAGGCCCAGGGGGAGGAGGTCCCAGGTCCAGGGGGAGGATCCCAGCCCCAGGGGGAGGAGATCCCAGCTCCAGGGGGAGGAGATCCCAGCTCCAGGGGATGAGGTCCCAGGCCCAGAGGAGGAGTTCACAGGGGGAGGAGATCCCAGGCCCAGGGGAGGAGAGGCCAGGGGGAGGAGATTCCAGCCCCAAGGCAGGGGAGGAGATTCCAGGTCTAGGGGGACGAGATCCCAGCCCCAGAGGGGGCGATCTCAGGCCCAGGGGAGGGAGATCCCAGCCCCAGGGGAGGAGGTCCCAGGCGCAGGTGAGGAGATCCCAGCCCCAGGGGAGGGAGATCCCAGGCCCAGGGGAGGGAGATCCCAGGCCCAGGGGAGGGAGATCCCAGGCCCAGGGGAGAGAGAGATCCCAGGCCCAGGGGAGAGAGATCCCAGGCCGCGGGGAGAGGGATCCCATCCCCAGGGCAGGGGAGGAGGTCCCAGGCCCAGGGGTGGAGAGGAGATCCCAGGTCCAATGGAGGAGATTCCAGGCCCAGGGCAGGGGAGGAGGTCCCAGACCCAGGGGAGGAGATCCCAGGCCCAGGGGGAGGAGGTCCCAGGCCCAGGGGGAGGATCCCAGCCCCAGGGGGAGGAGATCCCAGCTCCAGGGGAGGAGATCCCAGGCCCAGGGGGGAGAGATCCCAGGCCCAGGGGAGAGAGATCTCAGACCCAGGGGAGGAGGTCCCAGGGCAGGGGAGGAGGTCCCAGGCCCAGGGGAGGTAGATCCCAGGCCCAGAGGTGGAAATCCCAGTTCCAGGGCTTGGGAGGAGATCCCAGCTCCAGGGGAGGAGATCCGAGCCCCAGGGGAGGAGATCCCAGCCCCAGGGCGGGGGAGGAGATCCCAGCACCAGGGGAGGAGATCCCAGCCCCAGGGCAGGGGAGGAGGTCCCAGGCCCAGGGGTGCAGAGGAGATCCCAAGCCCAGGGGAGGAGATACCACGCCATGGGGAGGGGAGGAGGTCCCAGGCCCAGGGGAGGGGAGGAGATCCCAGGCCCAGGGGAGGGGAGGAGATCCCAGACCCAGGGGAGGGGAGGAGATCCCAGACCCAGGGGAGAGGAGGAGATCCCAGGCCCAGGGGAGGATCCCAGGCCCAGGGGAGAGAGATCCCAGGCCCAGGGGAGGAGATCCCAGGCCCAGGGCAGAGAGATCCCAGGCCCAGGGGAGAAGATCCCAGGCCCAGGGGAGCAGAGCACATCCCAGACCCAAGGGAGAGAGATCCCAGGCCCAGGGGATGAGATCCCAGGCCCAGGGGAGTGAGATCCCAGACCCAGGGGAGGAGGTCCCAGGCCCAGGTGAAGAGACCCCAGGCCCAGGTGAGGAGAGCCCAGCCCCAGGGGAGGGAGATCCCAGCCCCAGGGGAGGGAGATCCCAGCCCCAGGGGAGGGAGATCCCAGCCGCAGGGGAGGGAGAACCCAGGCCCAGGGGAGGGAGATCCCAGGCCCAGGGAAGGGAGATCCCAGGCCCAGGAGAGATAGATCCGAGGCCCAGGATAGGAGATCCCTGCCCCAGGTTGTGGGAGGAGATCCCAGCTCCAGGGGAGGCGATCTCAGCCCCAGGGGAGGAGATCCCAGCCCCAGTGGAGGAGATCCCAGCTCCAGGGGAGGAGAGGAGATCCCAGGCCCAGGGGAGGAGATCCCAGGCCCAGGGCAGGGGAGGAGGCCCCAGACCCAGGGGAGAGAGATCCCAGGCCCAGGGGAAGGGAGGAGATCCCAGGCCCAGGGGAGGGGAGGAGATCCCAGGCTCAGGGGAGGGGAGGAGATCCCAGGCCCAGGGCGAGGAGGTCCCAGGCACAGGGGGAGGATCCCAGCCCCAGGGGGAGGAGATCCCAGCCCCAGGGGAGGAGGTCCCAGCCCCAGGGGAGGAGATCCCAGCCCCAGGGGAGGAGATCCCAGCCGCAGGGCGGGGGAGGAGATCCCAGCTCCAGGGGAGGAGATCCCAGCCCCAGGGCAGGGGAGGAGGTCCCAGGCCCAGGGGAGCAGAGGAGATCCCAGGCCCAGGCGAGGAGATCCCAGGCCCAGGGCAGGGGAGGAGGTCCGAGACCCAGGGGAGACAGATCCCAGGCCCAGGAGAAGTGAGGAGATCCCAGGCCCAGGGGAGGGTAGGGGATTCCAGGCCCAGGGGGAGGAGGTCCCAGGTCCAGGGGGAGGATCCCAGCCCCAGGGGGAGGAGATCCCAGCTCCAGGGGGAGGAGATCCCAGCTCCAGGGGATGAGGTCCCAGGCCCAGGGGAGGAGATCACAGGGGGAGGAGATCCCAGGCCCAGGGGAGGAGAGGCCAGGGGGAGGAGATCCCAGCCCCAAGGCAGGGGAGGAGATTCCAGGTCTAGGGGGACGAGATCCCAGCCCCAGAGGGGGCGATCTCAGGCCCAGGGGAGGGAGATCCCGGAGGCCAGCGTATGGTCGAGCGAGTCGATGTGGTCGTCAGATGAGGCGGTGGTTGAGTCCGGGTCCCCCGTGGTTGAAGTTGGAGACGTCCGAGATGGCGGACAAAATGGCGGCGCCCATGGTCCCGATCCCCACGCGGCTGGGGGAGTCCAAGATGGTGGACAAGATGGCTGCCCCCACGGTTCGCACGCGGCGCTGCTGGCGTTAGCGGTTTTACCTTTGCAGGCGCTGACATAGTGTCCTTTCTTCCCACAGCCGGAGCAGGTAGCGTTTCTCGCCGGGCAGCGTGCTCTGGGGTGTTTTGCCTGGCCACAAAAATAACATTTCTGTGCCTTGGACATCGCAGCAGCAGTTGAAGGTGGCGGTCCCATGACCCAAGGTTGTGGCGTCCACGTTGCGGAGCGGTTAGGGGAGAAGGCGTCCATATTCCTGTGGGCCGCGTCGAGCGAGAGCGCGAGGGACACTGCCTTTCTCAGGTCCATTTCTCCCTTTTCCAACAGTCTCTGCCGGGAGTAGTCGGACCTTAGACCCGCAACGAAAGCATCTCGGATCAGTCCCTCCGTGTGTGCTGCGGCTGATGCTTCTTTGCAATCGCAGTCTCGGCCGTGTATCCGTAGTGCCCGTAGGAAGGCCTCCACCGATTCCCCGGGCTGCTGTCTGCGGGATCTTAAGAGGTGCCGGGCATAGACCGTATTTACCGGGCGTGCGTATTGCCCTTTTAGCAGACCGATAGCCGCCGCGTAGGTCGTCGCGTCCTGGATTATTGTATAAACTTGGTGGCTCACCTTTGAGGCCAGGATTTCCAACTTGTTTTCGTCCAGGGTCACAGTTGAGGCTTGCAGGTAGGCCTCGAAGCAACGCAACCAATGCGCGAATTTGGTTGCTGAACCCGCTTCTTGGGGGACTAGGTCCAGGCATGTTGGTCTGAGGGCTCGCAGCAGCTCCTGTTGCTCAGCGTTTGGAGCAGCAGCCTGCTGTTCAGCGTTTGGTGCAGCAGCCTGCTGTTCAGCAAATGTCGACATTTTGTTTTTGCTAATAAAATTGATGCGCTATCAATTACTCATAAAAGACTGAGAGTTAAGAGAGTAACTAAAGGCTTTTATTAGCAAAGAACAGAGCATGCCTCTCGTGGTTGACTGGGTTCCAAGAAGGCAGGGGGCTGCAGGTCAATCACCTTTATACCTGGGCCTGTGTGGGTGGAGCCAGCCGAGACATGTTGAGGCATGCATAGGTACAACAGTGTGTAACAACAACAACAACAACAACAACCAGTGGTTTACCACAGTCCCAGACCCACGGGAGGGGAGGAGATCCCAGGTCCAGGGGAGCGGAGGAGATCCCAGGCCCAGGGGAGAGGAGGAGATCCCAGGCCCAGGGGAGGATCCCAGGCCCAGGGGAGAGAGATCCCAGGCCCAGGGGAGAGAGATCCCAAGCCCAGGGGAGAGAGATCCCAGGCCCAGGGGAGAGAGACCCCAGGCCCAGGGGAGAGAGACCCCAGGCCCAGGGGTGAGAGACCCCAGGCCCAGGGGAGAGAGATCCCAGACCCAGAGGAGAGAGATCCCAGGCCCAGGGGAGAGAGGTCCCAGGCCCAGGGGAGAGAGATCCCAGGCCCAGGCAGAGAGATCCCAGGTCCAGGGGAGGAGATCCCAGGCCCAGGAGATGAGATCCTGGACCCAGGGGGGGAGATCCCAGCCCCAGGGGAGGAGGTCCCAGGCCCAGGGGAGGGAGATCAAAGCCTAAGGGGAGGAGGTCCCAGGCCCAGGTGAGGAGATCCAAGCCCCAGGGGAGGAGATCCTAGCCCCAGGGGAGGAGGTCCCAGGCCCAGGGGAGGAGATCCCAAGCCCAGGGGAGGAGATCCCAGGTCCAGGGGAGGAGATCCCAGCCTCAGCGCAGGGGAGGAGGTCCCAGGCCCGGGGAGGAGAGGAGATCCCAGGCCCAGGGGAGGAGATCCCAGGCCCAGGGCAGGGGAGGAGGTCCCAGACCCAGGGGAGAGAGATCCCAGGGGAAGGGATGAGATCCCAGGCCCAGGGGAGCGGAGGAGATCCCAGGTCCAGGGGGAGGAGGTCCGAGGCCCAGTGGGAGGATCCCAGCCCCAGGGGGGAGGAGATCCCAGCTCCAGGGGAGGAGGTCCCAACCCAGGGGAGGAGATGCCAGGGGAGGAGATCCCAGGCCCAGGGGAGGAGATCGCAGGCCCAGGGGAGGAGATCCCAGGCCCAGGGGTGGAGATCCCAGGCCCAGGGGAGGAGATCCCAGTCCCAGGGGAGGCGATCCCAGGGGGAGATCCCAGCTCCAGGGGATGAGATCCCAGCCCCAGGGGAGGAGGTCCCAGGCCCATGGGGGGAGATCCCAGCCCCAGGGGAGGAGGACCTAGGCCCAGGTGAGGAGATCCCAGCCCCAGGGGAGGAGGTCCCAGGCCCAGGGGAGGGAGATCCCTGCCCCAGGGCAGGAGGTCCCAGGCCCAGGGGAGGGAGATCCCAGTCCCAGGGGAGGGAGATCCCAGGCCCAGGGGAGAGAGATCCCAGTCCCAGGGGAGGAGGTCCCAGTCCCAGGGGAGGGAGCTCCCAGGCCCAGGGGAGGAGATCCCAGCCCCAGGGCGTGGGAGGAGATCGCAGCTCCAGGGGAGGAGATTCCAGACCCAGGGGAGGAGATCCCAGCCCCAGGGCGGGGGAGGTGATCCCAGCTCCAGGGGAGGAGATCCCAGCTCCATGGGAGAAGATCCCAGCCCCAGGGCAGGGGCGGAGATCCCAGGCCCAGGGGAGGAGAGGAGATCCCAGGCCCAGGGGAGGAGATTCCAGGCCCAGGGCAGGGAAGGAGGTCCCAGACCCAGGGGAGGGAGATCCCAGGCCCAGGGGAGAGAGATCCCAGGCCAAGGGGAGGAGATCCCAGCCCCAGGGGAGGAGATCCCAGGGCAGGGGAGGAGGTCCCAGGCCCAGGGGAGGAGATCCCATCCCCAGGGTGTGGGAGGAGATCCCAGCCCCAGGGGAGGAGATCCCAGCCCCAGGGCTGGGGAGGAGATCCCAGCCCCAGGGGAGGAGATCCCAGCTCCGGGGGAGGAGATCCCAGCCCCAGGGCAGGGGAGGCGGTCCCAGGCCCAGGGGAGGAGAGGAGATCCCAGGCCCAGGGGAGGAGATCCCAAGCCCAGGGCAGGGGAGGAGGTCCCAGACCCAGGGGAGCGAGATCCCAGGCCCAGGGGAAGGGACGAGATCCCAGGCCCAGTGGAGGGGAGGAGATACCAGGCCCAGGGGGATGAGGTCCCAGGCCCAGCGGGAGGATCCCAGCCTCAGGGGGAGGAGATCCCAGCTCCAAGGGAGGAGGTCCCAGGCCCAGGGGAGGAGATGCCAGGGGAGGAGATCCCAGGCCCAGGGGAGTAGAGCGCAGCTCCAGGGGAGGAGATCCCAGCTCCAGGGGAGGAGGGGAGGAGATCCCAGTGTGAGATCCCAGCTCCAGGGAAGGAGATCCCAGGCCCAGGCGAGGAGATCCCAGCCCCAGGGGAGGAGGTCCCAGGCCCAGGGGAGGGAGATCCCAGCCCCAGGGGAGAAGGCCCCAGGCCCAGGTGAGGAGATCCCAGCCCCAGGGGAGGAGGTCCCAGGCCCAGGGGGGTGAGATCCCAGGCCCAGGGGAGGGAGATCCCAGGCCCAGGGGAGGGAGATCCCAGGCCCAGGGGAGGGAGATCCCAGGCCCAGGGGAGGGAGATCCCAGGCCCAGGGGAGGGAGATCCAAGGCCCAGGGGAGGGAGATCCCAGGCCCAGGGGAGGGAGATCCCAGGCCCAGGGGAGGGAGATCCCAGGCCCAGGGGAGAGAGATCCCAGTCCCAGGGGAGGAGATCCCAGCCCCAGGGGAGGAGGCCCCAGGGCAGGGGAGGAGATCCCAGGCCCAGGGGAGGGAGCTCCCGTGCCCAGGGAAGGAGATTCCAGCCCCAGGGCGTGGGAGGAGATCGCAGCTCCAGGGGAGGAAATCCCAGCCCCAGGGGAGGAGATCCCAGACCCAGGGGAGGAGATCCCAGCCCCAGGGCGGGGGAGGTGATCCCAGCTCCAGGGGAGGAGATCCCAGCTCCAGGGGAGGAGATCCCAGCCCCAGGGCAGGGGAGGAGGTCCCAGGCCCAGGGGAGGAGAGGAGTTCCCAGGCCCAGGGGAGGAGATTCCAGGCCCAGGGCAGGGGAGGAGGTCCCAGACCAAGGGGAGGAGATCCCAGGCCCAGGGGGAGGAGTTCCCTGGCCCAGGGGGAGGATCACAGCCCCAGGGGGAGGAGATCCCAGCTCCAGGGGAGGTGATCCCAGGCCCAGGGGAGAGAGATCCCAGACCCAAGTGAGAGAGATCCCAGGCCCAGGGGATGAGATCCCAGGCCCAGGGGAGAGAGAGAGCCCAGGCCCAGGGGAGAGAGATCCCAGGCCGAGGGGAGAGAGATCCCAGCCCCAGGGCAGGGGAGGAGGTCCCAGGCCCAGGGGAGGAGAGGAGATCCCAGGTCCAGGGAAGGAGATTCCAGGCCCAGGGCAGGGGAGGAGGTCCCAGACCAAGGGGAGGAGATCCCAGGCCCAGGGGGAGGAGATCCCAGGCCCATGGGAGTAGATCGCAGCTCCAGGGGAGGAGACCCCAGCTCCAGGGGAGGAGGGGAGGAGATCCCAGTGTGAGATCCCAGCTCCAGGGGAGGAGATCCCAGCTCCAGGGGAGGAGATCCCAGCCCCAGGGCAGGGGAGGAGGTCCCAGGCCCAGGGGAGGAGAGGAGATCCCAGGCCCAGGGGAGGAGATTCCAGGCCCAGGGCAGGGGATGAGGTCCCAGACCCAGGGGAGGAGATCCCAGGCCCAGCGGGAGGAGGTCCCAGGCCCAGGGGGAGGATTACAGCCCCAGGGGGAGGAGATCCCAGGCCCAGGGGAGAGAGATCCCAGGCCCAGGGGAGAGAGATCCCAGGCCCAGGGGAGAGAGATCCCAGGCCCAGGGGAGAGAGATCCCAGGCCCAGGGGAGAGAGATCCCAGGCCCAGGGGAGGAGAGGAGATCCCAGACCCAGTTAAGAGAGATCCCAGGACCAGGGGATGAGATCCCAGACCCAGGGGAGGAGATCCGAGCCCCAGGGAAGGAGGTCACAGGCCCAGGGGAGGGAGATCCCAGCCCCGGGGGAGGAGGTCCCAGCCCCAGGGGAGGAGGTCCCAGCCCCAGGGGAGGAGGTCCCAGGCCCAGGGGAGGGAGATCCCAGCTCCAGGGGATGAGGTCCCAAGCCCAGGGGAGGAGATCACAGGGGGAGGAGATCCCAGGCCCAGGGGAGGAGATGCCAGGGGGAGGAGATACCAGCCCCAAGGCAGGGGAGGAGATTCCAGGTCTAGGGGGACAAGATCCCAGCCCCAGAGGGGGAGATCCCAGGCCCAGGGGAGGGAGATCCCAGCCCCAGGGGAGGAGGTCCCAGGCCCAGGGGAGGGAGATCCCAGACCCAGGGGAGGAGGTCCCAGGCCCAGGTGAAGAGACCCCAGGCCCAGGTGAGGAGATCCCAGCCCCAGGGGAGGGAGATCCCAGCCCCAGGGGAGGGAGATCCCAGCCGCAGGGGAGGGAGAACCCAGGCCCAGGGGAGGGAGATCCCAGGCCCAGGGAAGGGAGATCCCAGGCCCAGGAGAGATAGACCCCAGGCCCAGGATAGGAGATCCCTGCCCCAGGGTGTGGGAGGAGATCCCAGCTCCAGGGGAGGCGATCTCAGCCCCAGGGGAGGAGATCCCAGCCCCAGTGGAGGAGATCCCAGCTCCAGGGGAGGAGAGGAGATCCCAGCCCCAGTGGAGGAGATCCCAGCTCCAGGGGAGGAGAGGAGATCCCAGGCCCAGGGGAGGAGATCCCAGGCCCAGGGCAGGGGAGGTGGCCCCAGACCCAGGGGAGAGAGATCCCAGGCCCAGGGGAAGGGAGGAGATCCCAGGCCCAGGGGAGGGGAGGAGATCCCAGGCTCAGGGGAGGGGAGGAGATCCCAGGCCCAGGGCGAGGAGGTCCCAGGCCCAGGGGGAGGATCCCAGCCCCAGGGGGAGGAGATCCCAGCCCCAGGGGAGGAGGTCCCAGCCCCAGGGGAGGAGATCCCAGCCCCAGGGCGGGGGAGGAGATCCCAGCTCCAGGGGAGGAGATCCCAGCCACAGGGCAGGGGAGGAGGTCCCAGGCCCAGGGGAGCAGAGGAGATCCCAGGCCCAGGCGAGGAAATCCCAGGCCCAGGGCAGGAGAGGAGGTCCCAGACCCAGGGGAGACAGATCCCAGGCCCAGGAGAAGTGAGGAGATCCCAGGCCCAGGGGAGGGTAGGGGATTCCAGGCCCAGGGGGAGGAGGTCCCAGGTCCAGGGGGAGGATCCCAGCCCCAGGGGGAGGAGATCCCAGCTCCAGGGGGAGGAGATCCCAGCTCCAGGGGATGAGGTCCCAGGCCCAGAGGAGGAGTTCACAGGGGGAGGAGATCCCAGGCCCAGGGGAGGAGAGGCCAGGGGGAGGAGATCCCAGCCCCAAGGCAGGGGAGGAGATTCCAGGTCTAGGGGGACGAGATCCCAGCCCCAGAGGGGGCGATCTCAGGCCCAGGGGAGGGAGATCCCAGCCCCAGGGGAGGAGGTCCCAGGCGCAGGTGAGGAGATCCCAGCCCCAGGGGAGGGAGATCCCAGGCCCAGGGGAGGGAGATCCCAGGCCCAGGGGAGGGAGATCCCAGGCCCAGGGGAGAGAGAGATCCCAGGCCCAGGGGAGAGAGATCCCAGGCCGCGGGGAGAGGGATCCCATCCCCAGGGCAGGGGAGGAGGTCCCAGGCCCAGGGGTGGAGAGGAGATCCCAGGTCCAATGGAGGAGATTCCAGGCCCAGGGCAGGGGAGGAGGTCCCAGACCCAGGGGAGGAGATCCCAGGCCCAGGGGGAGGAGGTCCCAGGCCCAGGGGGAGGATCCCAGCCCCAGGGGGAGGAGATCCCAGCTCCAGGGGAGGAGATCCCAGGCCCAGGGGGGAGAAATCCCAGGCCCAGGGGAGAGAGATCTCAGACCCAGGGGAGGAGGTCCCAGGGCAGGGGAGGAGGTCCCAGGCCCAGGGGAGGTAGATCCCAGGCCCAGAGGTGGAAATCCCAGTTCCAGGGCTTGGGAGGAGATCCCAGCTCCAGGGGAGGAGATCCGAGCCCCAGGGGAGGAGATCCCAGCCCCAGGGCGGGGGAGGAGATCCCAGCACCAGGGGAGGAGATCCCAGCCCCAGGGCAGGGGAGGAGGTCCCAGGCCCAGGGGTGCAGAGGAGATCCCAAGCCCAGGGGAGGAGATACCACGCCATGGGGAGGGGAGGAGGTCCCAGGCCCAGGGGAGGGGAGGAGATCCCAGGCCCAGGGGAGGGGAGGAGATCCCAGACCCAGGGGAGGGGAGGAGATCCCAGACCCAGGGGAGAGGAGGAGATCCCAGGCCCAGGGGAGGATCCCAGGCCCAGGGGAGAGAGATCCCAGGCCCAGGGGAGGAGATCCCAGGCCCAGGGCAGAGAGAGCCCAGGCCCAGGGGAGAAGATCCCAGGCCCAGGGGAGCAGAGCACATCCCAGACCCAAGGGAGAGAGATCCCAGGCCCAGGGGATGAGATCCCAGGCCCAGGGGAGTGAGATCCCAGACCCAGGGGAGGAGGTCCCAGGCCGAGGTGAAGAGACCCCAGGCCCAGGTGAGGAGAGCCCAGCCCCAGGGGAGGGAGATCCCAGCCCCAGTGGAGGGAGATCCCAGCCGCAGGGGAGGGAGAACCCAGGCCCAGGGGAGGGAGATCCCAGGCCCAGGGAAGGGAGATCCCAGGCCCAGGAGAGATAGATCCGAGGCCCAGGATAGGAGATCCCTGCCCCAGGTTGTGGGAGGAGATCCCAGCTCCAGGGGAGGCGATCTCAGCCCCAGGGGAGGAGATCCCAGCCCCAGTGGAGGAGATCCCAGCTCCAGGGGAGGAGAGGAGATCCCAGGCCCAGGGGAGGAAATCCCAGGCCCAGGGCAGGGGAGGAGGCCCCAGACCCAGGGGAGAGAGATCCCAGGCCCAGGGGAAGGGAGGAGATCCCAGGCCCAGGGGAGGGGAGGAGATCCCAGGCTCAGGGGAGGGGAGGAGATCCCAGGCCCAGGGCGAGGAGGTCCCAGGCACAGGGGGAGGATCCCAGCCCCAGGGGGAGGAGATCCCAGCCCCAGGGGAGGAGGTCCCAGCCCCAGGGGAGGAGATCCCAGCCCCAGGGGAGGAGATCCCAGCCGCAGGGCGGGGGAGGAGATCCCAGCTCCAGGGGAGGAGATCCCAGCCCCAGGGCAGGGGAGGAGGTCCCAGGCCCAGGGGAGCAGAGGAGATCCCAGGCCCAGGCGAGGAGATCCCAGGCCCAGGGCAGGGGAGGAGGTCCCAGACCCAGGGGAGACAGATCCCAGGCCCAGGAGAAGTGAGGAGATCCCAGGCCCAGGGGAGGGTAGGGGATTCCAGGCCCAGGGGGAGGAGGTCCCAGGTCCAGGGGGAGGATCCCAGCCCCAGGGGGAGGAGATCCCAGCTCCAGGGGGAGGAGATCCCAGCTCCAGGGGATGAGGTCCCAGGCCCAGGGGAGGAGATCACAGGGGGAGGAGATCCCAGGCCCAGGGGAGGAGAGGCCAGGGGGAGGAGATCCCAGCCCCAAGGCAGGGGAGGAGATTCCAGGTCTAGGGGGACGAGATCCCAGCCCCAGAGGGGGCGATCTCAGGCCCAGGGGAGGGAGATCCCAGCCCCAGGGGAGGAGGTCCCAGGCGCAGGTGAGGAGATCCCAGCCCCAGGGGAGGGAGATCCCAGGCCCAGGGGAAGGAGATCCCAGGCCCAGGGGAGGGAGATCCCAGGCCCAGGGGAGAGAGAGATCCCAGGCCCAGGGGAGAGAGATCCCAGGCCGAGGGGAGAGAGATCCCAGCCCCAGGGCAGTGGAGGAGGTCCCAGGCCCAGGGGAGGAGAGGAGATCCCAGGTCCAATGGAGGAGATTCCAGGCCCAGGGCAGGGGAGGAGGTCCCAGACCCAGGGGAGGAGATCCCAGGCCCAGGGGGAGGAGGTCCCAGGCCCAGGGGGAGGATCCCAGCCCCACGGGGAGGAGATCCCAGCTCCAGGGGAGGTGATCCCAGGTCCAGGGGGGAGAGATCCCAGGCCCAGGGGAGAGAGATCTCAGACCCAGGGGAGGAGGTCCCAGGGCAGGGGAGGAGGTCCCAGGCCCAGGGGAGGGAGATCCCAGGCCCAGGGGTGGAAATCCCAGTTCCAGGGCTTGGGAGGAGATCCCAGCTCCAGGGGAGGAGATCCCAGCTCCAGGGGAGGAGATCCCAGCCCCAGGGCAGGGGAGGAGGTCCCAGGCCCAGGGGTGCAGAGGAGATCCCAAGCCCAGGGGAGCAGATACCACGCCATGGGGAGGGGAGGAGGTCCCAGGCCCAGGGGAGGGGAGGAGATCCCAGGCCCAGGGGAGAGAGATCCCAGGCCCAGGGGAGGAGAGGAGATCCCAGACCCAGTTAAGAGAGATCCCAGGACCAGGGGATGAGATCCCAGACCCAGGGGAGGAGATCCGAGCCCCAGGGAAGGAGGTCACAGGCCCAGGGGAGGGAGATCCCAGCCCAGGGGGAGGATTACAGCCCCAGGGGGAGGAGATCCCAGGCCCAGGGGAGAGAGATCCCAGGCCCAGGGGAGAGAGATCCCAGGCCCAGGGGAGAGAGATCCCAGGCCCAGGGGAGAGAGATCCCAGGCCCAGGGGAGAGAGATCCCAGGCCCAGGGGAGGAGAGGAGATCCCAGACCCAGTTAAGAGAGATCCCAGGACCAGGGGATGAGATCCCAGACCCAGGGGAGGAGATCCGAGCCCCAGGGAAGGAGGTCACAGGCCCAGGGGAGGGAGATCCCAGCCCCGGGGGAGGAGGTCCCAGCCCCAGGGGAGGAGGTCCCAGCCCCAGGGGAGGGGTTCCCAGGCCCAGGGGAGGGAGATCCCAGCTCCAGGGGATGAGGTCCCAAGCCCAGGGGAGGAGATCACAGGGGGAGGAGATCCCAGGCCCAGGGGAGGAGATGCCAGGGGGAGGAGATACCAGCCCCAAGGCAGGGGAGGAGATTCCAGGTCTAGGGGGACAAGATCCCAGCCCCAGAGGGGGAGATCCCAGGCCCAGGGGAGGGAGATCCCAGCCCCAGGGGAGGAGGTCCCAGGCCCAGGGGAGGGAGATCCCAGACCCAGGGGAGGAGGTCCCAGGCCCAGGTGAAGAGACCCCAGGCCCAGGTGAGGAGATCCCAGCCCCAGGGGAGGGAGATCCCAGCCCCAGGGGAGGGAGATCCCAGCCGCAGGGGAGGGAGAACCCAGGCCCAGGGGAGGGAGATCCCAGGCCCAGGGAAGGGAGATCCCAGGCCCAGGAGAGATAGATCCCAGGCCCAGGATAGGAGATCCCTGCCCCAGGGTGTGGGAGGAGATCCCAGCTCCAGGGGAGGCGATCTCAGCCCCAGGGGAGGAGATCCCAGCCCCAGTGGAGGAGATCCCAGCTCCAGGGGAGGAGAGGAGATCCCAGCCCCAGTGGAGGAGATCCCAGCTCCAGGGGAGGAGAGGAGATCCCAGGCCCAGGGGAGGAGATCCCAGGCCCAGGGCAGGGGAGGTGGCCCCAGACCCAGGGGAGAGAGATCCCAGGCCCAGGGGAAGGGAGGAGATCCCAGGCCCAGGGGAGGGGAGGAGATCCCAGGCTCAGGGGAGGGGAGGAGATCCCAGGCCCAGGGCGAGGAGGTCCCAGGCCCAGGGGGAGGATCCCAGCCCCAGGGGGAGGAGATCCCAGCCCCAGGGGAGGAGGTCCCAGCCCCAGGGGAGGAGATCCCAGCCCCAGGGCGGGGGAGGAGATCCCAGCTCCAGGGGAGGAGATCCCAGCCACAGGGCAGGGGAGGAGGTCCCAGGCCCAGGGGAGCAGAGGAGATCCCAGGCCCAGGCGAGGAGATCCCAGGCCCAGGGCAGGGCAGGAGGTCCCAGACCCAGGGGAGACAGATCCCAGGCCCAGGAGAAGTGAGGAGATCCCAGGCCCAGGGGAGGGTAGGGGATTCCAGGCCCAGGGGGAGGAGGTCCCAGGTCCAGGGGGAGGATCCCAGCCCCAGGGGGAGGAGATCCCAGCTCCAGGGGGAGGAGATCCCAGCTCCAGGGGATGAGGTCCCAGGCCCAGAGGAGGAGTTCACAGGGGGAGGAGATCCCAGGCCCAGGGGAGGAGAGGCCAGGGGGAGGAGATCCCAGCCCCAAGGCAGGGGAGGAGATTCCAGGTCTAGGGGGACGAGATCCCAGCCCCAGAGGGGGCGATCTCAGGCCCAGGGGAGGGAGATCCCAGCCCCAGGGGAGGAGGTCCCAGGCGCAGGTGAGGAGATCCCAGCCCCAGGGGAGGGAGATCCCAGGCCCAGGGGAGGGAGATCCCAGGCCCAGGGGAGGGAGATCCCAGGCCCAGGGGAGAGAGATCCCATCCCCAGGGCAGGGGAGGAGGTCCCAGGCCCAGGGGTGGAGAGGAGATCCCAGGTCCAATGGAGGAGATTCCAGGCCCAGGGCAGGGGAGGAGGTCCCAGACCCAGGGGAGGAGATCCCAGGCCCAGGGGGAGGAGGTCCCAGGCCCAGGGGGAGGATCCCAGCCCCAGGGGGAGGAGATCCCAGCTCCAGGGGAGGAGATCCCAGGCCCAGGGGGGAGAGATCCCAGGCCCAGGGGAGAGAGATCTCAGACCCAGGGGAGGAGGTCCCAGGGCAGGGGAGGAGGTCCCAGGCCCAGGGGAGGTAGATCCCAGGCCCAGAGGTGGAAATCCCAGTTCCAGGGCTTGGGAGGAGATCCCAGCTCCAGGGGAGGAGATCCGAGCCCCAGGGGAGGAGATCCCAGCCCCAGGGCGGGGGAGGAGATCCCAGCACCAGGGGAGGAGATCCCAGCCCCAGGGCAGGGGAGGAGGTCCCAGGCCCAGGGGTGCAGAGGAGATCCCAAGCCCAGGGGAGGAGATACCACGCCATGGGGAGGGGAGGAGGTCCCAGGCCCAGGGGAGGGGAGGAGATCCCAGGCCCAGGGGAGGGGAGGAGATCCCAGACCCAGGGGAGGGGAGGAGATCCCAGACCCAGGGGAGAGGAGGAGATCCCAGGCCCAGGGGAGGATCCCAGGCCCAGGGGAGAGAGATCCCAGGCCCAGGGGAGGAGATCCCAGGCCCAGGGCAGAGAGATCCCAGGCCCAGGGGAGAAGATCCCAGGCCCAGGGGAGCAGAGCACATCCCAGACCCAAGGGAGAGAGATCCCAGGCCCAGGGGATGAGATCCCAGGCCCAGGGGAGTGAGATCCCAGACCCAGGGGAGGAGGTCCCAGGCCCAGGTGAAGAGACCCCAGGCCCAGGTGAGGAGAGCCCAGCCCCAGGGGAGGGAGATCCCAGCCCCAGGGGAGGGAGATCCCAGCCGCAGGGGAGGGAGAACCCAGGCCCAGGGGAGGGAGATCCCAGGCCCAGGGAAGGGAGATCCCAGGCCCAGGAGAGATAGATCCGAGGCCCAGGATAGGAGATCCCTGCCCCAGGTTGTGGGAGGAGATCCCAGCTCCAGGGGAGGCGATCTCAGCCCCAGGGGAGGAGATCCCAGCCCCAGTGGAGGAGATCCCAGCTCCAGGGGAGGAGAGGAGATCCCAGGCCCAGGGGAGGAGATCCCAGGCCCAGGGCAGGGGAGGAGGCCCCAGACCCAGGGGAGAGAGATCCCAGGCCCAGGGGAAGGGAGGAGATCCCAGGCCCAGGGGAGGGGAGGAGATCCCAGGCTCAGGGGAGGGGAGGAGATCCCAGGCCCAGGGCGAGGAGGTCCCAGGCACAGGGGGAGGATCCCAGCCCCAGGGGGAGGAGATCCCAGCCCCAGGGGAGGAGGTCCCAGCCCCAGGGGAGGAGATCCCAGCCCCAGGGGAGGAGATCCCACCCGCAGGGCGGGGGAGGAGATCCCAGCTCCAGGGGAGGAGATCCCAGCCCCAGGGCAGGGGAGGAGGTCCCAGGCCCAGGGGAGCAGAGGAGATCCCAGGCCCAGGCGAGGAGATCCCAGGCCCAGGGCAGGGGAGGAGGTCCCAGACCCAGGGGAGACAGATCCCAGGCCCAGGAGAAGTGAGGAGATCCCAGGCCCAGGGGAGGGTAGGGGATTCCAGGCCCAGGGGGAGGAGGTCCCAGGTCCAGGGGGAGGATCCCAGCCCCAGGGGGAGGAGATCCCAGCTCCAGGGGGAGGAGATCCCAGCTCCAGGGGATGAGGTCCCAGGCCCAGGGGAGGAGATCACAGGGGGAGGAGATCCCAGGCCCAGGGGAGGAGAGGCCAGGGGGAGGAGATCCCAGCCCCAAGGCAGGGGAGGAGATTCCAGGTCTAGGGGGACGAGATCCCAGCCCCAGAGGGGGCGATCTCAGGCCCAGGGGAGGGAGATCCCAGCCCCAGGGGAGGAGGTCCCAGGCGCAGGTGAGGAGATCCCAGCCCCAGGGGAGGGAGATCCCAGGCCCAGGGGAAGGAGATCCCAGGCCCAGGGGAGGGAGATCCCAGGCCCAGGGGAGAGAGAGATCCCAGGCCCAGGGGAGAGAGATCCCAGGCCGAGGGGAGAGAGATCCCAGCCCCAGGGCAGTGGAGGAGGTCCCAGGCCCAGGGGAGGAGAGGAGATCCCAGGTCCAATGGAGGAGATTCCAGGCCCAGGGCAGGGGAGGAGGTCCCAGACCCAGGGGAGGAGATCCCAGGCCCAGGGGGAGGAGGTCCCAGGCCCAGGGGGAGGATCCCAGCCCCACGGGGAGGAGATCCCAGCTCCAGGGGAGGAGATCCCAGGTCCAGGGGGGAGAGATCCCAGGCCCAGGGGAGAGAGATCTCAGACCCAGGGGAGGAGGTCCCAGGGCAGGGGAGGAGGTCCCAGGCCCAGGGGAGGGAGATCCCAGGCCCAGGGGTGGAAATCCCAGTTCCAGGGCTTGGGAGGAGATCCCAGCTCCAGGGGAGGAGATCCCAGCTCCAGGGGAGGAGATCCCAGCCCCAGGGCAGGGGAGGAGGTCCCAGGCCCAGGGGTGCAGAGGAGATCCCAAGCCCAGGGGAGCAGATACCACGCCATGGGGAGGGGAGGAGGTCCCAGGCCCAGGGGAGGGGAGGAGATCCCAGGCCCAGGGGAGGGGAGGAGATCCCAGACCCAGGGGAGGGGAGGAGATCCCAGACCCAGGGGAGAGGAGGAGATCCCAGGCCCAGGGGAGGATCCCAGGCCCAGGGGAGAGAGATCCCAGGACCAGGGGAGGAGATCCCAGGCTAAGGGCAGAGAGATCCCAGGCCCAGGGGAGGAGATCCCAGGCCCAGGGGAGCAGAGCACTTCCCAGACCCAAGGGAGAGAGATCCCAGGCCCAGGGGATGAGATCCCAGGCCCAGGGGAGTGAGATCCCAGGCCCAGGGGAGAGAGATCCCAGGACAAGGGGAGAGAGATCCCAGGCCCAGGGTAGAGAGATCCCAGGCCCAGGAGATGAGATCCCGGACCCAGGGGAGGAGATCCCAGCCCCTGGGGAGGAGGTCCCAGGCCCAGGGGAGGAGGTCCCAGGCCCAGGGGAGGGAGATTAAAGCCTAAGGGGAGGAGATCCCAGGCCCAGGTGAGGAGATCCAAGCCCCAGGGGAGGAGATCTTAGCCCCAGGGGAGGAGATCCCAGGCCCAGGGGAGGAGATCCCAAGCCCAGTGGAGGGAGATCCCAGGCCCAGGGGGGAGAGATCCCAGGCCCAGGGGCGGAGATCCCAGGCCCAGGGGAGGGGATTCCCATCCCCAGGGCGTGGAAGGTGATCCCAGCCCCAGGGGAGGAGATCCCAGCCCCAGGGAAGGAGATCCCAGCCCCAGGGTGGGGGAGGAGATCCCAGCTCCAGGGGAGGACATCCCAGCCCCAGCACAGGGGAGGAGGTCCCAGGCCCAGGGAGCAGAGGAGATCCCAGGCCCAGGGGAGGAGATCCCAGGCCCAGGGCAGGGGAGGAGGTCCCAGACCCAGGGGAGAGAGATCCCAGGGGAAGGGACGAGATCCCAGGCCCAGGGGAGGGGAGGAGATCCCAGGTCCAGGGGGAGGAGGTCCGAAGCCCAGCGGGATGATCCCAGCCCCAGGGGGAGGAGATCCCAGCTCCAGGGGAGGAGGTCCCAGGCCCAGGGGAGGAGATGCCAGGGGAGGAGATCCCAGGCCCAGGGGAGGAGATCGCAGGCCCAGGGGAGGAGATCCCAGCTCCAGGGGAGGAGATCCCAGTCCCAGGGGAGGAGATCACAGGGGGAGATCCCAGCTCTAGGGGGAGGAGATCCCAGCCCCAGGGGAGGAGGTCCCAGGCCCATGGGAGGGAGATCCCAGCCCCAGGCGAGGAAGTCCTAGGCCCAGGTGAGGAGATCCCAGCCCCAGGGGAGGAGGTCCCAGGCATAGGGGAGGGAGATCCCAGCCCCAGGGCAGGAGGACCCAGGCCCAGGGTGTGGGAGGAGATCCCAGCCCCAGTGGAGGAGATCCCAGCCCCAGGGGAGGAGATCCCAGCCCCAGGGCTGGGGAGGAGATCCCAGCTCCAGGGGAGGAGATCCCAGCCCCAGGGCAGGGGAGGAGGTCCCAGGCCCAGGGGAGGAGAGGAGATCCCAGGCCCAGGGGAGGAGATCCCAGGCCCAGGGCAGGGGAGGAGGTCCCAGACCCAGGGGAGAGAGATCCCAGGCCCAGGGTAAGGGACGAGATCCCAGACCCAGGGGAGGGGAGGAAATACCAGGCCCAGGGGGAGGAGGCCCCAGGCCCAGCGGGAGGATCCCAGCCCCAGGGGGAGGAGATCCCAGCTCCAGGGGAGGAGGTCCCAGGCCCAGGGGTGGAGAAGACAGGGTAGGAGATCCCAGGCCCAGGGGAGTAGATCGCAGCTCCAGGGGAGGAGATCCCAGCTCCAGGGGAGGAGATCCCAGCCCCAGGGCAGGGGAGGAGGTCCCAGGCCCAGGGGAGGAGAGGAGATCCCAGGCCCAGGGGTTGAGATTCCAGGCCCAGGGCAGGGGATGAGGTCCCAGACCCAGGGGAGGAGATCCCAGGCCCAGGGGGAGGAGGTCCCAGGCCCAGGGGGAGGATAACAGCCCCAGGGGGAGGAGATCCCAGGCCCAGGGGAGAGAGATCCCAGGCCCAGGGGAGAGAGATCCCAGGCCCAGGGGAGAGAGATCCCAGGCCCAGGGGAGAGAGATCCCAGGCCCAGGGGAGGAGAGGAGATCCCAGACCCAGTTAAGAGAGATCCCAGGCCCAGGGAATGAGATCCCAGACCCAGGGGATGAGATCCCAGACCCAGGGGAGGAGATCCCAGCCCCAGGGAAGGAGGTCCCAGGCCCAGGGGAGGGAGATCCCAGCCCCAGGGGAGGAGGTCCCAACCCCAGGGGAGGAGGTCCCATCCCCAGGGGAGAAGGTCGTCCCAAGCCCAGGGGAGGGAGATCCCAGCTCCAGGGGATGAGATCACAGGCCCAGGGGAGGGAGGTACCAGGCCCCGGGGAGGGAGATCCCAGGCCCAGGGGAGAGAGATCCCAGCCCCAGGGGAGGAGGTCCCAGGGCAGGGGAGGAGGTCCCAGGGCAAGGGAGGAGGTCCCAGGTCCAGGGGAGGGAGATCCCAGGCCCAGGGGAGGAGATCCCAGCACCAGGGGAGGAGGTCCCAGCCGCAGAGGAGGAGGTCCCAGGGCCAGGGAAGGGAGAACATAGCCCCAGGGGAGGAGGTTCCAGGCCCAGGTGAGGAGATCCCAGCCCCAGGGAAGGAGGTCCCAGGCCCAGGGGAGGGAGATCCCAGCCCCAGGGGAGGAGGTCCCAGCCCCAGGGGAGGAGGTCCCAGGCCCAGGGGAGGAGGTCCCAGGCCCAGGGGAGGGAGATCCCAGCTCCAGGGGATGAGGTCCCAGGCCCAGGGGAGGGGATCACAGGGGGAGGAGATCCCAGGCCCAGGGGAGGAGATGCCAGGCCCAGGCGAGATCCCAACCCCAGGGGAGTAGGTCCCAGGTGCAGGGGAGGGAGATCCCAGCCCCAGGGGAGGAGGTCCCAGGCCCAGGGGAGGGAGATCCCAGGCCCAGGGGAGGGAGATCCCAGGCCCAGGGGAGGGAGATCCCAGGCCCAGGGGAGGGAGATCCCAGGCCCAGGGGAGGAGATCCCAGCCCCAGGGGAGAGAGATCCCAGGCCCAGGGGAGGAGGTCCCAGGCCCAGGGGAGGGAGATTAAAACCTAAGGGGTGGAGGTCCCAGCCCCAGCGGAGGAGGGTCCCAGGGTCAGGTGAGGAGATCCCAGCCCCAGGGGAGTGTTGTGTCAGTACCTTTCTACCTAGACACAATTTAGGACTCAGAACTCAGAGATTCAAACATGAAGTGCTTTATTGGAAGGAAAGGAAGTTCTGGCAATTTCCGAACAAAGAGAGCTAAACTTAACAGAGAACACCCAACCATTTATCTCCTGTGACAGCGCCACCACAGGTGGGAGGAGAACACACAATACATAACAGGGAGGAGGTCCCAGGCCCAGGGGAGGAAGATCCCAGCCCCAGGGGAGGAGGTCCCAGGCCCAGGGAAGGGAGATCCCAGGCCCAGGAGAGAGAGATCCCAGGCCCAGGGGAGGAGATCCCAGCCCCAGGGGAGGAGGTCCCAGGGCAGGGGAGGAGGTCCCAGGCATATGGGAGGAGATCCCAGCCCCAGGGTGTGGGAGGAGATCCCAGCTCCAGGGGAGGAGATCTCAGCCCCAGGGGAGGAGATCCCAGCCCCAGGGGAGGAGATCCCAGCCCCAGGGGAGGAGATCCCAGCCCCAGGGGAGGAGATCCCAGACCCAGGGGAGAGAGATCCCAGGCCCAGGGGAAGGGAGGAGATCCCAGGCCCAGGGGAGGGGAGGAGATCCCAGGCTCAGGGGAGGGGAGGAGATCCCAGCCCCAGGGCAGGGGAGGAGGTCCCAGGCCCAGGGGAGGAGAGGAGATCCCAGGCCCAGGGGAGGAGATCCCAGGCCCAGGGCAGGGGAGGAGGCCCCAGACCCAGGGGAGCGAGATCCCAGGCCCAGAGGAAGGGAGGAGATCCCAGGCCCAGGGGAGGGGAGGAGATCCCAGGCTCAGGGGAGGGGAGGAGATACCAGGCCCAGGGGGAGGAGGTCCCAGGCCCAGGGGGAGGATCCCAGCCCCAGGGGGAGGAGATCCCAGCCCCAGGGGGAGGAGGTCCCAGCCCCAGTGGGAGGAGGTCCCAGCCCCAGGGGAGGAGATCCCAGCCCCAGGGGAGGAGATCCCAGCCCCAGGGTGGGGGAGGAGATCCCAGCTCCGGGGGAGGAGATCCCAGCCCCAGGGCAGGGAAGGAGGTCCCAGGCCCAGGGGAGCAGAGGAGATCCCAGGCCCAGGGGAGGAGATCCCAGGCCCAGGGTAGGGGAGGAGGTCCCAGACCCAGAGGAGACAGATCCCAGGCCCAGGAGAAGTGAGGAGATCCCAGGCCCAGGGGAGGGTAGGAGATTCCAGGCCCAGGGGGTGGAGGTCCCAGGTCCAGGGGGAGGATCCCAGCCCCAGGGGAGGAGATCCCAGCCCCAGGGCTGGGGAGGAGATCCCAGCTCCAGGGGAGGAGATCCCAGCCCCTGGGCAGGGGAGGAGGTCCCAGGCCCAGGGGAGGAGAGGAGATCCCAGGCCCAGGGGAGGAGATCCCAGGCCCAGGGCAGGGGAGGAGGTCCCAGACCCAGGGGAGAGAGATCCCAGGCCCAGGGTAAGGGACGAGATCCCAGGCCCAGGGGAGGGGAGGAGATACCAGGCCCAGGTGGAGGAGGTCCCAGGCCCAGCGGGAGGATTCCAGCCCCAGGGGGAGGAGATCACAGCTCCAGGGGAGGAGGTCCCAGGCCCAGGGGAGGAGATGACAGGGTAGGAGATCCCAGGCCCAGGGGAGTAGATCGCAGCTCCAGTGGAGGAGATCCCAGCTCCAGGGGAGGAGGGGAGGAGATCCCAGTGTGAGATCCCAGCTCCAGGGGAGGAGATCCCAGCCCCAGGGCAGGGGAGGAGGTCCCAGGCCCAGGGGAGGAGAGGAGATCCCAGGCCCAGGGGAGGAGATTCCAGGCCCAGGGCAGGGGATGAGGTCCCAGACCCAGGGGAGGAGATCCCAGGCCCAGGGGGAGGAGGTCCGAGGCCCAGGGGGAGGATCACAGCCCCAGGGGGAGGAGATCCCAAGCCCAGGGGAGAGAGATCCCAGGCCCAGGGGAGAGAGATCCCAGGCCCAGGGGAGAGAGATCCCAGGCCCAGGGGAGGAGAGGAGATCCCAGACCCAGTTGAGAGAGATCCCAGGCCCAGGGGATGAGATCCCAGACCCAGGGGAGGAGATCCCAGCCCCAGGGAAGGAGGTCCCAGGCCCAGGGGAGGGAGATCCCAGCCCCAGGGGAGGGAGGTCCCAGCCCCAGGGGAGGAGGTCCCAGCCCCAAGGGAGGAGGTCCCAGGCCCAGGGGAGGAGGTCCCAGGCCCAGGGGAGGGAGATCCCAGCTCCAGGGGATGAGGTCCCAGGCCCAGGGGAGGAGATCACAGGGGGAGGAGATCCCAGGCCCAGGGGAGGAGATGCCAGGCCCAGGCGAGATACCAACCCCAGGGGAGTAGGTCCCAGGCGCAGGGGAGGGAGATCCCAGCCCCAGGAGAGGAGGTCCCAGGCCCAGGTGAGGAGATCCCAGCCCCAGGGGAGGAGGTCCCAGGCCCAGGGGAGGGAGATCCCAGGCCCAGGGGAGGGAGATCCCAGGCCCAGGGGAGAGAGATCCCAGGCCCAGGGGAGGAGGTCCCAGGGCAAGGGAGGAGGTCCCAGGTCCAGGGGAGGGAGATCCCAGGCCCAGGGGAGGAGATCCCAGCCCCAGGGGAGAGAGATCCCAGGCCCAGGGGAGGAGGTCCCAGGCCCAGGGGAGGGAGATTAAAGCCTAAGGGGAAGAGGTCCCAGCCCCAGAGGAGGAGGTCCCAGGCCCAGGGGAGGAGATCCCAGGCCCAGGAGAGGAGATGCCAGGGGGAGGAGATCCCAGCCCCAAGACAGGGGAGGAGATTCCAGGTCTAGGGGGATGAGATCGCAGCCCCAGAGGGGGAGATCCCAGGCACAGGGGAGGAGATCGCAGGCCCAGGGGAGGAGATCCCAGGCCCAGGGGAGGAGATCCCAGGCCCAGGGGAGGAGATCCCAGCTCCAGGTGAAGAGATCCCAGGCCAAGGGCAGCAGATCCCAGGCCCAGGGCAGGAGATCCCAGGCCCAGGGCAGGAGATCCCAGGCCCAGGGGAGGAGATCCCGGCTCCAGGGTAGGAGATCCCAGGCCCAGGCGAGAACCCAGCCCCAGGGGAGGAGGTCCCAGGCGCAGGGGAGGGAGATCCCAGCCCCAGGGGAGGAGGTCCCAGGCCAAGGGGAGGGAGATCCCAGGCCCAGGGGTGGGAGATCCCAGGCCCAGGGGAGCGAGATCCCAGGCCCAGGGGAGGAGATCCCAGCCCCAGAGGAGGAGGTCCCAGGGCAAGGGAGGAGGTCCCAGGCCCAGGGGAGGGAGATCCCAGCCCCAGGGCGTGGGAGGAGATCCCAGCTCCAGGGAAGGAGATCCCAGCCCCAGGGGAGGAGATCCCAGCCCCAGGGCGGGGGAGGAGATCCCAGGCCCAGGGCAGGAGAAGAGATCCCAGGCCCAGGGGAGGAGATCCCAGCCCCAGGGGAGAGACGGTATAAACAGGATTATATACCTATCAATTCGTCCAATGAAAAGCGACGAGTTAGGAAAGTAACTATAGGTTTTTATTGACTAAATAACAGAGCCCACCCTCATGGGTGATCGGATCCAACAAGGAGGAATACCAGCCAGTCGACTACCTTTATACCTGGGCAGGTAGGTGGAGCCATGGGCGGAGTCAGTGATGGTCAGCCCAGGTATAACAGCGTGACAAGAGGCGACCTCGTATAGTGATACAACAGTGAGAACAGTGAGAACAATATAACAGTGATAACTATAGTGTAACGATAGTGAACGATAAAAGTGGTTTACCACACAGGACGATATAAACGGGTTGGTCAGATGGGCGGAAAAGTGGCAAATGGAATTTAACCCTGAAAAGTGCGAGGTGATGCATTTTGGATGGACAAATAAGGCAAGGGAATACACAATGAGTGGTAGGACCCTAGGAAGCACAGAGGGTCAGAGGGACCTTGGTGTACATGTACATAGATCCCTGAAGGCAGCGGAACAGGTAGATAAGGTGGTTAAAAAGGCATATGGGATACTTGCCTTCATTAGCCGAGGCATAGAATATAAGAGCAGGGAGGTTATGATGGAGCTGTACAAAACGCTGGTGAGGCCACAGCTGGAGTACTGTGTGCAGTTCTGGTCGCCTCACTATAGGAAGGATGTGATTGCTTTGGAGAGGGTGCAGAGAAGATTCACCAGGATGTTACCTGGGATGGAGCGCCTCAGCTATGGAGAAAGACTAAACAGGCTGGGGTTGTTTTCCTTGGAGCAAAGAAGACTGAGGGGGGACCTGATTGAGGTATACAAAATGATGAGGGGCATAGATAGGGTAGACAAAGAGGAACTTTTCCCCTTAGTAGGGGGGTCAATAACAAGGGGGCATAGATTCAGGGTAAGGGGCAGGAGATTTAGAGGGGATTTGAGGAGGAACTTTTTCACCCAGAGGGTGGTTGGAATGTGGAACTCAATGCCCAAAAGGGTGGTAGAGGCAGGAACCCTCACAACATTCAAGAAGCATTTGGATGAGCACTTGGAATGCCATTGCATACAAGGCTATGGACCAAATGCTGGAAAATGGGATTAGACTGGACAGGGATGGATGGGCGGCGCAGACACGATGGGCCGAAGGGCCTCTTTCTGTGCTGTAAAGCTCTCTATGACTCTATGTGATCCCAGGCCCAGGGGAAGGGAGGAGATCCCAGGCCCAGGGGAAGGGAGGAGATCCAAGGCCCAGGGGAAGGGAGGAGATCCCAGGCCCAGGGGGAGGAGGTCCCAGGCCCAGGGGGAGGATCCCAGCCCCAGGGGGAGGTGATCCCAGGTCCAGGGGAGGAGGGCCCAGGCCCAGGGGATGAGATCACAGGCCCAGGGGAGAGAGAGATCCCAGGCCCAGGGGAGAGAGATCCCAGGCCCAGGGGAGGAGATCCAAGCCCCAGAGAAGGAGATCCCAGGCCCAGGGGAGGGAGATCCCAGGTGCAGGGGAGAGAGATCCCAGGCCCAGGGGAGGAGATCCAAGCTCCAGAGAAGGAGGTCCCAGGCCCAGGGGAGGGAGATCCCAGCCCCAGGGGAGGAGGTAGCAGCCCCCGGGGAGGAGGTCCCAGGCCCAGGGAAGGGAGATCCCAGCCCCAGGGAAGGAGGTCCCAGGCCCAGGTGAGGAGAACCCAGCCCAAGGGGAGGAGGTCCCAGCCCCAGGGGAGGAAGATCCCAGCCCCAGGGGAGGAGGTCCCAGGCCCAGGGGAGGAGATCCCAGCCCCAGGGGAGGAGATCGCAGGCCCAGCGCAGGGAGATCCCAGGCCCAGGGGAGGAGATCCCAGTCCCAGGGCTTGGGAGGAGATCCCAGCTCCAGGGGAGGAGATCCCAGCCCCAGGGCGGGGGAGGAGATCCCAGCTCCAGGGGAGGAGATCACAGCCCCAGGGCAGGGGAGGAGGTCCCAGGCCCAGGGGAGGAGAGGAGATCCCAAGCCCAGGGGAGGAGATACCATGCCATGGGGAGGGGAGGAGGTCCCAGACCCAGGGGAGGGGAGGAGATCCCAGGCCCAGGGGAGGGGAGGAGATCCCAGGCCCAGGGGAGAGGAGGAGATCCCAGGCCCAGGGGAGGATCTCAGGCCCAGGGGAGAGAGATCCCAGGCCCAGGGGAGGAGAGGAGATCCCAGGCCCAGGGGAGGAGAGGAGATCCCAGGCCCAGGGGAGAGAGACCCCAAGCCCAGGGGAGAGAGACCCCAGGCCCAGGGGAGAGAGATCCCAGACCCAGGGGAGAGAGATCCCAGGCCCAGGGGAGGAGATCCAAGGCCCAGGGCAGAGAGATCCCAGGCCCAGGGGAGAGAGATCCCAGGCCCAGGGGAGAGAGATCCCAGGCCCAGGGGAGAGAGATCCCAGGCCCAGGAGATGAGATCCCGGACCCAGGGGAGGAGATCCCAGCCCCAGGGGAGGAGGTCCCAGGCCCAGGGGAGGAGGTCCCAGGCCCAGGGGAGGGAGATCAAAGCCTAAGGGGAGGAGGTCCCAGGGCCAGGTGAGGAGATCCGAGGGCCAGGGGAGGAGATCCTAGCCCCAGGGGAGGAGGTCCCAGGCCCAGGGGAGGAGATCCCAAGCCCAGGGGAGGGAGATCGCAGGCCCAGGGGAGAGAGATCCCAGGTCCAGGGGAGGAGATCCCAGCCCCAGCGCAGGGTATGAGGTCCCAGGCCCGGGGAGGAGAAGAGATCCCAGGCCCAGGGGAGGGGATCCCAGGCCCAGGGCAGGGGAGGAGGTCCTTGACCCAGGGGAGAGAGATCCCAGGGGAAGGGACGAGATCCCAGGCCCAGGGGAGGGGAGGAGATCCCAGGTCCAGGGGGAGGAGGTCCGAGGCCCAGTGGCAGGATCCCAGCCCCAGGGGGAGGAGATCCCAGCTCCAGGTGAGGAAGTCCCAGGCCCAGGGGAGGAGATGCCAGGGGAGGAGATCCCAGGCCCAGGGGAGGAGACTGCAGGCCCAGGGAAGCAGATCCCAGGCCCAGGGGAGCAGATCCCAGTCCCAGGGGAGGAGATCCCAGGGGGAGATCCCAGCTCTAGGGGATGAGATCCTAGCCCCAGGGGAGGAGGTCCCAGGCCCATGGGAGGGAGATCCCAGCCCCAGGGGAGGAGGTCCTAGCCCCAGGTGAGGAGATCCCAGCCCCAGGGGAGGAGGTCCCAGGCCCAGGGGAGGGAGATCCCAGCCCCAGGGGAGGAGGCCCCAGGCCCAGGTGAGGAGATCCCAGCCCCAGGGGAGGAGGTCCCAGGCCCAGGGGAGGGAGATCCCAGGCCCAGGGGAGGGAGATCCCAGGCCCAGGGGAGGGAGATCCCAGGCCCAGGGGAGGGAGATCCCAGTCCCAGGGGAGGGAGATCCCAGTCCCAGGGGAGGGAGATCCCAGGCCCAGGGGAGGGAGATCCCAGGCCCAGGGGAGGGAGATCCCAGGCCCAGGGGAGGGAGATCCCAGGCCCAGGGGAGGAGATCCCAGCCCCAGGGGAGGAGATCCCAGCCCCAGGGGAGGAGATCCCAGGGCAGGGGTGGAGATCCCAGGCCCAGGGGAGGGAGCTCCCAGGCCCAGGGGAGGAGATCCCAGCCCCAGGGTGTGGGAGGAGATCGCAGCTCCAGGGGAGGAGATCCCAGCCCCAGGGGAGGAGATCCCAGACCCAGGGGAGGAGATCCCAGCCCCAGGGCGGGGGAGGTGATCCCAGCCCCAGGGGAGGAGATCCCAGCTCCAGGGGAGGAGATCCCAGCCCCAGGGCAGGGGAGGAGGTCTCAGGCCCAGGGGAGGAGAGGAGATCCCAGGCCCAGGTGAGTAGATTCCAGGCCCAGGCCAGGGGAGGAGGTCCCAGACCAAGGGGAGGAGGTCCCAGGCCCAGGGGGAGGATCACAGCCCCAGGGGGAGGAGATCCCAGCTCCAGGGGAGGAGATCCCAGGCCAAGGGGAGAGAGATCCCAGACCCAGGTGAGAGAGATCCCAGGCCCAGGGGAGAGAGAGATCCCAGGCCCAGGGGAGAGAGAGATCCCAGGCCCAGGGGAGAGAGAGATCCCAGGCCCAGGGGAGAGAGAGATCCCAGGCCCAGGGGAGAGAGATCCCAGGCCGAGGGGAGAGAGATCCCAGCCCCAGGGCAGGGGAGGAGGTCCCAGGCCCAGGGGAGGAGAGGAGATCACAGGCCCAGGGGAGGAGATTCCAGGCCCAGGGCAGGGGAGGAGGTCCCAGACCCAGGGGAGGAGATCCCAGGCCCAGGGGGAGGTGGTCCCAGGCCCAGGGGGAGGAGGTCCCAGGCCCAGGGGGAGGAGATCCCCGCTCCAGGGGAGGAGATCCCAGGCCCAGGGGAGAGAGATCTCAGACCCAGGGGAGGAGGTCCCAGGGCAGGGGAGGAGGTCCCAGGCCCAGGGGAGGGAGATCCCAGGCCCAGGGGAGGAGATCCCAGTTCCAGGGCTTGGGAGGAGATCCCAGCTCCAGGGGAGGAGATCCGAGCCCCAGGGGAGGAGATCCCAGCCCCAGGGCGGCGGAGGAGATCCCAGCTCCAGGGGAGGAGATCCCAGCCCCAGGGCAGGGGAGGAGGTCCCAGGCCCAGGGGAGGAAAGGAGATCCCAAGCCCAGTGGAGGAGATACCACGCCATGGGGAGGGGAGGAGGTGGTCCCAGGCCCAGGGGAGGGGAGGAGATCCTAGGACCAGGGGAGGGGAGGAGATCCAAGACCCAGGGGAGAGGAGGAGATCCCAGGCCCAGGGGAGGATCCCAGGCCCAGGGGAGAGGGATGCAGGCCCAGGGGAGGAAAGGAGATCCCAAGCCCAGGGGAAGGGAGGAGATCACAGGCCCAGGGGAAGGGAGGAGATCCCAGGCCCAGGGGGAGGGAGGAAGATCCCAGCCCCAGGGGAGGAGGTCCCAGGCCCAGGGGAGGAGATCCCAGCCCCAGGGGAGGAGATCGCAGGCCGAGGGCAGGGAGATCCCAGGCCCAGGGGAGGAGATCCCAGTCCCAGGGCTTGGGAGGAGATCCCAGCTCCAGGGGAGGAGATCCCAACCCCAGGGCGGGGGAGGAGATCCCAGCTCCAGGGGAGGAGATCACAGCCCCAGGGCAGGGGAGGAGGTCCCAGGCCCAGGGGAGGAGAGGAGATCCCAAGCCCAGGGTAGGAGACACCATGCCATGGGGAGGGGAGGAGGTCCCAGACCCAGGGGAGGGGAGGAGATCCCAGGCCCAGGGGAGGGGAGGAGATCCCAGGCCCAGGGGAGAGGAGGAGATCCCAGGCCCAGGGGAGGATCTCAGGCCCAGGGGAGAGAGATCCCAGGCCCAGGGGAGGAGAGGAGATCCCAGGCCCAGGGGAGGAGAGGAGATCCAAGGCCCAGGGGAGAGAGACCCCAGGCCCAGGGGAGAGAGACCCCAGGCCCAGGGGAGAGAGATCCCAGACCCAGGGGAGAGAGATCCCAGGCCCAGGGGAGGAGATCCAAGGCCCAGGGGAGAGAGATCCCAGGCCCAGGGGAGAGAGATCCCAGGCCCAGGGGAGAGAGATCCCAGGCCCAGGGGAGAGAGATCCCAGGCCCAGGGGAGAGAGATCCCAGGCCCAGGAGATGAGATTCCCGGACCCAGGGGAGGAGATCCCAGCCCCAGGGGAGGAGGTCCCAGGCCCAGGGGAGGAGGTCCCAGGCCCAGGGGAGGGAGATCAAAGCCTAAGGGGAGGAGGTCCCAGGGCCAGGTGAGGAGATCCGAGGGCCAGGGGAGGAGATCCTAGCCCCAGGGGAGGAGGTCCCAGGCCCAGGGGAGGAGATCCCAAGCCCAGGGGAGGGAGATCGCAGGCCCAGGGGAGAGAGATCCCAGGTCCAGGGGAGGAGATCCCAGCCCCAGCGCAGGGTATGTGGTCCCAGGCCCGGGGAGGAGAGGAGATCCCAGGCCCAGGGGAGGGGATCCCAGGCCCAGGGCAGGGGAGGAGGTCCTTGACCCAGGGGAGAGAGATCCCAGGGGAAGGGACGAGATCCCAGGCCCAGGGGAGGGGAGGAGATCCCAGGTCCAGGGGGAGGAGGTCCGAGGCCCAGTGGCAGGATCCCAGCCCCAATGGGAGGAGATCCCAGCTCCAGGCGAGGAAGCCCCAGGCCCAGGGGAGGAGATCCCAGGCCCAGGGGAGGAGACTGCAGGCCCAGGGGAGGAGATCCCAGCTCCAGGGGAGGAGATCCCAGGCCCAGGGAAGCAGATCCCAGGCCCAGGGGAGCAGATCCCAGTCCCAGGGGAGGAGATCCCAGGGGGAGAACCCAGCTCCAGGGGATGAGATCCTAGCCCCAGGGAAGGAGGTCCCAGGCCCATGGGAGGGAGATCCCAGCCCCAGGGGAGGAGGTCCTAGCCCCAGGTGAAGAGACCCCAGCCCCAGGGGAGGAGGTCCCAGGCCCAGGGGAGGAGGTCCTAGCCCCAGGTGAGGAGATCCCAGCCCCAGGGGAGGAGGTCCCAGGCCCAGGGGAGGGAGATCCCAGCCCCAGGGGAGGAGGCCCCAGGCCCAGGTGAGGAGATCCCAGCCCCAGGGGAGGAGGTCCCAGGCCCAGGGGAGGGAGATCCCAGGCCCAGGGGAGGGAGATCCGAGGCCCAGGGGAGGGAGATCCCAGGCCCAGGGGAGGAGATCCCAGGCCCAGGGGAGGGAGATCCCAGGCCCAGGGGAGGGAGATCCCAGGCCCAGGGGAGGGAGATCCCAGGCCCAGGGGAGGAGATCCCAGCCCCAGGGGAGGAGATCCCAGCCCCAGGGGAGGAGATCCCAGGGCAGGGGTGGAGATCCCAGCCCCAGGGGAGGAGGTCCCAGGCCCAGGGGAGGGAGATCCCAGGCCCAGGGGAGGGAGATCCGAGGCCCAGGGGAGGGAGATCCCAGGCCCAGGGGAGGAGATCCCAGGCCCAGGGGAGGGAGATCCCAGGCCCAGGGGAGGGAGATCCCAGGGGAGGGAGATCCCAGGCCCAGGGGAGGAGATCCCAGCCCCAGGGGAGGAGATCCCAGCCCCAGGGGAGGAGATCCCAGGGCAGGGGTGGAGATCCCAGGCCCAGGGGAGGGAGCTCCCAGGCCCAGGGGAGGAGATTCCAGCCCCAGGGTGTGGGAGGAGATCGCAGCTCCAGGGGAGGAGATCCCAGCCCCAGGGGAGGAGATCCCAGACCCAGGGGAGGAGATCCCAGCCCCAGGGCAGGGGAGGAGGTCTCAGGCCCAGGGGAGGAGAGGAGATCCCAGGCCCAGGTGAGTAGATTCCAGGCCCAGGCCAGGGGAGGAGGTCCCAGACCAAGGGGAGGAGGTCCCAGGCACAGGGGGAGGATCACAGCCCCAGGGGGAGGAGATCCCAGCTCCAGGGGAGGAGATCCCAGGCCAAGGGGAGAGAGATCCCAGGCCCAGGGGAGAGAGATCCCAGGCCCAGGGGAGAGAGAGATCCCAGGCCCAGGGGAGAGAGAGATCCCAGGCCCAGGGGAGAGAGAGATCCCAGGCCCAGGGGAGAGAGATCCCAGGCCGAGGGGAGAGAGATCCCAGCCCCAGGGCAGGGGAGGAGGTCCCAGGCCCAGGGGAGGAGAGGAGATCACAGGCCCAGGGGAGGAGATTCCAGGCCCAGGGCAGGGGAGGAGGTCCCAGACCCAGGGGAGGAGATCCCAGGCCCAGGGGGAGGTGGTCCCAGGCCCAGGGGGAGGAGGTCCCAGGCCCAGGGGGAGGAGATCCCCGCTCCAGGGGAGGAGATCCCAGGCCCAGGGGAGAGAGATCTCAGACCCAGGGGAGGAGGTCCCAGGGCAGGGGAGGAGGTCCCAGGCCCAGGGGAGGGAGATCCCAGGCCCAGGGGAGGAGATCCCAGTTCCAGGGCTTGGGAGGAGATCCCAGCTCCAGGGGAGGAGATCCGAGCCCCAGGGGAGGAGATCCCAACCCCAGGGCGGGGGAGGAGATCCCAGCTCCAGGGGAGGAGATCCCAGCCCCAGGGCAGGGGAGGAGGTCCCAGGCCCAGGGGAGGAAAGGAGATCCCAAGCCCAGTGGAGGAGATACCACGCCATGGGGAGGGGAGGAGGTGGTCCCAGGCCCAGGGGAGGGGAGGAGATCCCAGGACCAGGGGAGGGGAGGAGATCCAAGACCCAGGGGAGAGGAGGAGATCCCAGGCCCAGGGGAGGATCCCAGGCCCAGGGGAGAGGGATGCAGGCCCAGGGGAGGAGAGGAGATCCCAGGCCCAGGGGAAGGGAGGAGATCACAGGCCCAGGGGAAGGGAGGAGATCCCAGGCCCAGGGGGAGGGAGGAAGATCCCAGCCCCAGGGGAGGAGGTCCCAGGCCCAGGGGAGGAGATCCCAGCCCCAGGGGAGGAGATCGCAGGCCGAGGGCTTGGGAGGAGATCCCAGCTCCAGGGGAGGAGATCCCAGCCCCAGGGCGGGGGAGGAGATCCCAGCTCCAGGGGAGGAGATCACAGCCCCAGGGCAGGGGAGGAGGTCCCAGGCCCAGGGGAGGAGAGGAGATCCCAAGCCCAGGGTAGGAGACACCATGCCATGGGGAGGGGAGGAGGTCCCAGACCCAGGGGAGGGGAGGAGATCCCAGGCCCAGGGGAGGGGAGGAGATCCCAGGCCCAGGGGAGAGGAGGAGATCCCAGGCCCAGGGGAGGATCTCAGGCCCAGGGGAGAGAGATCCCAGGCCCAGGGGAGGAGAGGAGATCCCAGGCCCAGGGGAGGAGAGGAGATCCCAGGCCCAGGGGAGAGAGACCCCAGGCCCAGGGGAGAGAGACCCCAGGCCCAGGGGAGAGAGATCCCAGACCCAGGGGAGAGAGATCCCAGGCCCAGGGGAGGAGATCCAAGGCCCAGGGGAGAGAGATCCCAGGCCCAGGGGAGAGAGATCCCAGGCCCAGGGGAGAGAGATCCCAGGCCCAGGGGAGAGAGATCCCAGGCCCAGGGGAGAGAGATCCCAGGCCCAGGAGATGAGATCCCGGACCCAGGGGAGGAGATCCCAGCCCCAGGGGAGGAGGTCCCAGGCCCAGGGGAGGAGGTCCCAGGCCCAGGGGAGGGAGATCAAAGCCAAAGGGGAGGAGGTCCCAGGGCCAGGTGAGGAGATCCGAGGGCCAGGGGAGGAGATCCTAGCCCCAGGGGAGGAGGTCCCAGGCCCAGGGGAGGAGATCCCAAGCCCAGGGGAGGGAGATCGCAGGCCCAGGGGAGAGAGATCCCAGGTCCAGGGGAGGAGATCCCAGCCCCAGCGCAGGGTATGTGGTCCCAGGCCCGGGGAGGAGAGGAGATCCCAGGCCCTGGGGAGGGGATCCCAGGCCCAGGGCAGGGGAGGAGGTCCTTGACCCAGGGGAGAGAGATCCCAGGGGAAGGGACGAGATCCCAGGCCCAGGGGAGGGGAGGAGATCCCAGGTCCAGGGGGAGGAGGTCCGAGGCCCAGTGGCAGGATCCCAGCCCCAATGGGAGGAGATCCCAGCTCCAGGCGAGGAAGCCCCAGGCCCAGGGGAGGAGATGCCAGGGGAGGAGATCCCAGGCCCAGGGGAGGAGACTGCAGGCCCAGGGGAGGAGATCCCAGCTCCAGGGGAGGAGATCCCAGGCCCAGGGAAGCAGATCCCAGGCCCAGGGGAGCAGATCCCAGTCCCAGGGGAGGAGATCCCAGGGGGAGATCCCAGCTCCAGGGGATGAGATCCTAGCCCCAGGGAAGGAGGTCCCAGGCCCATGGGAGGGAGATCCCAGCCCCAGGGGAGGAGGTCCTAGCCCCAGGTGAAGAGATCCCAGCCCCAGGGGAGGAGGTCCCAGGCCCAGGGGAGGGAGAGCCCAGCCCCAGGGGAGGAGGCCCCAGGCCCAAGTGAGGAGATCCCAGCCCCAGGGGAGGAGGTCCCAGGCCCAGGGGAGGGAGATCCCAGGCCCAGGGGAGGGAGATCCCAGGCCCAGGGGAGGGAGATCCCAGGCCCAGGGGAGGGAGATCCCAGGCCCAGGGGAGGGAGATCCCAGGCCCAGGGGAGGGAGATCCCAGGCCCAGGGGAGGAGATCCCAGCCCCAGGGGAGGAGATCCCAGCCCCAGGGGAGGAGATCCCAGGGCAGGGGAGGAGATCCCAGGCCCAGGGGAGGGAGCTCCCAGGCCCAGGGGAGGAGATCCCAGCCCCAGGGTGTGGGAGGAGATCGCAGCTCCAGGGGAGGAGATCCCAGACCCAGGGGAGGAGATCCCAGGCCCAGGGCGGGGGAGGTGATCCAAGCCCCAGGGGAGGAGATCCCAGCTCCAGGGGAGGAGATCCCAGCCCCAGGGCAGGGGAGGAGGTCCCAGGCCCAGCGGAGGAGAGGAGATCCCAGGCCCAGGTGAGTAGATTCCAGGCCCAGGCCAGGGGAGGAGCTCCCAGACCAAGGGGAGGAGGTCCCAGGCCCAGGGGGAGGATCACAGCCCCAGGGGGAGGAGATCCCAGCTCCAGGGGAGGAGATCCCAGGCCAAGGGGAGAGAGGTCCCAGACCCAGGTGAGAGAGATCCCAGGCCCAGGGGAGAGAGAGATCCCAGGCCCAGGGGAGAGAGAGATCCCAGGCCCAGGGGAGAGAGATCCCAGGCCGAGGGGAGAGAGATCCCAGCCCCAGGGCAGGGGAGGAGGTCCCAGGCCCAGGGGAGGAGAGGAGATCCCAGGCCCAGGGGAGGAGATTCCAGGCCCAGGGCAGGGGAGGAGGTCCCAGACCCAGCGGAGGAGATCCCAGCCCCAGGGGAGGAGGTCCCAGGCCCAGGGGAGGAGGTCCCAGGCCCAGGGGAGGGAGATCAAAGCCTAAGGGGAGGAGGTCCCAGGGCCAGGTGAGGAGATCCGAGGGCCAGGGGAGGAGATCCTAGCCCCAGGGGAGGAGGTCACAGGCCCAGGGGAGGAGATCCCAAGCCCAGGGGAGGGAGATCGCAGGCCCAGGGGAGAGAGATCCCAGGTCCAGGGGAGGAGATCCCAGCCCCAGCGCAGGGTATGTGGTCCCAGGCCCGGGGAGGAGAGGAGATCCCAGGTCCATGGGAGGGGATCCCAGGCCCAGGGCAGGGGAGGAGGTCCTTGACCCAGGGGAGAGAGATCCCAGGGGAAGGGACGAGATCCCAGGCCCAGGGGAGGGGAGGAGATCCCAGGTCCAGGGGGAGGAGGTCCGAGGCCCAGTGGCAGGATCCCAGCCCCAGGGGGAGGAGATCCCAGCTCCAGGCGAGGAAGCCCCAGGCCCAGGGGAGGAGATGCCAGGGGAGGAGATCCCAGGCCCAGGGGAGGAGACTGCAGGCCCAGGGGTGGAGATCCCAGCTCCAGGGGAGGAGATCCCAGGCCCAGGGAAGCAGATCCCAGGCCCAGGGGAGCAGATCCCAGTCCCAGGGGAGGAGATCCCAGGGGGAGATCCCAGCTCTAGGGGATGAGATCCTAGCCCCAGGGAAGGAGGTCCCAGGCCCATGGGAGGGAGATCCCAGCCCCAGGGGAGGAGGTCCTAGCCCCAGGTGAGGAGATCCCAGCCCCAGAGGAGGCGGTCCCAGGCCCAGGGGGGGTAGATCCCAGCCCCAGGGGAGGAGGCCCCAGGCCCAGGTGAGGAGATCCCAGCCCCAGGGGAGGAGGTCCCAGGCCCAGGGGAGGGAGATCCCAGGCCCAGGGGAGGGAGATCCCAGGCCCAGGGGGGGGAGATCCCAGGCCCAGGGGAGGGAGATCCCAGGCCCAGGGGAGGGGAGGAAGTCCCAGGCCCAGGGGAGGGGAGGAGATCCCAGGTCCAGGGGGAGGAGGTCCGAGGCCCAGTGGCAGGATCCCAGCCCCAGGGGGAGGAGATCCCAGCTCCAGGCGAGGAAGTCCCAGGCCCAGGGGAGGAGATGCCAGGGGAGGAGATCCCAGGCCCAGGGGAGGAGACTGCAGGCCCAGGGGAGGAGATCCCAGCTCCAGGGGAGTAGATCCCAGGCCCAGGGAAGCAGATCCCAGGCCCAGGGGAGCAGATCTCAGTCCCAGGGGAGGAGATCCCAGGGGGAGATCCCAGCTCTAGGGCATGAGATCCTAGCCTCAGTGAAGGAGGTCCCAGGCCCATGGGAGGGAGATCCCAGCCCCAGGGGAGGAGGTCCTAGCCCCAGGTGAGGAGATCCCAGCCCCAGGGGAGGAGGTCCCAGGCCCAGGGGAGGGAGATCCCAGCCCCAGGGGAGGAGGCCCCAGGCCCAGGTGAGGAGATCCCAGCCCCAGGGGAGGAGGTCCCAGGCCCAGGGGAGGGAGATCCCAGGCCCAGGGGAGGGAGATCCCAGGCCCAGGGGAGGGAGATCCCAGGCCCAGGGGAGGGAGATCCCAGGCCCAGGGGAGGAGATCCCAGGCCCAGGGGAGGAGATCCCAGCCCCAGGGGAGGAGATCCCAGCCCCAGGGGAGGAGATCCCAGGGCAGGGGAGGAGATCCCAGGCCCAGGGGAGGGAGCTCCCAGGCCCAGGGGAGGAGATCCCAGCCCCAGGGTGTGGGAGGAGATCGCAGCTCCAGGGGAGGAGATCCCAGCCCCAGGGGAGGAGATCCCAGACCCAGGGGAGGAGATCCCAGCCCCAGGGCGGGGGAGGTGATCCCAGCCCCAGGGGAGGAGATCCCAGCTCCAGGGGAGGAGATCCCAGCCCCAGGGCAGGGGAGGAGGTCCCAGGCCCAGGGGAGGAGAGGAGATCCCAGGCCCAGGTGAGTAGATTCCAGGCCCAGGCCAGGGGAGGAGGTCCCAGACCAAGGGGAGGAGGTCCCAGGCCCAGGGGGAGGGTCACAGCCCCAGGGGAGAGAGAGATCCCAGGCCCAGGGGAGAGAGAGATCCCATGCCCAGGGGAGAGAGAGATCCCAGGCCCAGGGGAGAGAGAGATCCCAGGCCCAGGGGAGAGAGATCTCAGGCCGAGGGGAGAGAGATCCCAGCCCCAGGGCAGGGGAGGAGGTCCCAGGCCCAGGGGAGGAGAGGAGATCCCAGGCCCAGGGGAGGAGATTCCAGGCCCAGGGCAGGGGAGGAGGTCCCAGACCCAGGGGAGGAGATCCCAGGCCCAGGGGGAGGAGGTCCCAGGCCCAGGGGGAGGAGGTCCCAGGCCCAGGGGGGAGGAGATGCCCGCTCCAGGGGAGGAGATCCCAGGCCCAGGGGAGAGAGATCTCAGGCCCAGGGGAGAGAGATCTCAGACCCAGGGGAGGAGGTCCCAGGGCAGGGGAGGAGGTCCCAGGCCCAGGGGAGGGAGATCCCAGGCCCAGGGGAGGAGATCCCAGTTCCAGGGCTTGGGAGGAGATCCCAGCTCCAGGGGAGGAGATCCGAGCCCCAGGGGAGGAGATCCCAGCCCCAGGGCGGGGGAGGAGATCCCAGCTCCAGGGGAGGAGATCCCAGCCCCAGGGCAGGGGAGGAGGTCCCAGGCCCAGGGGAGGAAAGGAGATCCCAAGCCCAGGGGAGGAGATACCACGCCATGGGGAGGGGAGGAGGTGGTCCCAGGCCCAGGGGAGGGGAGGAGATCCCAGGACCAGGGGAGGGGAGGAGATCCAAGACCCAGGGGAGAGGAGGAGATCCCAGGCCCAGGGGAGGATCCCAGGCCCAGGGGAGAGAGATGCAGGCCCAGGGGAGGAGAGGAGATCCCAGGCCTAGGGGAAGGGAGGAGATCCCAGGCCCAGGGGAAGGGAGGAGATCCCAGGCCCAGGGGGAGGGAGGAGATCCCAGGCCCAGGGCGGGGGAGGTGATCCCAGCCCCAGGGGAGGAGATCCCAGCTCCAGGGGAGGAGATCCCAGCCCCAGGGCAGGGGAGGAGGTCCCAGGCCCAGGGGAGGAGAGGAGATCCCAGGCCCAGGTGAGTAGATTCCAGGCCCAAGCCAGGGGAGGAGGTCCCAGACCAAGGGGAGGAGGTCCCAGGCCCAGGGGGAGGGTCACAGCCCCAGGGGGAGGAGAACCCAGCTCCAGAGGAGGAGATCCCAGGCCAAGGGGAGGAGGTCCCAGCCCCAGGGGAGGAGGTCCCAGGCCCAGGGAAGGGAGATCCCAGCCCCAGGGGAGGAAGTCCCAGGCCCAGGTGAGGGGAACCCAGCCCCAGGGGAGGAGGTCCCAGCCTCAGGGGAGGAAGATCCCAGCCCCAGGGGAGGAGGTCCCAGCCCCAGGGGAGGAGATCCCAGCCCCAGGGGAGGAGATCCCAGGCCCAGGGCAGGGAGATCCCAGGCCCAGGGGAGGAGATCCCAGTCACAGGGCTTGGGAGGAGATCCCAGCTCCAGGGGAGGAGATCCCAGCCCCAGGGCGGGGGAGGAGATCCCAGCTCCAGGGGAGGCGATCACAGCCCCAGGGCAGGGGAGGAAGTCCCAGGCCCAGGGGAGGAGAGGAGATCCCAAGCCCAGGGGAGGAGATACCACGCCATGGGGAGGGGAGGAGGTCCCAGACCCAGGGGAGGGGAGGAGATCCCAGGCCCAATGAGGGGAGGAGATCCCAGGCCCAGGGGAGAGGAGGAGATCCCAGGCCCAGGGGAGAGGAGGAGATCCCAGGCCCAGGGGAGGGTCTCAGGCCCAGGGGAGAGAGATCCCAGGCCCAGGGGAGGAGAGGAGATCCCAGGCCCAGGGGAGAGAGACCCCAGGCCCAGGGGAGAGAGACCCCAGGCCCAGGGGAGAGAGATCCCAGACCCAGGGGAGAGAGATCCCAGGCCCAGGGGAGGAGATCCAAGGCCCAGGGCAGAGAGATCCCAGGCCCAGGGGAGAGAGATCCCAGGCCCAGGGGAGAGAGATCCCAGGCCCAGGGGAGAGAGATCCCAGGCCCAGGGGAGAGAGATCCCAGGCCCAGGAGATGAGATCCCGGACCCAGGGGAGGAGATCCCAGCCCCAGGGGAGGAGGTCCCAGGCCCAGGGGAGGAGGTCCCAGGCCCAGGGGAGGGAGATCAAAGCCTAAGGGGAGGAGGTCCCAGGGCCAGGTGAGGAGATCCCAGGGCCAGGGGAGGAGAGCCTAGCACCAGGGGAGGAGGCCCCAGCCCAGGGGAGGAGATCCCAAGCCCAGGGGAGGGAGATCACAGGCCCAGGGGAGAGAGATCCCAGCCCCAGGGGAGAGAGATCCCAGGCCCAGGGGAGGAGATCCAAGGCCCAGGGCAGAGAGATCCCAGGCCCAGGGGAGAGAGATCCCAGGCCCAGGGGAGAGAGATCCCAGGCCCAGGGGAGAGAGATCCCAGGCCCAGGGGAGAGAGATCCCAGGCCCAGGAGATGAGATCCCGGACCCAGGGGAGGAGATCCCAGCCCCAGGGGAGGAGGTCCCAGGCCCAGGGGAGGAGGTCCCAGGCCCAGGGGAGGGAGATCAAAGCCTAAGGGGAGGAGGTCCCAGGGCCAGGTGAGGAGATCCCAGGGCCAGGGGAGGAGAGCCTAGCACCAGGGGAGGAGGCCCCAGCCCAGGGGAGGAGATCCCAAGCCCAGGGGAGGGAGATCACAGGCCCAGGGGAGAGAGATCCCAGCCCCAGCGCAGGGGATGAGGTCCCAGGCCCGGGGAGGAGAGGAGATCCCAGGCCCAGGGGATGGGATCCCAGGCCCAGGCCCAGGGGAGGGGATCCCAGGCCCAGGGCAGGGGAGGAGGTCCCAGACCCAGGGGAGAGAGATCCCAGGGGAAGGGACGAGATCCCAGGCCCAGGGGAGGGGAGGAGATCCCAGGTCCAGGGGGAGGAGGTCCGAGGCCCAGTGGGAGGATCCCAGCCCCAGGGGGAGGAGATCCCAGCTCCAGGCGAGGAAGTCCCAGGCCCAGGGGAGGAGATGCCAGGGGAGGAGATCCCAGCCCCAGGGGAGGAGGTCCTAGCCCCAGGTGAGGAGATCCCAGCCCCAGGGGAGGAGGTCCCAGGCCCAGGGGAGGGAGATCCCAGCCCCAGGGGAGGAGGCCCCAGGCCCAGGTGAGGGAGATCCTAGGCCCAGGGGAGGGAGATCCCAGGCCCAGGGGAGGGAGATCCCAGGCCCAGGGGAGGGAAATCCCAGGCCCAGGGGAGGGAGATCCCAGGCCCAGGGGAGGGAGATCCCAGGCCCAGGGGAGGGAGATCCCAGGCCCAGGGGAGAGAGATCCCAGTCCCAGGGGAGGAGATCCCAGCCCCAGGGGAGGAGGTCCCAGGGCAGGGGAGGAGATCCCAGGCCCAGGGGAGGGAGCTCCCAGGCCCAGGGGAGGAGATCCCAGCCCCAGGGTGTGGGAGGAGATCGCAGCTCCAGTCGTCGGGTCCGTAGGCACGGTGGCAGTCGAGCGTGGTGGGTAAAATGGAGTCTCCCACGAGGTTGGACAAAATGGCGGAGGAGATGGCTGCCCCCATAACTCACATGAGGCACTGTTGGTGTCGGTTGCCTTGATCAAAGATGGCCACCCCCATGACTCACGTGTGGGGATGCTGGCCTCTGTTGCCTTGAAGGAAGATGGCCGCCCCCACAGTTCGCATGAGGCTCTGCTGGCCTCTGAAGATCCACTTCTGCAGGCCTTAGCAAAATGGCCTTTCTTCCTGCAGGTTGAGCAGGTGGAGTTCCTCGCTGGGCAGCGCGACCTCGGGTATTTCTCCTGGCCGCAGAAAAAACAGCCGCGGGGGTCCGATGTCGGAGCCGGTACCTGGGGTGGCGGTCCCGATCGGGTCCGGGACGCCGACGCTGAGGTAGGTCCCGGGGGCGGCGCAGTGAAGGGTATTGCGGTAGGGGTCGGGCCCGAGTCCCAGGGTCGCGAACAGTACCTGGAAAACGCCTCCTGGTCCCGATGGGCCACCTCCAGGGAGAGAGCGAGGGCTGCAGCTTTGTCCAGGTCGAGGTCCTTTGCTTCCAGTAATCGCTGCCGTGAGTAGTCGGACCGCAGGCCTTTCACGAAGGCATCGCGGACGTTGTCTTCCGTATTTTCTGCCGCCGTTACTGCTTTAAAGTTACAGTCTCTGCCGAGTGCTTGTAGCACCCGTAAAAGTTCCTCCACCGGCTCCCCTGGCAGTTGCGGGCGGGACCTTAGGAGGTGCCTGGTATACATGGAGTTTACCGGGGTTTGGTACTGTCTTTTCAGCCGGTTGATGGCGTCCTCGTATGTTTTAAGGTCCCGGATGAGCGCGAATACTTTAGGGCTCAGTTGGGCGTTCAGAACTCTTAGCTTGGATCTCTGAGGCACGCTGGACTCTTCCAGGTAGGCTTCAAAGCAGCTCAGCCAGTGATCGAAGTCGAGGGCTGAGTTTGCTGCCTGTGGATTTAGATCCAGGTACGGTGGTCTGAGGGCTCGCAGCCAAGCCGGCTGCTGTGACTGTTGTAGTTCGGCGTCTGAAGGCTGCTGTGGCTGGGCGTCTGGCTGGTTAGACATCTTAAAATTTAGTCAATAAAATTGATATACCTATCAATTCGTCCAATGAAAAGCGACGAGTTAGGAAAGTAACTATAGGTTTTTATTGACTAAATAACAGAGCCCACCCTCATGGGTGATCGGATCCAACAAGGAGGAATACCAGCCAGTCGACTACCTTTATACCTGGGCAGGTAGGTGGAGCCATGGGCGGAGTCAGTGATGGTCAGTCCAGGTATAACAGCGTGACAAGCGGCGACCTCGTATAGTGATACAACAGTGAGAACAGTGATAACAATATAACAGTGATAACTATAGTGTAACGATAGTGAACGATAAAAGTGGTTTACCACACAGGACGATATAAATGGGTTGGTCAGATGGGCGGAAAAGTGGCAAATGGAATTTAACCCTGAAAAGTGCGAGGTGATGCATTTTGGATGGACAAATAAGGCAAGGGAATACACAATGAGTGGTAGGACCCTAGGAAGTACAGAGGGTCAGAGGGACCTTGGTGTACATGTACATAGATCCCTGAAGGCAGCGGAACAGGTAGATAAGGTGGTTAAAAAGGCATATGGGATACTTGCCTTCATTAGCCGAGGCATAGAATATAAGAGCAGGGAGGTTATGATGGAGCTGTACAAAACGCTGGTGAGGCCACAGCTGGAGTACTGTGTGCAGTTCTGGTCGCCTCACTATAGGAAGGATGTGATTGCTTTGGAGAGGGTGCAGAGAAGATTCACCAGGATGTTACCTGGGATGGAGCGCCTCAGCTATGAAGAAAGACGAAACAGGCTGGGGTTGTTTTCCTTGGAGCAAAGAAGGCTGAGGGGGGACCTGATTGAGGTATACAAAATGATGAGGGGCATAGATAGGGTAGACAAAGAGGAACTTTTCCCCTTAGTAGGGGGGTCAATAACAAGGGGGCATAGATTCAGGGTAAGGGGCAGGAGATTTAGAGGGGATTTGAGGAGGAACTTTTTCACCCAGAGGGTGGTTGGAATGTGGAACTCAATGCCCAAAAGGGTGGTAGAGGCAGGAACCCTCACAACATTCAAGAAGCATTTGGATGAGCACTTGGAATGCCATTGCATACAAGGCTATGGACCAAATGCTGGAAAATGGGATTAGACTGGACAGGGATGGATGGGCGGCGCAGACACGATGGACCGAAGGGCCTCTTTCTGTGCTGTAAAACTCTCTATGACTCTATGAGATCCCAGGCCCAGGGGAAGGGAGGAGATCCCAGGCCCAGGGGAAGGGAGGAGATCCCAGGCCCAGGGGAAGGGAGGAGATCCCAGGCCCAGGGGGAGGAGGTCCCAGGCCCAGGGGGAGGATCCCAGCCCCAGGGGGAGGTGATCCCAGGTCCAGGGGAGGAGGGCCCAGGCCCAGGGGATGAGATCACAGGCCCAGGGGAGAGAGAGATCCCAGGCCCAGGGGAGAGAGATCCCAGGCCCAGGGGAGAGAGATCCCAGGCCCAGGGGAGGAGATCCAAGCCCCAGAGAAGGAGGTCCCAGGCCCAGGGGAGGGAGATCCGAGCCCCAGGGGAGGAGGTCCCAGCCCCAGGGGAGGAGGTCCCAGCCCCAGGGAAGGGAGATCCCAGCCCCAGGGGAGGAGGTCCCAGCCCCAGGGAAGGGAGATCCCAGCCCCAGGGGAGGAGGTCCCAGGCCCAGGTGAGGAGAACCCAGCCCCAGGGGAGGAGGTCCCAGCCCCAGGGGAGGAAGATCCCAGCCCCAGGGGAGGAGGTCCCAGGCCCAGGGGAGGAGATCCCAGCCCCAGGGGAGGATATCCCAGGCCCAGGGCAGGGAGATCCCAGGCCCAGGGGAGGAGATCCCAGTCCCAGGGCTTGGGAGGAGATCCCAGCTCCAGGGGAGGAGATCCCAGCCTAACGGCGGGGGAGGAGATCCCAGCTCCAGGGGAGGAGATCACAGCCCCAGGGCAGGGGAGGAGAGGAGATCCCAAGCCCAGGGGAGGAGATACCACGCCATGGGGAGGGGAGGAGGTCCCAGACCCAGGGGAGGGGAGGAGATCCCAGGCCCAGGGGAGGGGAGGAGATCCCAGGCCCAGGGGAGAGGAGGAGATCCCAGGCCCAGGGGAGGATCTCAGGCCCAGGGGAGAGATATCCCAGGCCCAGGGGAGGAGAGGAGATCCCAGGCCCAGGGGAGAGAGACCCCAGGCCCAGGGGAGAGAGATCCCAGACCCAGGGGAGAGAGATCCCAGGCCCAGGGGAGGAGATCCAAGGCCCAGGGCAGAGAGATCCCAGGCCCATGGGAGAGTGATCCCAGGCCCAGGAGATGAGATCCTGGACCCAGGGGAGGAGATCCCAGCCCCAGGGGAGGGGAGGAGATCCCAGGCCCAGGGGAGAGGAGGAGATCCCAGGCCCAGGGGAGGATCTCAGGCCCAGGGGAGAGAGATCCCAGGCCCAGGGGAGGAGAGGAGATCCCAGGCCCAGGGGAGAGAGACCCCAGGCCCAGGGGAGAGAGATCCCAGACCCAGGGGAGAGAGATCCCAGGCCCAGGGGAGGAGATCCAAGGCCCAGGGCAGAGAGATCCCAGGCCCAGGGGAGAGAGATCCCAGGCCCAGGGGAGAGAGATCCCAGGCCCAGGGGAGAGAGATCCCAGGCCCAGGGGAGAGAGATCCCAGGCCCAGGGGAGAGAGATCCCAGGCCCAGGGGAGAGAGATCCCAGGCCCAGGAGATGAGGTCCTGGACCCAGGGGAGGAGATCCCAGCCCCAGGGGAGGAGGTCCCAGGCCCAGGGGAGGAGGTCCCAGGCCCAGGGGAGGGAGATCAAAGCCTAAGGGGAGGAGGTCCCAGGTCCAGGGGAGGAGATCCCAGCCCCAGCGCAGGGGATGAGGTCCCAGGCCCGGGGAGGAGAGGAGATCCCAGGCCCAGGGGAGGGGATCCCAGGCCCAGGGCAGGGGAGGAGGTCCCAGACCCAGGGGAGAGAGATCCCAGGGGAAGGGACGAGATCCCAGGCCCAGGGGAGGGGAGGAGATCCCAGGTCCAGGGGGAGGAGGTCCGAGGCCCAGTGGGAGGATCCCAGCCCCAGGGGGAGGAGATCCCAGCTCCAGCCGAGGAAGTCCCAGGCCCAGGGGAGGAGATGCCAGGGGAGGAGATCCCAGGCCCAGGGGAGGAGATTGCAGGCCCAGGGGAGGAGATCCCAGCTCCAGGGGAGGAGATCCCAGCTCCAGGGGAGGAGATCCCAGGCCCAGGGGAGCAGATCCCAGGCCCAGGGGAGCAGATCCCAGTCCCAGGGGAGGAGATCCCAGGGGGAGATCCCAGCTCTAGGGGATGAGATCCTAGCCCCAGGGGAGGAGGTCCCAGGCCCATGGGAGGGAGATCCCAGCCCCAGGGGAGGAGGTCCTAGCCCCAGCTGAGGAGATCCCAGCCCCAGGGGAGGAGGTCCCAGGCCCAGGGGAGGGAGATCCCAGGCCCAGGGGAGGGAGATCCCAGGCCCAGGGGAGGGAGATCCCAGGCCCAGGGGAGGGAGATCCCAGGCCCAGGGGAGGGAGATCCCAGGCCCAGGGGAGGAGATCCCAGGCCCAGGGGAGGGAGCTCCCAGGCCCAGGGGAGGAGATCCCAGCCCCAGGGTGTGGGAGGAGATCCCAGCCCCAGGGGAGGAGATCCCAGCCCCAGGGGAGGAGACCCCAGACCCAGGGGAGGAGATCCCAGCCCCAGGGCGGGGGAGGTGATCCCAGCCCCAGGGGAGGAGATCTCAGCTCCAGGGGAGGAGATCCCAGCCCCAGGGCAGGGGAGGAGGTCCCAGGCCCAGGGGAGGAGAGGAGATCCCAGGCCCAGGTGAGGAGATTCCAGGCCCAGGCCGGGGGAGGAGGTCCCAGGCCAAGGGGAGGAGATCCCAGGCCCAGGGGGAGGAGGTCCCAGGCCCAGGGGGAGGATCACAGCCCCAGGGGGAGGAGATCCCAGCTTCGGGGGAGCAGATCCCAGGCCCAGGTGAGAGAGACCCCAGGCCCAGGGGATGAGATCCCAGGCCCAGGGGAGAGAGAGATCCCAGACCCAGGGGAGAGAGAGATCCCAGGCCCAGGGGAGAGAGATCCCAGGCCGAGGGGAGAGAGATCCCAGCCCCAGGGCAGGGGAGGAGGTCCCAGGCCCAGGGGAGGAGAGGAGATCCCAGGCCCAGGGGAGGAGATTCCAGGCCCAGGGCAGGGGAGGAGGTCCCAGACCCAGGGGAGGAGATCCCAGGCCCAGGGGAGGAGATGCCAGGGGGAGGAGAACCCAGCCCCAAGACAGGGGAGGAGATTCCAGGTCTAGGGGGATGAGATCCCAGCCCCAGAGGGGGAGATCCCAGGCACACTGGAGGAGATCGCAGGCCCAGGGGAGGAGATCCCAGGCCCAGGGGAGGAGATCCCAGCTCCAGGGGAGGAGATCCCAGCTCCAGGGGAGGAGATCCCAGGCCCAGGGCAGCAGATCCCAGGCCCAGGGCAGGAGATTCCAGGCCCAGGGCAGGAGATCCCAGACCCAGGGGAGGAGATCCTGGCTCCAGGTGAGGAGATCCCAGGCCCAGGCGAGAACCCAGCCCCAGGGGAGGAGGTCCCAGGCGCAGGGGAGGGAGATCCCAGCCCCAGGGGAGGAGGTCCCAGGCCAAGGGGAGGGAGATCCCAGGCCCAGGGGTGGGAGATCCCAGGCCCAGGGGAGCGAGATCCCAGGCCCAGGGGAGGAGATCCCAGCCCCAGGGGAGGAGGTCCCAGGGCAAGGGAGGAGGTCCCAGGCCCAGGGGAGGGAGATCCCAGCCCCAGGGCGTGGGAGGAGATCCCAGCTCCAGGGGAGGAGATCCCAGCCCCAGGGGAGGAAACCCCAGCCCCAGGGGAGGAGATCCCAGCCCCAGGGCGGGGGAGGAGATCCCAGGCCCAGGGCAGGAGAAGAGATCCCAGGCCCAGGGCAGGGGAGGAGGTCCCAGACCCAGGGGAGGGAGATCCCAGGCCCAGGGGAGGAGATGCCAGGGGGAGGAGAACCCAGCCCCAAGACAGGGGAGGAGATTCCAGGTCTAGGGGGATGAGATCCCAGCCCCAGAGGGGGAGATCCCAGGCACACTGGAGGAGATCGCAGGCCCAGGGGAGGAGATCCCAGGCCCAGGGGAGGAGATCCCAGCTCCAGGGGAGGAGATCCCAGCTCCAGGGGAGGAGACCCCAGGCCCAGGGCAGCAGATCCCAGGCCCAGGGCAGGAGATTCCAGGCCCAGGGCAGGAGATCCCAGGCCCAGGGGAGGAGATCCTTGCTCCAGGGGAGGAGATCCCAGGCCCAGGTGAGAACCCAGCCCCAGGGGAGGAGGTCCCAGGCGCAGGGGAGGGAGATCCCAGCCCCAGGGGAGGAGGTCCCAGGCCAAGGGGAGGGAGATCCCAGGCCCAGGGGTGGGAGATCCCAGGCCCAGGGGAGCGAGATCCCAGGCCCAGGGGAGGAGATCCCAGCCCCAGGGGAGGAGGTCCCAGGGCAAGGGAGGAGGTCCCAGGCCCAGGGGAGGGAGATCCCAGCCCCAGGGCGTGGGAGGAGATCCCAGCTCCAGGGGAGGAGATCCCAGCCCTAGGGGAGGAGACCCCAGCCCCAGGGGAGGAGATCCCAGCCCCAGGGCGGGGGAGGAGATCCCAGGCCCAGGGCAGGAGAAGAGATCCCAGGCCCAGGGGAGGAGATCCCAGGGCAAGGGAGGAGGTCCCAGCCCCAGGGGAGAGACGGTATAAACAGGACGATATAAACGGGTTGGTCAGATGGGCGGAAAAGTGGCAAATGGAATTTAACCCTGAAAAGTGCGAGGTGATGCATTTTGGATGGACAAATAAGGCAAGGGAATACACAATGAGTGGTAGGACCCTAGGAAGTACAGAGGGTCAGAGGGACCTTGGTGTACATGTACATAGATCCCTGAAGGCAGCAGAAGAGGTAGATAAGGTGGTTAAAAAGGCATATGGGATACTTGCCTTCATTAGCCGAGGCATAGAATATAAGAGCAGGGAGGTTATGATGGAGCTGTACAAAACGCTGGTGAGGCCACAGCTGGAGTACTGTGTGCAGTTCTGGTCGCCTCACTATAGGAAGGATGTGATTGCTTTGGAGAGGGTGCAGAGAAGATTCACCAGGATGTTACCTGGGATGGGGCGCCTCAGCTATGAAGAAAGACTAAACAGGCTGGGGTTGTTTTCCTTGGAGCAAAGAAGGCTGAGGGGGGACCTGATTGAGGTATACAAAATGATGAGGGGCATAGATAGGGTAGACAAAGAGGAACTTTTCCCCTTAGTAGGGTGGTCAATAACAAGGGGGCATAGATTCAGGGTAAGGGGCAGGAGATTTAGAGGGGATTTGAGGAGGAACTTTTTCACCCAGAGGGTGGTTGGAATGTGGAACTCAATGCCCAAAAGGGTGATAGAGGCAGGAACCCTCACAACATTCAAGAAGCATTTGGATGAGCACTTGGAATGCCATTGCATACAAGGCTATGGACCAAATGCTGGAAAATGGGATTAGACTGGACAGGGATGGATGGGCGGCGCAGACACGATGGGCCGAAGGGCCTCTTTCTGTGCTGTAAATCTCTCTATGAATCTATGAGATCCCAGGCCCAGGGGAAGGGAGGAGATCCCAGGCCCAGGGGAAGGGAGGAGATCCCAGGCCCAGGGGAAGGGAGGAGATCCCAGGCCCAGGGGGAGGAGGTCCCAGGCCCAGGGGGAGGATCCCAGCCCCAGGGGGAGGTGATCACAGGTCCAGGGGAGGAGGGCCCAGGCCCAGGGGATGAGATCCCAGGCCCAGGGGAGGGAGATCCCAGGCCCAGGGGAGGAGATCCAAGCCCCAGAGAAGGAGGTCCCAGGCCCAGGGGAGGGAGATCCCAGCCCCAGGGGAGGAGGTCCCAGCCCCAGGGGAGGAGGTCCCAGGCCCAGGGAAGGGAGATCCCAGCCCCAGGGGAGGAGGTCCCAGGCCCAGGTGAGGAGAACCCAGCCCCAGGGGAGGAGGTCCCAGCCCCAGGGGAGGAAGATCCCAGCCCCAGGGGAGGAGGTCTCCGGCCCAGGGGAGGAGATCCCAGCCCCAGGGGAGGAGATCCGAGGCCCAGGGCAGGGAGATCCCAGGCCCAGGGGAGGAGATCCCAGTCCCAGGGCTTGGGAGGAGATCCCAGCTCCAGGGGAGGAGATCCCAGCCCCAGGGCGGGGGAGGAGATCCCAGCTCCAGGGGAGGAGATCACAGCCCCAGGGCAGGGGAGGTGGTCCCAGGCCCAGGGGAGGAGAGGAGATCCCCCCAGGGGAGGAGATACCATGCCATGGGGAGGGGAGGAGGTCCCAGACCCAGGGGAGGGGAGGAGATCCCAGGCCCAGGGGAGGGGAGGAGATCCCAGGCCCAGGGGAGAGGAGGAGATCCCAGGCCCAGGGGAGAGGAGGAGATCCCAGGCCCAGGGGAGGATCTCAGGCCCAGGGGAGAGCGATCCCAGGCCCAGGGGAGGAGAGGAGATCCCAGGCCCAGGGGAGAGAGACCCCAGGCCCAGGGGAGAGAGACCCCAGGCCCAGGGGAGAGAGACCCCAGGCCCAGGGGAGAGAGATCCCAGGCCCAGGGGAGGAGATCCAAGGCCCAGGGCAGAGAGATCCCAGGCCCAGGGGAGAGAGATCCCAGGCCCAGGGGAGAGAGATCCCAGGCCCAGGGGAGAGAGATCCCAGGCCCAGGAGATGAGATCCCGGACCCAGGGGAGGAGATCCCAGCCCCAGGGGAGGAGGTCCCAGGCCCAGGGGAGGAGGTCCCAGGCCCAGGGGAGGGAGATCAAAGCCTAAGGGGAGGAGGTCCCAGGGCCAGGTGAGGAGATCCGAGGGCCAGGGGAGGAGATCCTAGCCCCAGGGGAGGAGGTCCCAGGCCCAGGGGAGGAGATCCCAAGCCCAGGGGAGGGAGATCGCAGGCCCAGGGGAGAGAGATCCCAGGTCCAGGGGAGGAGATCCCAGCCCCAGCGCAGGGGATGAGGTCCCAGGCCCGGGGAGGAGAGGAGATCCCAGGCCCAGGGGAGGGGATCCCAGGCCCAGGGCAGGGGAGGAGGTCCCAGACCCAGGGGAGAGAGATCCCAGGGGAAGGGACGAGATCCCAGGCCCAGGGGAGGGGAGGAGATCCCAGGTCCAGGGGGAGGAGGTCCGAGGCCCAGTGGCAGGATCCCAGCCCCAGGGGGAGGAGATCCCAGCTCCAGGCGAGGAAGTCCCAGGCCCAGGGGAGGAGATGCCAGGGGAGGAGATCCCAGGCCCAGGGGAGGAGATTGCAGGCCCAGGGGAGGAGATCCCAGCTCCAGGGGAGGAGATCCCAGGCCCAGGGAAGCAGATCCCAGGCCCAGGGGAGCAGATCCCAGTCCCAGGGGAGGAGATCCCAGGGGGAGATCCCAGCTCTAGGGGATGAGATCCTAGCCCCAGGGGAGGAGGTCCCAGGCCCATGGGAGGGAGATCCCAGCCGCAGGGGAGGAGGTCCTAGCCCCAGGTGAGGAGATCCCAGCCCCAGGGGAGGAGGTCCCAGGCCCAGGGAAGGGAGATCCCAGCCCCAGGGGAGGAGGCCCCAGGCCCAGGTGAGGAGATCCCAGCCCCAGGGGAGGAGGTCCCAGGCCCAGGGGAGGGAGATCCCAGGCCCAGGGGAGGGAGATCCCAGGCCCAGGGGAGGGGAGGAGATCCCAGGCCCAGGGGAGAGGAGGAGATCCCAGGCCCAGGGGAGAGGAGGAGATCCCAGGCCCAGGGGAGGATCTCAGGCCCAGGGGAGAGCGATCCCAGGCCCAGGGGAGGAGAGGAGATCCCAGGCCCAGGGGAGAGAGACCCCAGGCCCAGGGGAGAGAGACCCCAGGCCCAGGGGAGAGAGACCCCAGGCCCAGGGGAGAGAGATCCCAGGCCCAGGGGAGGAGATCCAAGGCCCAGGGCAGAGAGATCCCAGGCCCAGGGGAGAGAGATCCCAGGCCCAGGGGAGAGAGATCCCAGGCCCAGGGGAGAGAGATCCCAGGCCCAGGAGATGAGATCCCGGACCCAGGGGAGGAGATCCCAGCCCCAGGGGAGGAGGTCCCAGGCCCAGGGGAGGAGGTCCCAGGCCCAGGGGAGGGAGATCAAAGCCTAAGGGGAGGAGGTCCCAGGGCCAGATGAGGAGATCCGAGGGCCAGGGGAGGAGACCCTAGCCCCAGGGGAGGAGGTCCCAGGCCCAGGGGAGGAGATCCCAAGCCCAGGGGAGGGAGATCGCAGGCCCAGGGGAGAGAGATCCCAGGTCCAGTGGAGGAGATCCCAGCCCCAGCGCAGGGGATGAGGTCCCAGGCCCGGGGAGGAGAGGAGATCCCAGGCCCAGGGGAGGGGATCCCAGGCCCAGGGCAGGGGAGGAGGTCCCAGACCCAGGGGAGAGAGATCCCAGGGGAAGGGACGAGATCCCAGGCCCAGGGGAGGGGAGGAGATCCCAGGTCCAGGGGGAGGAGGTCCGAGGCCCAGTGGCAGGATCCCAGCCCCAGGGGGAGGAGATCCCAGCTCCAGGCGAGGAAGTCCCAGGCCCAGGGGAGGAGATGCCAGGGGAGGAGATCCCAGGCCCAGGGGAGGAGATTGCAGGCCCAGGGGAGGAGATCCCAGCTCCAGGGGAGGAGATCCCAGGCCCAGGGAAGCAGATCCCAGGCCCAGGGGAGCAGATCCCAGTCCCAGGGGAGGAGATCCCAGGGGGAGATCCCAGCTCTAGGGGATGAGATCCTAGCCCCAGGGGAGGAGGTCCCAGGCCCATGGGAGGGAGATCCCAGCCCCAGGGGAGGAGGTCCTAGCCCCAGGTGAGGAGATCCCAGCCCCAGGGGAGGAGGTCCCAGGCCCAGGGGAGGGAGATCCCAGCCCCAGGGGAGGAGGCCCCAGGCCCAGGTGAGGAGATCCCAGCCCCAGGGGAGGAGGTCCCAGGCCCAGGGGAGGGAGATCCCAGGCCCAGGGGAGGGAGATCCCAGGCCCAGGGGAGGGAGATCCCAGGCCCAGGGGAGGAGATCCCAGCCCCAGGGGAGGAGGTCCCAGGGCAGGGGAGGAGATCCCAGGCCCAGGGGATGGAGCTCCCAGGCCCAGGGGAGGAGATCCCAGCCCCAGGGTGTGGGAGGAGATCGCAGCTCCAGGGGAGGAGATCCCAGCCCCAGGGGAGGAGATCCCAGACCCAGGGGAGGAGATCCCAGCCCCAGGGCGAGGGAGGTGATCCCAGCCCCAGGGGAGGAGATCCCAGCTCCAGGGGAGGAGATCCCAGCCCCAGGGCAGGGGAGGAGGTCCCAGGCCCAGGGGAGAAGAGGAGATCCCAAGCCCAGGTGAGTAGATTCCAGGCCCAGGCCAGGGGAGGAGGTCCCAGACCAAGGGGAGGAGGTCCCAGGCCCAGGGGGAGGGTCACAGCCCCAGGGGGAGGAGAACCCAGCTCCAGAGGAGGAGATCCCAGGCCAAGGGGAGAGAGATCCCAGACCCAGGTGAGAGAGATCCCAGGCCCAGGGGAGAGAGAGATCCCAGGCCCAGGGGAGAGAGAGATCCCAGGCCCAGGGGAGGGAGAGATCCCAGGCCCAGGGGGGAGAGAGATCCCAGGCCGAGGGGAGAGAGATCCCAGCCCCAGGGCAGGGGAGGAGGTCCCAGGCCCAGGGGAGGAGAGGTGATCCCAGGTCCAGGGGAGGAGGGCCCAGGCCCAGGGGATGAGATCACAGGCCCAGGGGAGAGAGAGATCCCAGGCCCAGGGGAGAGAGATCCCAGGCCCAGGGGAGAGAGATCCCAGGCCCAGGGGAGGAGATCCAAGCCCCAGAGAAGGAGGTCCCAGGCCCAGGGGAGGGAGATCCGAGCCCCAGGGGAGGAGGTCCCAGCCCCAGGGGAGGAGGTCCCAGCCCCAGGGAAGGGAGATCCCAGCCCCAGGGGAGGAGGTCCCAGCCCCAGGGAAGGGAGATCCCAGCCCCAGGGGAGGAGGTCCCAGGCCCAGGTGAGGAGAACCCAGCCCCAGGGGAGGAGGTCCCAGCCCCAGCGGAGGAAGATCCCAGCCCCAGGGGAGGAGGTCCCAGGCCCAGGGGAGGAGATCCCAGGCCCAGGGCAGGGAGATCCCAGGCCCAGGGGAGGAGATCCCAGTCCCAGGGCTTGGGAGGAGATCCCAGCTCCAGGGGAGGAGATCCCAGCCTAACGGCGGGGGAGGAGATCCCAGCTCCAGGGGAGGAGATCACAGCCCCAGGGCAGGGGAGGAGAGGAGATCCCAAGCCCAGGGGAGGAGATACCACGCCATGGGGAGGGGAGGAGGTCCCAGACCCAGGGGAGGGGAGGAGATCCCAGGCCCAGGGGAGGGGAGGAGATCCCAGGCCCAGGGGAGAGGAGGAGATCCCAGGCCCAGGGGAGGATCTCAGGCCCAGGGGAGAGATATCCCAGGCCCAGGGGAGGAGAGGAGATCCCAGGCACAGGGGAGAGAGACCCCAGGCCCAGGGGAGAGAGATCCCAGACCCAGGGGAGAGAGATCCCAGGCCCAGGGGAGGAGATCCAAGGCCCAGGGCAGAGAGATCCCAGGCCCATGGGAGAGTGATCCCAGGCCCAGGAGATGAGATCCTGGACCCAGGGGAGGAGATCCCAGCCCCAGGGGAGGGGAGGAGATCCCAGGCCCAGGGGAGAGGAGGAGATCCCAGGCCCAGGGGAGGATCTCAGGCCCAGGGGAGAGAGATCCCAGGCCCAGGGGAGGAGAGGAGATCCCAGGCCCAGGGGAGAGAGACCCCAGGCCCAGGGGAGAGAGATCCCAGACCCAGGGGAGAGAGATCCCAGGCCCAGGGGAGGAGATCCAAGGCCCAGGGCAGAGAGATCCCAGGCCCAGGGGAGAGAGATCCCAGGCCCAGGGGAGAGAGATCCCAGGCCCAGGGGAGAGAGATCCCAGGCCCAGGGGAGAGAGATCCCAGGCCCAGGGGAGAGAGATCCCAGGCCCAGGAGATGAGGTCCTGGACCCAGGGGAGGAGATCCCAGCCCCAGGGGAGGAGGTCCCAGGCCCAGGGGAGGAGGTCCCAGGCCCAGGGGAGGGAGATCAAAGCCTAAGGGGAGGAGGTCCCAGGTCCAGGGGAGGAGATCCCAGCCCCAGCGCAGGGGATGAGGTCCCAGGCCCGGGGAGGAGAGGAGATCCCAGGCCCAGGGGAGGGGATCCCAGGCCCAGGGCAGGGGAGGAGGTCCCAGACCCAGGGGAGAGAGATCCCAGGGGAAGGGACGAGATCCCAGGCCCAGGGGAGGGGAGGAGATCCCAGGTCCAGGGGGAGGAGGTCCGAGGCCCAGTGGGAGGATCCCAGCCCCAGGGGGAGGAGATCCCAGCTCCAGCCGAGGAAGTCCCAGGCCCAGGGGAGGAGATGCCAGGGGAGGAGATCCCAGGCCCAGGGGAGGAGATTGCAGGCCCAGGGGAGGAGATCCCAGCTCCAGGGGAGGAGATCCCAGCTCCAGGGGAGGAGATCCCAGGCCCAGGGGAGCAGATCCCAGGCCCAGGGGAGCAGATCCCAGTCCCAGGGGAGGAGATCCGAGGGGGAGATCCCAGCTCTAGGGGATGAGATCCTAGCCCCAGGGGAGGAGGTCCCAGGCCCATGGGAGGGAGATCCCAGCCCCAGGGGAGGAGGTCCTAGCCCCAGGTGAGGAGATCCCAGCCCCAGGGGAGGAGGTCCCAGGCCCAGGGGAGGGAGATCCCAGGCCCAGGGGAGGGAGATCCCAGGCCCAGGGGAGGGAGATCCCAGGCCCAGGGGAGGGAGATCCCAGGCCCAGGGGAGGAGATCCCAGGCCCAGGGGAGGGAGCTCCCAGGCCCAGGGGAGGAGATCCCAGCCCCAGGGTGTGGGAGGAGATCCCAGCCCCAGGGGAGGAGATCCCAGCCCCAGGGGAGGAGACCCCAGACCCAGGGGAGGAGATCCCAGCCCCAGGGCGGGGGAGGTGATCCCAGCCCCAGGGGAGGAGATCTCAGCTCCAGGGGAGGAGATCCCAGCCCCAGGGCAGGGGAGGAGGTCCCAGGCCCAGGGGAGGAGAGGAGATCCCAGGCCCAGGTGAGGAGATTCCAGGCCCAGGCCGGGGGAGGAGGTCCCAGACCAAGGGGAGGAGATCCCAGGCCCAGGGGGAGGAGGTCCCAGGCCCAGGGGGAGGATCACAGCCCCAGGGGGAGGAGATCCCAGCTTCGGGGGAGGAGATCCCAGGCCCAGGTGAGAGAGACCCCAGGCCCAGGGGATGAGATCCCAGGCCCAGGGGAGAGAGAGATCCCAGACCCAGGGGAGAGAGAGATCCCAGGCCCAGGGGAGAGAGATCCCAGGCCGAGGGGAGAGAGATCCCAGCCCCAGGGCAGGGGAGGAGGTCCCAGGCCCAGGGGAGGAGAGGAGATCCCAGGCCCAGGGGAGGAGATTCCAGGCCCAGGGCAGGGGAGGAGGTCCCAGACCCAGGGGAGGAGATCCCAGGCCCAGGGGAGGAGATGCCAGGGGGAGGAGAACCCAGCCCCAAGACAGGGGAGGAGATTCCAGGTCTAGGGGGATGAGATCCCAGCCCCAGAGGGGGAGATCCCAGGCACACTGGAGGAGATCGCAGGCCCAGGGGAGGAGATCCCAGGCCCAGGGGAGGAGATCCCAGCTCCAGGGGAGGAGATCCCAGCTCCAGGGGAGGAGCTCCCAGGCCCAGGGCAGCAGATCCCAGGCCCAGGGCAGGAGATTCCAGGCCCAGGGCAGGAGATCCCAGACCCAGGGGAGGAGATCCTGGCTCCAGGTGAGGAGATCCCAGGCCCAGGCGAGAACCCAGCCCCAGGGGAGGAGGTCCCAGGCGCAGGGGAGGGAGATCCCAGCCCCAGGGGAGGAGGTCCCAGGCCAAGGGGAGGGAGATCCCAGGCCCAGGGGTGGGAGATCCCAGGCCCAGGGGAGCGAGATCCCAGGCCCAGGGGAGGAGATCCCAGCCCCAGGGGAGGAGGTCCCAGGGCAAGGGAGGAGGTCCCAGGCCCAGGGGAGGGAGATCCCAGCCCCAGGGCGTGGGAGGAGATCCCAGCTCCAGGGGAGGAGATCCCAGCCCCAGGGGAGGAAACCCCAGCCCCAGGGGAGGAGATCCCAGCCCCAGGGCGGGGGAGGAGATCCCAGGCCCAGGGCAGGAGAAGAGATCCCAGGCCCAGGGCAGGGGAGGAGGTCCCAGACCCAGGGGAGGGAGATCCCAGGCCCAGGGGAGGAGATGCCAGGGGGAGGAGAACCCAGCCCCAAGACAGGGGAGGAGATTCCAGGTCTAGGGGGATGAGATCCCAGCCCCAGAGGGGGAGATCCCAGGCACACTGGAGGAGATCGCAGGCCCAGGGGAGGAGATCCCAGGCCCAGGGGAGGAGATCCCAGCTCCAGGGGAGGAGATCCCAGCTCCAGGGGAGGAGACCCCAGGCCCAGGGCAGCAGATCCCAGGCCCAGGGCAGGAGATTCCAGGCCCAGGGCAGGAGATCCCAGGCCCAGGGGAGGAGATCCTTGCTCCAGGGGAGGAGATCCCAGGCCCAGGTGAGAACCCAGCCCCAGGGGAGGAGGTCCCAGGCGCAGGGGAGGGAGATCCCAGCCCCAGGGGAGGAGGTCCCAGGCCAAGGGGAGGGAGATCCCAGGCCCAGGGGTGGGAGATCCCAGGCCCAGGGGAGCGAGATCCCAGGCCCAGGGGAGGAGATCCCAGCCCCAGGGGAGGAGGTCCCAGGGCAAGGGAGGAGGTCCCAGGCCCAGGGGAGGGAGATCCCAGCCCCAGGGCGTGGGAGGAGATCCCAGCTCCAGGGGAGGAGATCCCAGCCCTAGGGGAGGAGACCCCAGCCCCAGGGGAGGAGATCCCAGCCCCAGGGCGGGGGAGGAGATCCCAGGCCCAGGGCAGGAGAAGAGATCCCAGGCCCAGGGGAGGAGATCCCAGGGCAAGGGAGGAGGTCCCAGCCCCAGGGGAGAGACGGTATAAACAGGACGATATAAACGGGTTGGTCAGATGGGCGGAAAAGTGGCAAATGGAATTTAACCCTGAAAAGTGCGAGGTGATGCATTTTGGATGGACAAATAAGGCAAGGGAATACACAATGAGTGGTAGGACCCTAGGAAGTACAGAGGGTCAGAGGGACCTTGGTGTACATGTACATAGATCCCTGAAGGCAGCAGAACAGGTAGATAAGGTGGTTAAAAAGGCATATGGGATACTTGCCTTCATTAGCTGAGGCATAGAATATAAGAGCAGGGAGGTTATGATGGAGCTGTACAAAACGCTGGTGAGGCCACAGCTGGAGTACTGTGTGCAGTTCTGGTCGCCTCACTATAGGAAGGATGTGATTGCTTTGGAGAGGGTGCAGAGAAGATTCACCAGGATGTTACCTGGGATGGGGCGCCTCAGCTATGAAGAAAGACTAAACAGGCTGGGGTTGTTTTCCTTGGAGCAAAGAAGGCTGAGGGGGGACCTGATTGAGGTATACAAAATGATGAGGGGCATAGATAGGGTAGACAAAGAGGAACTTTTCCCCTTAGTAGGGTGGTCAATAACAAGGGGGCATAGATTCAGGGTAAGGGGCAGGAGATTTAGAGGGGATTTGAGGAGGAACTTTTTCACCCAGAGGGTGGTTGGAATGTGGAACTCAATGCCCAAAAGGGTGATAGAGGCAGGAACCCTCACAACATTCAAGAAGCATTTGGATGAGCACTTGGAATGCCATTGCATACAAGGCTATGGACCAAATGCTGGAAAATGGGATTAGACTGGACAGGGATGGATGGGCGGCGCAGACACGATGGGCCGAAGGGCCTCTTTCTGTGCTGTAAATCTCTCTATGAATCTATGAGATCCCAGGCCCAGGGGAAGGGAGGAGATCCCAGGCCCAGGGGAAGGGAGGAGATCCCAGGCCCAGGGGAAGGGAGGAGATCCCAGGCCCAGGGGGAGGAGATCCCAGGCCCAGGGGAGGAGATCCAAGCCCCAGAGAAGGAGGTCCCAGGCCCAGGGGAGGGAGATCCCAGCCCCAGGGGAGGAGGTCCCAGCCCCAGGGGAGGAGGTCCCAGGCCCAGGGAAGGGAGATCCCAGCCCCAGGGGAGGAGGTCCCAGGCCCAGGTGAGGAGAACCCAGCCCCAGGGGAGGAGGTCCCAGCCCCAGGGGAGGAAGATCCCAGCCCCAGGGGAGGAGGTCTCCGGCCCAGGGGAGGAGATCCCAGCCCCAGGGGAGGAGATCCGAGGCCCAGGGCAGGGAGATCCCAGGCCCAGGGGAGGAGATCCCAGTCCCAGGGCTTGGGAGGAGATCCCAGCTCCAGGGGAGGAGATCCCAGCCCCAGGGCGGGGGAGGAGATCCCAGCTCCAGGGGAGGAGATCACAGCCCCAGGGCAGGGGAGGAGGTCCCAGGCCCAGGGGAGGAGAGGAGATCCCAAGCCCAGGGGAGGAGATACCATGCCATGGGGAGGGGAGGAGGTCCCAGACCCAGGGGAGGGGAGGAGATCCCAGGCCCAGGGGAGGGGAGGAGATCCCAGGCCCAGGGGAGAGGAGGAGATCCCAGGCCCAGGGGAGAGGAGGAGATCCCAGGCCCAGGGGAGGATCTCAGGCCCAGGGGAGAGCGATCCCAGGCCCAGGGGAGGAGAGGAGATCCCAGGCCCAGGGGAGAGAGACCCCAGGCCCAGGGGAGAGAGACCCCAGGCCCAGGGGAGAGAGACCCCAGGCCCAGGGGAGAGAGATCCCAGGCCCAGGGGAGGAGATCCAAGGCCCAGGGCAGAGAGATCCCAGGCCCAGGGGAGAGAGATCCCAGGCCCAGGGGAGAGAGATCCCAGGCCCAGGGGAGAGAGATCCCAGGCCCAGGAGATGAGATCCCGGACCCAGGGGAGGAGATCCCAGCCCCAGGGGAGGAGGTCCCAGGCCCAGGGGAGGAGGTCCCAGGCCCAGGGGAGGGAGATCAAAGCCTAAGGGGAGGAGGTCCCAGGGCCAGGTGAGGAGATCCGAGGGCCAGGGGAGGAGATCCTAGCCCCAGGGGAGGAGGTCCCAGGCCCAGGGGAGGAGATCCCAAGCCCAGGGGAGGGAGATCGCAGGCCCAGGGGAGAGAGATCCCAGGTCCAGGGGAGGAGATCCCAGCCCCAGCGCAGGGGATGAGGTCCCAGGCCCGGGGAGGAGAGGAGATCCCAGGCCCAGGGGAGGGGATCCCAGGCCCAGGGCAGGGGAGGAGGTCCCAGACCCAGGGGAGAGAGATCCCAGGGGAAGGGACGAGATCCCAGGCCCAGGGGAGGGGAGGAGATCCCAGGTCCAGGGGGAGGAGGTCCGAGGCCCAGTGGCAGGATCCCAGCCCCAGGGGGAGGAGATCCCAGCTCCAGGCGAGGAAGTCCCAGGCCCAGGGGAGGAGATGCCAGGGGAGGAGATCCCAGGCCCAGGGGAGGAGATTGCAGGCCCAGGGGAGGAGATCCCAGCTCCAGGGGAGGAGATCCCAGGCCCAGGGAAGCAGATCCCAGGCCCAGGGGAGCAGATCCCAGTCCCAGGGGAGGAGATCCCAGGGGGAGATCCCAGCTCTAGGGGATGAGATCCTAGCCCCAGGGGAGGAGGTCCCAGGCCCATGGGAGGGAGATCCCAGCCCCAGGGGAGGAGGTCCTAGCCCCAGGTGAGGAGATCCCAGCCCCAGGGGAGGAGGTCCCAGGCCCAGGGAAGGGAGATCCCAGCCCCAGGGGAGGAGGCCCCAGGCCCAGGTGAGGAGATCCCAGCCCCAGGGGAGGAGGTCCCAGGCCCAGGGGAGGGAGATCCCAGGCCCAGGGGAGGGGAGGAGATCCCAGGCCCAGGGGAGAGGAGGAGATCCCAGGCCCAGGGGAGAGGAGGAGATCCCAGGCCCAGGGGAGAGGAGGAGATCCCAGGCCCAGGGGAGGATCTCAGGCCCAGGGGAGAGCGATCCCAGGCCCAGGGGAGGAGAGGAGATCCCAGGCCCAGGGGAGAGAGACCCCAGGCCCAGGGGAGAGAGACCCCAGGCCCAGGGGAGAGAGACCCCAGGCCCAGGGGAGAGAGATCCCAGGCCCAGGGGAGGAGATCCAAGGCCCAGGGCAGAGAGATCCCAGGCCCAGGGGAGAGAGATCCCAGGCCCAGGGGAGAGAGATCCCAGGCCCAGGGGAGAGAGATCCCAGGCCCAGGAGATGAGATCCCGGACCCAGGGGAGGAGATCCCAGCCCCAGGGGAGGAGGTCCCAGGCCCAGGGGAGGAGGTCCCAGGCCCAGGGGAGGGAGATCAAAGCCTAAGGGGAGGAGGTCCCAGGGCCAGATGAGGAGATCCGAGGGCCAGGGGAGGAGACCCTAGCCCCAGGGGAGGAGGTCCCAGGCCCAGGGGAGGAGATCCCAAGCCCAGGGGAGGGAGATCGCAGGCCCAGGGGAGAGAGATCCCAGGTCCAGTGGAGGAGATCCCAGCCCCAGCGCAGGGGATGAGGTCCCAGGCCCGGGGAGGAGAGGAGATCCCAGGCCCAGGGGAGGGGATCCCAGGCCCAGGGCAGGGGAGGAGGTCCCAGACCCAGGGGAGAGAGATCCCAGGGGAAGGGACGAGATCCCAGGCCCAGGGGAGGGGAGGAGATCCCAGGTCCAGGGGGAGGAGGTCCGAGGCCCAGTGGCAGGATCCCAGCCCCAGGGGGAGGAGATCCCAGCTCCAGGCGAGGAAGTCCCAGGCCCAGGGGAGGAGATGCCAGGGGAGGAGATCCCAGGCCCAGGGGAGGAGATTGCAGGCCCAGGGGAGGAGATCCCAGCTCCAGGGGAGGAGATCCCAGGCCCAGGGAAGCAGATCCCAGGCCCAGGGGAGCAGATCCCAGTCCCAGGGGAGGAGATCCCAGGGGGAGATCCCAGCTCTAGGGGATGAGATCCTAGCCCCAGGGGAGGAGGTCCCAGGCCCATGGGAGGGAGATCCCAGCCCCAGGGGAGGAGGTCCTAGCCCCAGGTGAGGAGATCCCAGCCCCAGGGGAGGAGGTCCCAGGCCCAGGGGAGGGAGATCCCAGCCCCAGGGGAGGAGGCCCCAGGCCCAGGTGAGGAGATCCCAGCCCCAGGGGAGGAGGTCCCAGGCCCAGGGGAGGGAGATCCCAGGCCCAGGGGAGGGAGATCCCAGGCCCAGGGGAGGGAGATCCCAGGCCCAGGGGAGGAGATCCCAGCCCCAGGGGAGGAGGTCCCAGGGCAGGGGAGGAGATCCCAGGCCCAGGGGATGGAGCTCCCAGGCCCAGGGGAGGAGATCCCAGCCCCAGGGTGTGGGAGGAGATCGCAGCTCCAGGGGAGGAGATCCCAGCCCCAGGGGAGGAGATCCCAGACCCAGGGGAGGAGATCCCAGCCCCAGGGCGAGGGAGGTGATCCCAGCCCCAGGGGAGGAGATCCCAGCTCCAGGGGAGGAGATCCCAGCCCCAGGGCAGGGGAGGAGGTCCCAGGCCCAGGGGAGAAGAGGAGATCCCAAGCCCAGGTGAGTAGATTCCAGGCCCAGGCCAGGGGAGGAGGTCCCAGACCAAGGGGAGGAGGTCCCAGGCCCAGGGGGAGGGTCACAGCCCCAGGGGGAGGAGAACCCAGCTCCAGAGGAGGAGATCCCAGGCCAAGGGGAGAGAGATCCCAGACCCAGGTGAGAGAGATCCCAGGCCCAGGGGAGAGAGAGATCCCAGGCCCAGGGGAGAGAGAGATCCCAGGCCCAGGGGAGGGAGAGATCCCAGGCCCAGGGGGGAGAGAGATCCCAGGCCGAGGGGAGAGAGATCCCAGCCCCAGGGCAGGGGAGGAGGTCCCAGGCCCAGGGGAGGAGAGGAGATCCCAGGCCCAGGGGAGGAGATTCCAGGCCCAGGGCAGGGGAGGAGGTCCCAGACCCAGGGGAGGAGATCCCAGGCCCAGGGGGAGGAGGTCCCAGGCCCAGGGGGAGGATCCCAGCCCCAGGGGGAGGAGATCCCAGCTCCAGGGGAGGAGATCCCAGGCCCAGGGGAGAGAGTTCCCAGGCCCAGGGGAGAGAGATCTCAGACCCAGGGGAGGAGGTCCCAGGGCAGGGGAGGAGGTCCCAGGCCCAGGGGAGGGAGATCCCAGGCCCAGGGGAGGAGATCCCAGTTCCAGGGCTTGGGAGGAGATCCCAGCTCCAGGGGAGGAGATCCGAGCCCCAGGGGAGGAGATCCCAGCCCCAGGGCGGGGTAGGAGATCCCAGCTCCAGGGGAGGAGATCCCAGCCCCAGGGCAGGGGAGGAGGTCCCAGGCCCAGGGGAGGAAAGGAGATCCCAAGCCCAGGGGAGGAGATACCACGCCATGGGGAGGGGAGGAGGTGGTCCCAGGCCCAGGGGAGGGGAGGAGATCCCAGGACCAGGGGAGGGGAGGAGATCCAAGACCCAGGGGAGAGGAGGAGATCCCAGGCCCAGGGGAGGATCCCAGGCCGAGGGGAGAGAGATGCAGGCCCAGGGGAGGAGAGGAGATCCCAGCTCCAGGGGAGGAGGGGAGGAGATCCCAGTGTGAGATCCCAGCTCCAGGGGAGGAGATCCCAGCTCCAGGGGAGGAGATCCCAGCCCCAGGTCAGGGGGAGGAGGTCCCAGGCCCAGGGGAGGAGATTCCAGGCCCAGGGCAGGGGAGGAGGTCCCAGACCCAGGGGAGGAGATCCCAGGCCCAGGGGAGAGAGATCCCAGGCCCAGGGGAGAGAGATCCCAGGCCCAGGGGAGAGAGATCCCAGGCCCAGGGGAGAGAGATCCCAGGCCCAAGGGAGAGAGATCCCAGGCCCAGGGGAGAGAGATCCCAGGCCCAGGGGAGGAGATCCCAGGCCCAGGGGAGGAGATCCCAGGCCCAGGGGAGGGGATCCCAGGCCCAGGGGAGGAGAGGAGATCCCAGACCCAGTTGAGAGAGATCCCAGGCCCAGGGGATGAGGTCCCAGGCCCAGGGGAGAGAGAGATCCCAAGCCCAGGGGAGAGAGATCCCAGGCCGAGGGGAGAGAGATCCCAGGCCGAGGGGAGGAGATCCCAGACCCAGGGGAGGAGGTCCCAGGCCCAGGGGAGGGAGATCCCAGCCCCCGGGGAGGAGGTCCCAGCCTCAGGGGAGCAGGTCCCAAGCCCAGGGGAGGGAGATCCCAGCTCCAGGGGATGAGGTCCCAGGCCCAGGGGAGGAGATCACAGGGGGAGGAGATCCCAGGCCCAGGGGAGGAGATGCCAGGGGGAGGAGATCCCAGCCCCAAGGCAGGGGAGGAGATTCCAGGTCTAGGGGGACGAGATCCCAGCCCCAGAGGGGGAGATCCCAGGTCCAGGGGAGGGAGATCCCAGCCCCAGGGGAGGAGGTCCCAGGCCCAGGGGAGGGAGATCCCAGCCCCAGGGGAGGAGGTCCCAGGCCCAGGTGAGGAGATCCCAGCCCCAGGGGAGGGAGATCCCAGCCCCAGGGGAGGGAGATCCCAGCCGCAGGGGAGGGAGAACCCAGGCCCAGGGGAGGGAGGTCCCAGGCCCAGGGAAGGGAGATCCCAGGCCCAGGAGAGAGAGATCCCAGGCCCAGGGGAGGAGATCCCAGCGCCAGGGGAGGAGGTCCCAGGGCAGGGGAGGAGGTCCCAGGCCCTAGGGAGGGAGATCCCAGGCCCAGGGCAGGGGAGGAGGCCCCAGACCCAGGGGAGAGAGATGCCAGGCCCAGGGGAAGGGAGGAGATCCCAGGCCCAGGGGAGGGGAGGAGATCCCAGGTTCAGGGGAGGGGAGGAGATCCCAGGCCCAGGGGGAGGAGGTCCCAGGCCCAGGGGGAGGATCCCAGCCCCAGGAGGAGGAGATCCCAGCCCCAGGGGAGGAGGTCCCAGCCCCAGGGGAGGAGATCCCAGCCCCAGGGGAGGAGATCCCAGCCCCAGGGCGGGGGAGGAGATCCCAGCTCCAGGGGAGGAGTTCCCAGCCCCAGGGCAGAGGAGGAGGTCCCAGGCCCAGGGGAGCAGAGGAGATCCCAGGCCCAGGGGAGGAGATCCCAGGCCCAGTGCAGGGGAGGAGGTCCCAGACCCAGGGGAGACAGATCCCAGGCCCAGGAGAAGTGAGGAGATCCCAGGCCCAGGGGAGGGGAGGAGATTCCAAGCCCAGGGGGAGGAGGTCCCAGGCCCAGGGAGAGGATCCCAGCCCCAGGGGGAGGAGATCCCTGCTCCAGTGGGAGGAGATCCCAGCTCCAGGGGATGAGGTCCCAGGCCCAGGGGAGGAGATCACAGGGGGAGGAGATCCCAGGCCCAGGGGAGGAGATGCCAGGGGGAGGAGATCCCAGCCCCAAGGCAGGGGAGGAGATTCCAGGTCTAGGGGGATGAGATCCCAGCCCCAGAGGGGGAGATCCCAGGCCCAGGGGAGGGAGATCCCAGGCCCAGGGGAGGAGGTCCCAGGCCCAGGGGAGGGAGATCCCAGGCCCAGGGGAGGGAGATCCCAGCCCCAGGGGAGGAGGTCCCAGGCCCAGGGGAGGGAGATCCCAGGCCCAGGGGAGGGAGATCCCAGGCCCAGGGGAGGGAGATCCCAGGCCGAAGGGAGGGAGATCCCAAGCCCAGGGGAGGGAGATCCCAGGCCCAGGGGAGAGAGATCCCAGGCCCAGGGGAGGAGATCCCAGGCCCAGGGGAGGAGAGGAGATCCCAGACCCAGTTGAGAGAGATCCCAGGCCCAGGGGATGAGATCCCAGGCCCAGGGCAGAGAGAGATCCCAAGCCCAGGGGAGAGAGATCCCAGGCCGAGGGGAGAGAGATCCCAGGCCGAGGGGAGGAGATCCCAGACCCAGGGGAGGAGGTCCCAGGCCCAGGGGAGGGAGATCCCAGCCCCCGGGGAGGAGGTCCCAGCCCCAGGGGAGCAGGTCCCAGGCCCAGGGGAGGAGATCACAGGGGGAGGAGATCCCAGGCCCAGGGGAGGAGATGCCAGGGGGAGGAGATCCCAGCCCCAAGGCAGGGGAGGAGATTCCAGGTCTAGGGGGACGAGATCCCAGCCCCAGAGGGGGAGATCCCAGGTCCAGGGGAGGGAGATCCCAGCCCCAGGGGATGAGGTCCCAGCCCCAGGGGAGGAGGTCCCAGGCCCAGGGGAGGGAGATCCCAGCCCCAGGGGAGGAGGTCCCAGGCCCAGGTGAGGAGATCCCAGCCCCAGGGGAGGGAGATCCCAGCCCCAGGGGTGGGAGATCCCAGCCCCAGGGGAGGGAGATCCCAGGCCCAGGGAAGGGAGATCCCAGGCCCAGGAGAGAGAGATCCCAGTCCCAGGGGTGGAGATCCCAGGCCCAGGGGGAGGAGGTCCCAGGCCCAGGGGGAGGATCACAGCCCCAGGGGGGGAGATCCCAGGCCGAGGGGAGAGAGATCCCAGGCTCAGGGGAGAGAGATCCCAGGCCCAGGGGAGAGAGATCCCAGGCCCAGGGGAGAGAGATCCCAGGCCCAGGGGAGAGAGATCCCAGGCCCAGGGGAGAGAGATCCCAGGCCCAGGGGAGAGAGATCCCAGGCCCAGGGGAGGAGACCCCAGGCCCAGGGGAGTGGATCCCAGGCCCAGGGGAGGAGAGGAGATCCCAGACCCAGTTGAGAGAGATCCCAGGCCCAGGGGATGAGGTCCCAGGCCCAGGGGAGAGAGAGATCCCAAGCCCAGGGGAGAGCGATCCCAGGCCGAGGGGAGAGAGATCCCAGGCCGAGGGGAGGAGATCCCAGGCCCAGGGGAGGAGGTCCCAGGCCCAGGGGAGGGAGATCCCAGCCCCCGGGGAGGAGGTCCCAGCCTCAGGGGAGCAGGTCCCAAGCCCAGGGGAGGGAGATCCCAGCTCCAGGGGATGAGGTCCCAGGCCCAGGGGAGGAGATCACAGGGGGAGGAGATCCCAGGCCCAGGGGAGGAGATGCCAGGGGGAGGAGATCCCAGCCCCAAGGCAGGGGAGGAGATTCCAGGTCTAGGGGGACGAGATCCCAGCCCCAGAGGGGGAGATCCCAGGTCCAGGGGAGGGAGATCCAAGCCCCAGGGGGGGAGGTCCCAGGCCCAGGGGAGGAGATCCCAGCCCCAGGGGAGGAGGTCCCAGGCCCAGGTGAGGAGATCCCAGCCCCAGGGGAGGGAGATCCCAGCCCCAGGGGAGGGAGATCCCAGCCGCAGGGGAGGGAGAACCCAGGCCCAGGGGAGGGAGATCCCAGGCCCAGGGAAGGGAGATCCCAGGCCCAGGAGAGAGAGATCCCAGGCCCAGGGGAGGAGATCCCAGCGCCAGGGGAGGAGGTCCCAGGGCAGGGGAGGAGGTCCCAGGCCCTAGGGAGGGAGATCCCAGGCCCAGGGCAGGGGAGGAGGCCCCAGACCCAGGGGAGAGAGATGCCAGGCCCAGGGGAAGGGAGGAGATCCCAGGCCCAGGGGAGGGGAGGAGATCCCAGGCTCAGGGGAGGGGAGGAGATCCCAGGCCCAGGGGGAGGAGGTCCCAGGCCCACGGGGAGGATCCCAGCCCCAGGAGGAGGAGATCCCAGCCCCAGGGGAGGAGGTCCCAGCCCCAGGGGAGGAGATCCCAGCCCCAGGGGAGGAGATCCCAGCCCCAGGGCGGGGGAGGAGATCCCAGCTCCAGGGGAGGAGTTCCCAGCCCCAGGGCAGAGGAGGAGGTCCCAGGCCCAGGGGAGCAGAGGAGATCCCAGGCCCAGGGGAGGAGATCCCAGGCCCAGGGCAGGGGAGGAGGTCCCAGACCCAGGGGAGACAGATCCCAGGCCCAGGAGAAGTGAGGAGATCCCAGGCCCAGGGGAGGGGAGGAGATTCCAAGCCCAGGGGGAGGAGGTCCCAGGCCCAGGGAGAGGATCCCAGCCCCAGGGGGAGGAGATCCCAGCTCCAGTGGGAGGAGATCCCAGCTCCAGGGGATGAGGTCCCAGGCCCGGGGAGGAGATCACAGGGGGAGGAGATCCCAGGCCCAGGGGAGGAGATGCCAGGGGGAGGAGATCCCAGCCCCAAGGCAGGGGAGGAGATTCCAGGTCTAGGGGAGGAGAGGAGATCCCAGACCCAGTTGAGAGAGATCCCAGGCCCAGGGGATGAGATCCCAGGCCCAGGGGAGAGAGAGATCCCAAGCCCAGTGGAGAGAGATCCCAGGCCGAGGGGAGAGAGATCCCAGGCCGAGGGGAGGAGATCCCAGACCCAGGGGAGGAGGTCCCAGGCCCAGGGGAGGGAGATCCCAGCCCCCGGGGAGGAGGTCCCAGCCCCAGGGGAGCAGGTCCCAAGCCCAGGGGAGGGAGATCCCAGCTCCAGGGGATGAGGTCCCAGGCCCAGGGGAGGAGATCACAGGGGGAGGAGATCCCAGGCCCAGGGGAGGAGATGCCAGGGGGAGGTGATCCCAGCCCCAAGGCAGGGGAGGAGATTCCAGGTCTAGGGGGACGAGATCCCAGCCCCAGAGGGGGAGATCCCAGGTCCAGGGGAGGGAGATCCCAGGCCCAGGGAAGGGAGATCCCAGGCCCAGGAGAGAGAGATCCCAGGCCCAGGGGAGGAGACCCCAGCCCCAGGGGAGGAGGTCCCAGGGCAGGGGAGGAGGTCCCAGGCCCTAGGGAGGGGGATCCCAGGCCCAGGGCAGGGGAGGAGGCCCCAGACCCAGGGGAGAGAGATGCCAGGCCCAGGGGAAGGGAGGAGATCCCAGGCCCAGGGGAGGGGAGGAGATCCCAGGCCCAGGGGGAGGAGGTCCCAGGCCCAGGGGGAGGATCCCAGCCCCAGGAGGAGGAGATCCCAGCCCCAGGGGAGGAGGTCCCAGCCCCAGGGGAGGAGATCCCAGCCCCAGGGGAGGAGATCCCAGCCCCAGGGCGGGGGAGGAGATCCCAGCTACAGGGGAGGAGATCCCAGCCCCAGGGCAGGGGAGGAGGTCCCAGGCCCAGGGGAGCAGAGGAGATCCCAGGCCCAGGGGAGGAGATCCCAGGCCCAGGGCAGGGGAGGAGGTCCCAGACCCAGGGGAGACAGATCCCAGGCCCAGGAGAAGTGAGGAGATCCCAGGCCCAGGGGAGGGGAGGAGATTCCAAGCCCAGGGGGAGGAGGTCCCAGGCCCAGGGAGAGGATCCCAGCCCCAGGGGGAGGAGATCCCAGCTCCAGTGGGAGGAGATCCCAGCTCCAGGGGATGAGGTCCCAGGCCCAGGGGAGGAGATCACAGGGGGAGGAGATCCCAGGCCCAGGAGAGGAGATGCCAGGGGGAGGAGATCCCAGCCCCAAGGCAGGGGAGGAGATTCCAGGTCTAGGGGGATGAGATCCCAGCCCCAGAGGGGGAGATCCCAGGCCCAGGGGAGGGAGATCCCAGGCCCAGGGGAGGAGGTCCCAGGCCCAGGGGAGGGAGATCCCAGGCCCAGGGGAGGGAGATCCCAGCCCCAGGGGAGGAGGTCCCAGGCCCAGGGGAGGGAGATCCCAGGCCCAGGGGAGGGAGATCCCAGGCCCAGGGGAGAGTGATCCCAGGCACAGGGGAGGAGGTCCCAGGGCAGGGGAGGAGGTCCCAGGCCCAGGGGAGGGAGATACCAGGCCCAGGGGAGGAGATACCAGCCCCAGGGTGTGGGAGGAGATCCCAGCTCCAGGGGAGGAGATCCCAGCCCCAGGGGAGGAGATCCCAGCTCCAGGGGAGGAGATTCCAGCCCCAGGGCAGGGGAGGAGATCCCAGGCCTAGGGGAGGACAGGAGATCCCAGGCCCAGGGGAGGAGATCCCAGGCCCAGGGCAGGGGAGGAGGTCCCAGACCCAGGGGAGAGAGATCCCAGGCCCAGGAGAAGGGAGGAGATCCCAGGCCCAGGGGAGGGGAGGAGATCCCAGGCTCAGGGGAGGGGAGGAGATCCCAGGCCCAGGGGAGGAGGTCCCAGGCCCAGGGGAGAGAGATCCCAGGCCCAGGGGAGGAGATCCCAGACCCAGGGGAGTAGATCCCAGCCCCAGGGGAGAGAGATCCCAGGCCCAGGGGAGGAGGTCCCAGGCCCAGGGGAGGGAGATTAAAGCCTAAGGTGAAGAGATCCCAGCCCCAGGGGAGTGTTGTGTCGGTACCTTTCTACCTAGACACAATTTAGGACTCAGAACTCAGAGATTCAAACATGAAGTGCTTTATTGGAAGGAAAGGAAGTTCTGGCAAGTTCCGAACAAAGAGAGCTAAACTTAACAGAGAACACCCAACCATTTATCTCCTGTGACAGTGCCACTACAGGTGGGAGGAGAACACACAATACATAACAAGGAGGAGGTCCCAGGCCCAGGGGAGGGAGATCCCAGCCCCAGGGGAGGAGGTCCCAGGCCCAGGGAAGGGAGATCCCAGGCCCAGGAGAGAGAGATCCCAGGCCCAGGGGAGGAGATCCCAGCCCCAGGGGAGGAGATCCCAGCCCCAGGGGAGGAGGTCCCAGGCCCTGGGGAGGGAGATCCCAGGCCCATGGGAGGAGATCCCAGCCCCAGGGCGTGGGAGGAGATCCCAGCTCCCGGGGAGGAGATCTCAGCCCCAGGGGAGGAGATCCCAGCCCCAGGGGAGGAGATCCCAGCCCCAGGGGAGGAGAGGAGATCCCAGGCCCAGGGGAGGAGATCCCAGGCCCAGGGCAGGGGAGGAGGTCCCAGACCCAGGGGAGAGAGATCCCAGGCCCAGGGGAAGGGAGGAGATCCCAGGCACAGAGGAGGGGAGGAGATCTCAGGCTCAGGGGAGGGGAGGAGATCCCAGGCCCAGGGGAAGGGAGGAGATCCCAGGCCCAGGGGAGGGGAGGAGATCCCAGGCTCAGGGGAGGGGAGGAGATCCCAGCCCCAGGGCAGGGGAGGAGGTCCCACGCCCAGGGGAGGAGAGGAGATCCCAGGCCCAGGGGAGGAGATCCCAGGCACAGGGGAGGGGAGGACATCCCAGGCCCAGGGGGAGGAGGTCCCAGGCCCAGGGGGAGGATCCCAGCCACAGGGGGAGGAGATCCCAGCCTCAGGGGAGGAGATCCCAGGCCCAGGAGAGAGAGATCCCAGTCCCAGGGGTGGAGATCCCAGGCCCAGGGGGAGGAGGTCCCAGGCCCAGGGGGAGGATCACAGCCCCGGGGGAGGAGATCCCAGGCCGAGGGGAGAGAGATCCCAGGCCCAGGGGAGAGAGATCCCAGGCCCAGGGGAGAGAGATCCCAGGCCCAGGGGAGAGAGATCCCAGGCCCAGGGGAGAGAGATCCCAGGCCCAGGGGAGAGAGATCCCAGGCCCAGGGGAGAGAGATCCCAGGCCCAGGGGAGGAGACCCCAGGCCCAGGGGAGTGGATCCCAGGCCCAGGGGAGGAGAGGAGATCCCAGACCCAGTTGAGAGAGATCCCAGGCCCAGGGGATGAGGTCCCAGGCCCAGGGGAGAGAGAGATCCCAAGCCCAGGGGGAGCGATCCCAGGCCGAGGGGAGAGAGATCCCAGGCCGAGGGGAGGAGATCCCAGACCCAGGGGAGGAGGTCCCAGGCCCAGGGGAGGGAGATCCCAGCCCCCGGGGAGGAGGTCCCAGCCTCAGGGGAGCAGGTCCCAAGCCCAGGGGAGGGAGATCCCAGCTCCAGGGGATGAGGTCCCAGGCCCAGGGGAGGAGATCACAGGGGGAGGAGATCCCAGCCCCCGGGGAGGAGGTCCCAGCCCCAGGGGAGCAGGTCCCAAGCCCAGGGGAGGGAGATCCCAGCTCCAGGGGATGAGGTCCCAGGCCCAGGGGAGGAGATCACAGGGGGAGGAGATCCCAGGCCCAGGGGAGGAGATGCCAGGGGGAGGTGATCCCAGCCCCAAGGCAGGGGAGGAGATTCCAGGTCTAGGGGGACGAGATCCCAGCCCCAGAGGGGGAGATCCCAGGTCCAGGGGAGGGAGATCCCAGGCCCAGGGAAGGGAGATCCCAGGCCCAGGAGAGAGAGATCCCAGGCCCAGGGGAGGAGACCCCAGCCCCAGGGGAGGAGGTCCCAGGGCAGGGGAGGAGGTCCCAGGCCCTAGGGAGGGGGATCCCAGGCCCAGGGCAGGGGAGGAGGCCCCAGACCCAGGGGAGAGAGATGCCAGGCCCAGGGGAAGGGAGGAGATCCCAGGCCCAGGGGAGGGGAGGAGATCCCAGGCCCAGGGGGAGGAGGTCCCAGGCCCAGGGGGAGGATCCCAGCCCCAGGAGGAGGAGATCCCAGCCCCAGGGGAGGAGGTCCCAGCCCCAGGGGAGGAGATCCCAGCCCCAGGGGAGGAGATCCCAGCCCCAGGGCGGGGGAGGAGATCCCAGCTACAGGGGAGGAGATCCCAGCCCCAGGGCAGGGGAGGAGGTCCCAGGCCCAGGGGAGCAGAGGAGATCCCAGGCCCAGGGGAGGAGATCCCAGGCCCAGGGCAGGGGAGGAGGTCCCAGACCCAGGGGAGACAGATCCCAGGCCCAGGAGAAGTGAGGAGATCCCAGGCCCAGGGGAGGGGAGGAGATTCCAAGCCCAGGGGGAGGAGGTCCCAGGCCCAGGGAGAGGATCCCAGCCCCAGGGGGAGGAGATCCCAGCTCCAGTGGGAGGAGATCCCAGCTCCAGGGGATGAGGTCCCAGGCCCAGGGGAGGAGATCACAGGGGGAGGAGATCCCAGGCCCAGGAGAGGAGATGCCAGGGGGAGGAGATCCCAGCCCCAAGGCAGGGGAGGAGATTCCAGGTCTAGGGGGATGAGATCCCAGCCCCAGAGGGGGAGATCCCAGGCCCAGGGGAGGGAGATCCCAGGCCCAGGGGAGGAGGTCCCAGGCCCAGGGGAGGGAGATCCCAGGCCCAGGGGAGGGAGATCCCAGCCCCAGGGGAGGAGGTCCCAGGCCCAGGGGAGGGAGATCCCAGGCCCAGGGGAGGGAGATCCCAGGCCCAGGGGAGAGTGATCCCAGGCACAGGGGAGGAGGTCCCAGGGCAGGGGAGGAGGTCCCAGGCCCAGGGGAGGGAGATACCAGGCCCAGGGGAGGAGATACCAGCCCCAGGGTGTGGGAGGAGATCCCAGCTCCAGGGGAGGAGATCCCAGCCCCAGGGGAGGAGATCCCAGCTCCAGGGGAGGAGATTCCAGCCCCAGGGCAGGGGAGGAGATCCCAGGCCTAGGGGAGGACAGGAGATCCCAGGCCCAGGGGAGGAGATCCCAGGCCCAGGGCAGGGGAGGAGGTCCCAGACCCAGGGGAGAGAGATCCCAGGCCCAGGAGAAGGGAGGAGATCCCAGGCCCAGGGGAGGGGAGGAGATCCCAGGCTCAGGGGAGGGGAGGAGATCCCAGGCCCAGGGGAGGAGGTCCCAGGCCCAGGGGAGAGAGATCCCAGGCCCAGGGGAGGAGATCCCAGACCCAGGGGAGTAGATCCCAGCCCCAGGGGAGAGAGATCCCAGGCCCAGGGGAGGAGGTCCCAGGCCCAGGGGAGGGAGATTAAAGCCTAAGGTGAAGAGATCCCAGCCCCAGGGGAGTGTTGTGTCGGTACCTTTCTACCTAGACACAATTTAGGACTCAGAACTCAGAGATTCAAACATGAAGTGCTTTATTGGAAGGAAAGGAAGTTCTGGCAAGTTCCGAACAAAGAGAGCTAAACTTAACAGAGAACACCCAACCATTTATCTCCTGTGACAGTGCCACTACAGGTGGGAGGAGAACACACAATACATAACAGGGAGGAGGTCCCAGGCCCAGGGGAGGGAGATCCCAGCCCCAGGGGAGGAGGTCCCAGGCCCAGGGAAGGGAGATCCCAGGCCCAGGAGAGAGAGATCCCAGGCCCAGGGGAGGAGATCCCAGCCCCAGGGGAGGAGATCCCAGCCCCAGGGGAGGAGGTCCCAGGCCCTGGGGAGGGAGATCCCAGGCCCATGGGAGGAGATCCCAGCCCCAGGGCGTGGGAGGAGATCCCAGCTCCCGGGGAGGAGATCTCAGCCCCAGGGGAGGAGATCCCAGCCCCAGGGGAGGAGATCCCAGCCCCAGGGGAGGAGAGGAGATCCCAGGCCCAGGGGAGGAGATCCCAGGCCCAGGGCAGGGGAGGAGGTCCCAGACCCAGGGGAGAGAGATCCCAGGCCCAGGGGAAGGGAGGAGATCCCAGGCACAGAGGAGGGGAGGAGATCTCAGGCTCAGGGGAGGGGAGGAGATCCCAGGCCCAGGGGAAGGGAGGAGATCCCAGGCCCAGGGGAGGGGAGGAGATCCCAGGCTCAGGGGAGGGGAGGAGATCCCAGCCCCAGGGCAGGGGAGGAGGTCCCACGCCCAGGGGAGGAGAGGAGATCCCAGGCCCAGGGGAGGAGATCCCAGGCACAGGGGAGGGGAGGACATCCCAGGCCCAGGGGGAGGAGGTCCCAGGCCCAGGGGGAGGATCCCAGCCACAGGGGGAGGAGATCCCAGCCTCAGGGGAGGAGATCCCAGGCCCAGGAGAGAGAGATCCCAGTCCCAGGGGTGGAGATCCCAGGCCCAGGGGGAGGAGGTCCCAGGCCCAGGGGGAGGATCACAGCCCCGGGGGAGGAGATCCCAGGCCGAGGGGAGAGAGATCCCAGGCCCAGGGGAGAGAGATCCCAGGCCCAGGGGAGAGAGATCCCAGGCCCAGGGGAGAGAGATCCCAGGCCCAGGGGAGAGAGATCCCAGGCCCAGGGGAGAGAGATCCCAGGCCCAGGGGAGAGAGATCCCAGGCCCAGGGGAGGAGACCCCAGGCCCAGGGGAGTGGATCCCAGGCCCAGGGGAGGAGAGGAGATCCCAGACCCAGTTGAGAGAGATCCCAGGCCCAGGGGATGAGGTCCCAGGCCCAGGGGAGAGAGAGATCCCAAGCCCAGGGGGAGCGATCCCAGGCCGAGGGGAGAGAGATCCCAGGCCGAGGGGAGGAGATCCCAGACCCAGGGGAGGAGGTCCCAGGCCCAGGGGAGGGAGATCCCAGCCCCCGGGGAGGAGGTCCCAGCCTCAGGGGAGCAGGTCCCAAGCCCAGGGGAGGGAGATCCCAGCTCCAGGGGATGAGGTCCCAGGCCCAGGGGAGGAGATCACAGGGGGAGGAGATCCCAGGCCCAGGGGAGGAGATGCCAGGGGGAGGAGATCCCAGCCCCAAGGCAGGGGAGGAGATTCCAGGTCTAGGGGGACGAGATCCCAGCCCCAGAGGGGGAGATCCCAGGTCCAGGGGAGGGAGATCCAAGCCCCAGGGGGGGAGGTCCCAGGCCCAGGGGAGGAGATCCCAGCCCCAGGGGAGGAGGTCCCAGGCCCAGGTGAGGAGATCCCAGCCCCAGGGGAGGGAGATCCCAGCCCCAGGGGTGGGAGATCCCAGCCCCAGGGGAGGGAGATCCCAGCCGCAGGGGAGGGAGAACCCAGGCCCAGGGGAGGGAGATCCCAGGCCCAGGGAAGGGAGATCCCAGGCCCAGGAGAGAGAGATCCCAGGCCCAGGGGAGGAGATCCCAGCGCCAGGGGAGGAGGTCCCAGGGCAGGGGAGGAGGTCCCAGGCCCTAGGGAGGGAGATCCCAGGCCCAGGGCAGGGGAGGAGGCCCCAGACCCAGGGGAGAGAGATGCCAGGCCCAGGGGAAGGGAGGAGATCCCAGGCCCAGGGGAGGGGAGGAGATCCCAGGCTCAGGGGAGGGGAGGAGATCCCAGGCCCAGGGGGAGGAGGTCCCAGGCCCACGGGGAGGATCCCAGCCCCAGGAGGAGGAGATCCCAGCCCCAGGGGAGGAGGTCCCAGCCCCAGGGGAGGAGATCCCAGCCCCAGGGGAGGAGATCCCAGCCCCAGGGCGGGGGAGGAGATCCCAGCTCCAGGGGAGGAGTTCCCAGCCCCAGGGCAGAGGAGGAGGTCCCAGGCCCAGGGGAGCAGAGGAGATCCCAGGCCCAGGGGAGGAGATCCCAGGCCCAGGGCAGGGGAGGAGGTCCCAGACCCAGGGGAGACAGATCCCAGGCCCAGGAGAAGTGAGGAGATCCCAGGCCCAGGGGAGGGGAGGAGATTCCAAGCCCAGGGGGAGGAGGTCCCAGGCCCAGGGAGAGGATCCCAGCCCCAGGGGGAGGAGATCCCAGCTCCAGTGGGAGGAGATCCCAGCTCCAGGGGATGAGGTCCCAGGCCCGGGGAGGAGATCACAGGGGGAGGAGATCCCAGGCCCAGGGGAGGAGATGCCAGGGGGAGGAGATCCCAGCCCCAAGGCAGGGGAGGAGATTCCAGGTCTAGGGGAGGAGAGGAGATCCCAGACCCAGTTGAGAGAGATCCCAGGCCCAGGGGATGAGATCCCAGGCCCAGGGGAGAGAGAGATCCCAAGCCCAGTGGAGAGAGATCCCAGGCCGAGGGGAGAGAGATCCCAGGCCGAGGGGAGGAGATCCCAGACCCAGGGGAGGAGGTCCCAGGCCCAGGGGAGGGAGATCCCAGCCCCCGGGGAGGAGGTCCCAGCCCCAGGGGAGCAGGTCCCAAGCCCAGGGGAGGGAGATCCCAGCTCCAGGGGATGAGGTCCCAGGCCCAGGGGAGGAGATCACAGGGGGAGGAGATCCCAGGCCCAGGGGAGGAGATGCCAGGGGGAGGTGATCCCAGCCCCAAGGCAGGGGAGGAGATTCCAGGTCTAGGGGGACGAGATCCCAGCCCCAGAGGGGGAGATCCCAGGTCCAGGGGAGGGAGATCCCAGGCCCAGGGAAGGGAGATCCCAGGCCCAGGAGAGAGAGATCCCAGGCCCAGGGGAGGAGACCCCAGCCCCAGGGGAGGAGGTCCCAGGGCAGGGGAGGAGGTCCCAGGCCCTAGGGAGGGGGATCCCAGGCCCAGGGCAGGGGAGGAGGCCCCAGACCCAGGGGAGAGAGATGCCAGGCCCAGGGGAAGGGAGGAGATCCCAGGCCCAGGGGAGGGGAGGAGATCCCAGGCCCAGGGGGAGGAGGTCCCAGGCCCAGGGGGAGGATCCCAGCCCCAGGAGGAGGAGATCCCAGCCCCAGGGGAGGAGGTCCCAGCCCCAGGGGAGGAGATCCCAGCCCCAGGGGAGGAGATCCCAGCCCCAGGGCGGGGGAGGAGATCCCAGCTACAGGGGAGGAGATCCCAGCCCCAGGGCAGGGGAGGAGGTCCCAGGCCCAGGGGAGCAGAGGAGATCCCAGGCCCAGGGGAGGAGATCCCAGGCCCAGGGCAGGGGAGGAGGTCCCAGACCCAGGGGAGACAGATCCCAGGCCCAGGAGAAGTGAGGAGATCCCAGGCCCAGGGGAGGGGAGGAGATTCCAAGCCCAGGGGGAGGAGGTCCCAGGCCCAGGGAGAGGATCCCAGCCCCAGGGGGAGGAGATCCCAGCTCCAGTGGGAGGAGATCCCAGCTCCAGGGGATGAGGTCCCAGGCCCAGGGGAGGAGATCACAGGGGGAGGAGATCCCAGGCCCAGGGGAGGAGATGCCAGGGGGAGGAGATCCCAGCCCCAAGGCAGGGGAGGAGATTCCAGGTCTAGGGGGATGAGATCCCAGCCCCAGAGGGGGAGATCCCAGGCCCAGGGGAGGGAGATCCCAGGCCCAGGGGAGGAGGTCCCAGGCCCAGGGGAGGGAGATCCCAGGCCCAGGGGAGGGAGATCCCAGCCCCAGGGGAGGAGGTCCCAGGCCCAGGTGAGGAGATCCCAGCCCCAGGGGAGGGAGATCCCAGCCCCAGGGGAGGGAGATCCCAGGCCCAGGGGAGGGAGATCCCAGGCCCAGGGGAGGGAGATCCCAGGCCCAGGGGAGAGTGATCCCAGGCACAGGGGAGGAGGTCCCAGGGCAGGGGAGGAGGTCCCAGGCCCAGGGGAGGGAGATACCAGGCCCAGGGGAGGAGATACCAGCCCCAGGGTGTGGGAGGAGATCCCAGCTCCAGGGGAGGAGATCCCAGCCCCAGGGGAGGAGATCCCAGCTCCAGGGGAGGAGATTCCAGCCCCAGGGCAGGGGAGGAGATCCCAGGCCTAGGGGAGGACAGGAGATCCCAGGCCCAGGGGAGGAGATCCCAGGCCCAGGGCAGGGGAGGAGGTCCCAGACCCAGGGGAGTGAGATCCCAGGCCCAGGAGAAGGGAGGAGATCCCAGGCCCAGGGGAGGGGAGGAGATCCCAGGCTCAGGGGAGGGGAGGAGATCCCAGGCCCAGGGGAGGAGGTCCCAGGCCCAGGGGAGAGAGATCCCAGGCCCAGGGGAGGAGATCCCAGACCCAGGGGAGTAGATCCCAGCCCCAGGGGAGAGAGATCCCAGGCCCAGGGGAGGAGGTCCCAGGCCCAGGGGAGGGAGATTAAAGCCTAAGGTGAAGAGATCCCAGCCCCAGGGGAGTGTTGTGTCGGTACCTTTCTACCTAGACACAATTTAGGACTCAGAACTCAGAGATTCAAACATGAAGTGCTTTATTGGAAGGAAAGGAAGTTCTGGCAAGTTCCGAACAAAGAGAGCTAAACTTAACAGAGAACACCCAACCATTTATCTCCTGTGACAGTGCCACTACAGGTGGGAGGAGAACACACAATACATAACAGGGAGGAGGTCCCAGGCCCAGGGGAGGGAGATCCCAGCCCCAGGGGAGGAGGTCCCAGGCCCAGGGAAGGGAGATCCCAGGCCCAGGAGAGAGAGATCCCAGGCCCAGGGGAGGAGATCCCAGCCCCAGGGGAGGAGATCCCAGCCCCAGGGGAGGAGGTCCCAGGCCCTGGGGAGGGAGATCCCAGGCCCATGGGAGGAGATCCCAGCCCCAGGGCGTGGGAGGAGATCCCAGCTCCCGGGGAGGAGATCTCAGCCCCAGGGGAGGAGATCCCAGCCCCAGGGGAGGAGATCCCAGCCCCAGGGGAGGAGAGGAGATCCCAGGCCCAGGGGAGGAGATCCCAGGCCCAGGGCAGGGGAGGAGGTCCCAGACCCAGGGGAGAGAGATCCCAGGCCCAGGGGAAGGGAGGAGATCCCAGGCACAGAGGAGGGGAGGAGATCTCAGGCTCAGGGGAGGGGAGGAGATCCCAGGCCCAGGGGAAGGGAGGAGATCCCAGGCCCAGGGGAGGGGAGGAGATCCCAGGCTCAGGGGAGGGGAGGAGATCCCAGCCCCAGGGCAGGGGAGGAGGTCCCACGCCCAGGGGAGGAGAGGAGATCCCAGGCCCAGGGGAGGAGATCCCAGGCACAGGGGAGGGGAGGACATCCCAGGCCCAGGGGGAGGAGGTCCCAGGCCCAGGGGGAGGATCCCAGCCACAGGGGGAGGAGATCCCAGCCTCAGGGGAGGAGGTCCCAGCCCCAGGGGAGGAGATCCCAGCCCCAGGGCAGGGGAGGAGATCCCAGCTCCAGGGGAGGAGATCCCAGCCCCAGGGCAGGGGAGGGGAGGAGTGTGGTAAACCACTGTAGTTCACTGTGTTCACTGTTGTTGTTGTTGTTGTTGTCGTTCACTCTTGTTTCACTGTTGTGCCTGACTATGCCTCAGCTGACTCCGCCCCTGGGCTACCGAGTATAAGAGCGGCCGCATGGCAGCTCCTGGCATTCGGTCGTCCACTAGAGGCATAGTCCTGATCTGTCTGAAGTGCAATTCAGTAGTTAATAAAAGCCTGTTGTTCTGAACTCTGCCTAGCCTTTTATTAGAATTGATAGCGCATCAATTTTATTAACTACTGAGAAAAAAAAAACGATGCTGCAGATTCTTAAGATCAAGTGCCTGGAACTCGACCCGCAAGAACCGGACTCGACTGCTAAGTTCTCGCACTGGCTGCACTGTTTTGAGTCCTTTCTGACTGCATCCGGCGAGACCGTCGCCGCCGATGCCGACAAGCTCAGGGTGCTGAACTCTAAAGTAAACCACCGAGCTTTTGCCCTTATCCGGGACGCTACGAGCTACCAGGGGGCTATCGACATCTTGAAGGAGCAATACGCACGCCCGGTCAACTATGTTTACGCAAGACATCTCCTGGGGTCTCGCAAACAACAGCCCGGGGAACCCACAGAAGCATACATACGGGCGCTGAAGGAACTCGGCCGAGCCTGCGAATGCAAGCAAGTAACAGCCACGGAACATACGGAGGAGCTCATCCGGGACGCCCTCGTGGCGGGCCTCAGGTCCACTCACACACGGCAGCGACTGCTGGAAAGTAGCGAGCTCGACCTGAAGAAGGCGATTTCACTCACCCTCTCGTTGGACGTAGCCCACCGGAACATGGAGGCCTACTCCCCGGACCGCGCGGCCGCCTCATGGATGCCGCAGCCGCCGCCACCTTGGGACGCGGCGTCGCCACGGGCCCTGGCCTCAACTGCTGCAGCGATGTCCCGCCCGAGCCAGAAATGTTATTTCTGTGGCCAAACCAAACACCCCAGGGCGCGCTGCCCGGCGAAAAACGCGGTCTGCTCTGCCTGCGGTAAGAAGGGACACTACGCTGGCGTCTGCAGAAGCCAGAAGACCCCTACCTCCAGCAGCGCCGCGTGCGATTCGTGGGAGCGGCCATCTTGCCTCCCTCCAGCCTCGTGGGGATCGGGATCGTCATGGGCGCCGCCATTTTGTCCTTCCTCTCCGACGCCGCCATCTTGTCTGCCATTCTGCCAACGGGCCCCCGACTAACCCACCGCCGCCTCACCGGGGTTCTACAGCGACGCTACCGACTCCACAGCGGCCTCCATCACGCTGGATCAATCCAGACCCCATCAGCTAGCCAGGTCCACGATGGACATCCAGGTAAATGGCCGCGCCACAACTTGCCTTTTTGATTCCGGGAGCACGGAGAGCTTCATACACCCTGATACAGTACGGCGCTATTCTCTCTCGGTCCGGCCAACGCGCCATCGGATCTCCATGGCCTCGAAATCCCACTCAGCAGACGTCGGCGGCTACTGCGTAGTGACCCTCTCGGTGAAGGGCTCCGTATATAAAAATGTAAAGCTCTTCGTCCTGCCACATCTCTGCGCTGCCGTTCTACTGGGGTTGGACTTTCATTGTCACTTTAAGAGTGTCACCTTGACATACGGTGGACCTTTTCCCCCACTCACTGTCTGCAACCAGCAGTTTTTAAATTGCCCGCCACGCCCCACCTGTAGTCTCTCCACCCTCAAAATCACACCCCCCCCCCCTGTTCGCCAACCTCACCCGCGACTGCAAGCCTATCGCCACAAAGAGCAGGCGATACAGCACCGGGGACAGATCCTTCATAAGATCTGAGGTGACGCGGCTCCTGAAAGAGGGGATTATTGAGGATAGTACCAGCCCCTGGCGAGCCCAGGTGGTAGTCGTTAAGACTGGCAACAAGCAGCGCCTAGTCATCGACTACAGCCAGACTATCAACAAGTACACCCAGTTGGACGCATACCCCCTCCCCCGCATAGCCGACATGGTTAATAAGATAGCGCAATACCGCGTTTTCTCGACCATTGACCTCAAGGCAGCATACCACCAAATCCCTATCCGCCCTGAGGACCGCCAGTACACAGCTTTCGAGGCAAACGGCCGCCTTTTTCACTTCCTCAGGGTTCCTTTTGGCGTCACCAACGGTGTCTCCGTCTTCCAGAGGGAGATGGACCGGATGGTCGACGAGAATGCGTTACAGGCCACGTTTCCCTACCTAGACAACGTGACCATCTGCGGCCATGACCTGCAGGACCATGACGCCAATCTTGATAAGTTCCTCCACACGGCCCAACTCCTAAACCTCACGTACAACAAGGAAAAGTGCATATTCCGCACAGCCCGCCTCGCTATCCTTGGTTGCGTGGTGAAACACGGAGTCATCAGTCCTGACCCTGACCGGATGCGCCCGTTGATGGAACTTCCCCTGCCCCACTGTCTCAAGGCCCTCAAAAGGTGCCTGGGCTTCTTTTCCTATTACGCCCAGTGGGTCCCTCATTATGCGGACAAAGCCCGTCCACTTATCAAGTCCACTTCCTTCCCCCTGACGGCGGAGGCCCGCTCAGCCTTTCACCGTATAAAAGATGACATTGCCAAGGCCACCATGCACTCGGTAGACGAGTCCATCCCCTTCCAGGTGGAGAGCGATGCATCCGACTTCGCCCTGGCCGCTACCCTTAACCAGGCGGGAAGACCCGTGGCCTTCTTTTCACGAACCCTCCAGGGCTCCGAACTCAGACACTCCTCTGTGGAAAAAGAGGCCCAGGCCATTGTGGAGGCGGTGCGCCACTGGCGGCACTACCTGGCTGGAAAACGATTTACCCTGCTTACTGACCAGCGTTCAGTTGCTTTCATGTTCAACAACAAGCAGAGGGGTAAAATCAAAAATGACAAGATTTTGAGGTGGAGAATCGAACTTTCCACCTACAATTACGACATCTTGTACCGGCCAGGGAAACTCAACGAACCCTCAGACGCTCTATCGCGAGGCACATGCGCCACCACGCAGATCGATAGACTACGGGGCCTCCACAACGACCTCTGCCACCCGGGGGTCACCAGGTTCTTCCATTTCATTAAGGGCCGCAACCTGCCTTACTCCATCGAGGAGGTCAGGACCATGACCAGGAGCTGCCCAGTCTGTGCAGAGTGCAAGCCGCGCTTCTATAGGCCTGACGGAGCAAACCTGATCAAGGCCACCCGCCCTTTTGAGCGCCTGAGTATCGACTTTAAAGGGCCCCTCCCCTCCTCTGACCGCAATGTGTACTTCCTCAACATAGTTGATGAGTACTCCCGTTTCCCTTTTGCCATCCCCTGCCCGGACACGACCACCGCTACGGTCATTAAATGCCTGCACAACCTCTTTGCTCTGTTCGGTTTTCCCAGCTATATTCATAGCGACCGGGGCTCGTCCTTCATGAGCGACGAACTCCGTCAGTACCTGCTCATGAGAGGTATTGCCTCAAGCCGGACCACCAGCTACAACCCCCGGGGGAACGGACAGGTTGAAAGAGAGAACGCGACGGTCTGGAAGGCGGCCCTCCTAGCCTTAAAATCTAGGGGCCTTCCGACCTCCCGTTGGCAGGATGTCCTACCCGATGCGCTCCACTCCATCCGGTCACTGCTGTGTACAGCCACCAACGCAACCCCCCATGAGCGAATGTTTGTTTTTCCCCGGAGGTCCACATCCGGTAACTCACTACCACACTGGCTGACGTCCCCAGGGCCCGTCCTGCTGAGGAAGCATGTAAGGTCCCACAAAACGGCTCCCCTGGTAGAGAAGGTTCACCTCCTCCATGCCAACCCCCAGTACGCCTACGTGGCATACCCGGACGGGCGGGAGGACACAGTCTCCATTAGAGATCTGGCACCCTCGGGGTCCACTGACCCGCCACCATTGCCCCCCACCACGACCCCCTCCGACACGGCCCAAAATTCAGTAGACCCAATTCTCACCCCTGTCCATTCCACCCCAGTAGACGGCATGCCGCGCCCCCAGGACCAGCCGGAGCCCACTCGCCCACCCAACACCAAAGGGGACGATACGCCGGTGCTGGACCCCGCTCAAGACGCGTCGTGGGAAGCTGTACCATCGCAACCGTCGCCACGAAGATCTCGACGGCAAACGAGGCCGCCCGACAGACTCGCCTACTCGAACTTTTGATACACTTCACCCCGCCGGACTTAATTTTAAACGAGGGGTGAATGTGGTAAACCACTGTAGTTCACTGTGTTCACTGTTGTTGTTGTTGTCGTTCACTCTTGTTTCACTGTTGTGCCGGACTATGCCTCAGCTGACTCCGCCCCTGGGCTACCGAGTATAAGAGCGGCCGCACGGCAGCTCCTGGCATTCGGTCGTCCACTAGAGGCATAGTCCTGATCTGTCTGAAGTGCAATTCAGCAGTTAATAAAAGCCTGTTGTTCTGAACTCTGCCTAGCCTTTTATTAGAATTGATAGCGCATCAAGGAGGTCTCAGGCCCAGGGAAGCAGAGGAGATCCCAGGCCCAGGGGAGGAGATCCCAGGCCCAGGGCAGGGGAGGAGGTCCCAGACCCAGGGGAGACAGATCCCAGGCCCAGGAGAAGTGAGGAGATCCCAGGCCCAGGGGAGGAGAGGAGATTCCAGGCCCAGGGGGAGGAGGTCCCAGGCCCAGGGAGAGGATCCCAGCCCCAGGGGGAGGAGATCCCAGCTCCAGGGGAAGGAGATCCCAGCTCCAGGGGAGGAGGTCCCAGGCCTAGGGGAGGAGATCCCAGGGGGAGGAGATCCCAGGCCCAGGGGAGGAGATGCCAGGGGGAGGAGATCCCAGCCCCAAGACAGGGGAGGAGATTCCAAGTCTAGGGGGACGAGATCCCAGCCCCAGAGGGGGAGATCCCAGGCACAGGGGAGCAGATCGCAGGCCCAGGGGAGGAGATCCCAGGCCCAGGGGAGGAGAGGAGATTCCAGGCCCAGGGGGAGGAGGTCCCAGGCCCAGGGAGAGGATCCCAGCCCCAGGGGGAGGAGATCCCAGCTCCAGGGGAAGGAGATCCCAGCTCCAGGGGAGGAGGTCCCAGGCCTAGGGGAGGAGATCCCAGGCCCAGGGGAGGAGATGCCAGGGGGAGGAGATCCCAGCCCCAAGACAGGGGAGGAGATTCCAAGTCTAGGGGGACGAGATCCCAGCCCCAGAGGGGGAGATCCCAGGCACAGGGGAGCAGATCGCAGGCCCAGGGGAGGAGATCCCAGGCCCAGGGGAGGAGATCCCAGCTCCAGGGAAGGAGATCCCAGACCCAGGGCAGCAGATCCCAGGCCCAGGGCAGGAGATCCCAGGCCCAGGGGAGGAGATCCCGGCTCCAGGGGAGGAGATCCCAGGCCCAGGTGAGAACCCAGCCCCAGGGGAGGGAGGTCCCAGGCCAAGGGGAGGGAGATCCCAGGCCCAGGGGTGGGAGATCCCAGGCCCAGGGGTGGGAGATCCCAGGCCCAGGGGAGAGAGATCCCAGGCCCAGGGGAGGGGAGGAGATCCCAGGCTCAGGGGAGGGGAGGAGATCCCAGGCTCAGGGGAGGGGAGGAGATCCCAGGCTCAGGGGAGGGGAGGAGATCCCAGGCTCAGGGGAGGGGAGGAGATCCCAGGCTCAGGGGAGGGGAGGAGATCCCAGGCCCAGGGGAGGAGGTCTCAGGCCCTGGGGAGAGAGTGCCCAGACCCAGGGAAGGAGATCCCAGCCCCAGGGGAGGAGGTCCCAGGCCCAGGGGAGGGAGATTAAAGCCTAAGGGGAGGAGGTCCCAGCCACAGGGGAGGAGGTCCCAGGGCCAGGGAAGGGAGATCCCAGCCCCAGGGGAGGAGGTCCCAGGCCCAGGTGAGGAGATCGCAGCCCCAGGGGAGTGTTATGTCGGTACCTTTCTACCTAGACACAATTTAGGACTCAGAACTCAGAGATTCAAACATGAAGTGCTTTATTGGAAGGAAAGGAAGTTCTGGCAAGTTCCGAACAAAGAGAGCTAAACTTAACAGAGAACACCCAACCATTTATCTCCTCTGACAGCGCCACCACAGGTGGTAGGAAAAAACACAATACATAGCAGGGAGGAGGTCCCAGGCCCAGGGGAGGGAGATCCCAGCCCCAGGGGAGGAGGTCCCAGGCCCAGGGGAGGGAGATCCCAGGCCCAGGGGAGAGAGATCCCAGGCCCAGGGGAGGAGATCCCAGCCCCACGGGAGGAGGTCCCAGGGCAGGGGAGGAGGTCCCAGGCCCAGGGGAGGGAGATCCCAGGCCCAGGGGAGGAGATCCCAGCCCCAGGGCGTGGGAGGAGATCCCAACTCCAGGGGAGGAGATCCCATCCCCAGGGGAGGAGATCCCAGCCCCAGGGCGGGGGAGGAGATCCCAGCTCCAGGGGAGGAGATCCCAGCCCCAGGGCAGGGGAGGAGGTCCCAGGCCCAGGGGAGGAGAGGAGATCCCAGGCCCAGGGGAGGAGATCCCAGCCCCAGGGCAGGGGAGGAGGTCCCAGGCCCAGGGGAGGGGAGGAGATCCCAGGCCCAGGGGGAGGAGGTCCCAGGCCCAGGGGGAGGATCCCAGCCCCAGGGGGAGGAGATCCCAGCTCCAGGGGGAGGAGATCCCAGCTCCTGGAGAGGAGGTCCCAGGCCCAGGGGAGGAGATCCCAGGGGGAGGAGATCCCAGGCCCAGGGGAGGAGATGCCAGGGGGAGGAGATCCCAGCCCCAAGGCAGGGTAGGAGATTCCAGGTCTAGGGGGACGAGATCCCAGCCCCAGAGGGGGAGATCACAGGCCCAGGGGAGGAGATCCCAGCTCCAGGGCAGGAGATCCCAGGAGGAGGAGATCCCGGCTCCAGGGGAGGAGATCCCAGGCCCAGGCGAGATCCCAACCCCAGGGGAGTAGGTCCCAGGTGCAGGGGAGGGAGATCCCAGCCCCAGGAGAGGAGGTCCCAGGCCCAGGTGAGGAGATCCCAGCCCCAGGGGAGGAGGTCCCAGGCCCAGGGGAGGGAGATCCCAGGCCCAGGGGAGGGAGATCCCAGGCCCAGGGGAGAGAGATCCCAGCTCCAGGGGAGGAGGTCCCAGGGCAAGGGAGGAGGTCCCAGGCCCAGGGGAGGGAGATCCCAGCCCCAGGGGAGAGAGATCCCAGGCCCAGGGGAGGAGGTCCCAGGCCCAGGGGAGGGAGATTAAAGCCTAAGGGGAGGAGGTCCCAGCCCCAGAGGAGGAGGTCCCAGGGCCAGGGAAGGGAGAACCCAGATCCCAGGGGAGGAGGTTCCAGGCCCAGGTGACGAGATCCCAGCCCCAGGGGAGTGTTGTGTCGGTACCTTTCTACCTAGACACAATTTAGGACTCAGAACTCAGAGATTCAAACATGAAGTGCTTTATTGGAAGGAAAGGAAGTTCTGGCAAGTTCCGAACAAAGAGAGCTAAACTTAACAGAGAACACCCAACCATTTATCTCCTGTGACAGCGCCACCGCAGGTGGGAGGAGAACACACAATACATAACAGGGAGGAGGTCCCAGGCCCAGGGGAGGGAGATCCCAGCCCCAGGGGAGGAGGTCCCAGGCCCAGGGAAGGGAGATCCCAGGCCCAGGAGAGAGAGATCCCAGGCCCAGGGGAGGAGATCCCAGCCCCAGGGGAGGAGGTCCCAGGGCAGGGGAGGAGGTCCCAGGCCCTGGGGAGGGAGATCCCAGGCCCATGGGAGGAGATCCCAGCCCCAGGGTGTGGGAGGAGATCCCAGCTCCAGGGGAGGAGATCTCAGCCCCAGGGGAGGAGATCCCAGCCCCAGGGGAGGAGATCCCAGCTCCAGGGGAGGACAGGAGATCTCAGGCCCAGGGGAGGAGATCCCAGGCCCAGGGCAGGGGAGGAGGTCCCAGACCCAGGGGAGAGAGATCCCAGGCCCAGGGGAAGGGAGGAGATCCCAGGCACAGAGCAGGGGAGGAGATCTCAAGGTCAGGGGAGGGGAGGAGATCCCAGGCCCAGGGGAAGGGAGGAGATCCCAGGCCCAGGTGAGGAGAGGAGATCCCAGGCCCAGGGGAGGAGATCCCAGGCCCAGGGGAGGAGGTCCCAGACCCAGGGGAGAGAGATCCCAGGCTCAGGGGAATTGAGGTGATCCCAGGCACAGGGGAGGGGAGGACATCCCAGGCCCAGGGGGAGGAGGTCCCAGGCCCAGGGGGAGGATCCCAGCCACAGGGGGAGGAGATCCCAGCCCCAGTGGAGGAGATCCCAGCCCCAGGGGAGGAGATCCCAGCCCCAGGGCGGAGATCCCAGCTCCAGGGGAGGAGATCCCAGCCCCAGGGCAGGGGAGGAGGTCCCAGGCCCAGGGGAGCAGAGGAGATCCCAGGCCCAGGGGAGGAGATCCCAGGCCCAGGGCAGGGGAGGAGGTCACAGACCCAGGGGAGACAGATCCCAGGCCCAGGAGAAGTGAGGAGATCCCAGGCCCAGGGGAGGGGAGGAGATTCCAGGCCCAGGGGGAGGAGGTCCCAGGCCCAGGGGAAGGATCCCAGCCCCAGGGGGAGGAGATCCCAGCTCCAGGGGAAGGAGATCCCAGCTCCAGGGGAAGGAGATCCCAGCTCCAGGGGATGAGGTCCCAGGCCCAGGGGAGGAGATCCCAGGCCCAGGGGAGGAGATGCCAGGGGGAGGAGATCCCAGCCCCAAGACAGGGGAGGAGATTCCAGGTCTTGGGGGACAAGATCCCAGCCCCAGAGGGGGAGATCCCAGGCACAGGGGAGGAGATCGCAGGCCCAGGGGAGGAGATCCCAGGCCCAGGGGAGGAGATCCCAGCTCCAGGGGAAGAGATCCCAGCTCCGGGGGAGGAGACCCCAGGCCCAGGGCAGCAGATCCCAGGCCCAGGGCAGCAGATCCCAGGCCCAGGGCAGGAGATCCCAGGCCCAGGGCAGGAGATCCCGGCTCCAGGGGAGGAGATCCCAGGCCCAGGCGAGAACCCAGACCCAGGGGAGGAGGTCCCAGGTGCAGGGGAGGGAGATCCCAGCCCCAGGGGAGGAGGTCCCAGGCCCAGGGGAGGAGGTCCCAGGCCCAGGGGAGGGAGATCCCATGCCCACTGGAGGAGATCCAGGCCCAGGGGATGAGATCCTAGCCCCAGGGGGAGGAGATCCCAGGCCCAGGGGGAGGAGATCCCAGGCCCAGGGCAGGGGAGGAGGTCCCAGACCCAGGGGAGGAGATCCCAGCCCCAGGGCAGGGAGATCCCAGCCTCAGGGGGAGGAGGTCCCAGCTCCAGGGCAGGGGAGGAGATCCCAGGCCCAGGGAGGAGATCCCAGCACCAGGGCAGGGGAGGAGCTCCTAGGTCTAGGGGGACGAGATCCCAGCCCCAGGGCAGGAGAGGAGATCCCAGCCCCAGGGCAGGGGAGGAGATCCCAGGTCTAGGGGGATGAGATCCCAGCCCCAGGGCAGGGGAGGTGATCCCAGCCTCAGGGGGAGGAGGTCCCAGTCTCAGGGCAGGGGAGGAGATCCCAGCTTCAGGGGGTGGAGATCCGAGCCCCAGTGGGAGGAGATCCCAGCCTCAGGGGGAGGGAGATCCCAGCCTCAGGGGGAGGGAGATCCAGGCCTCAGTGGGAGGGAGATCCCCTTTCCAGAGAGAGATCAGATCACAACCCCGGGGTGGGGGTGGGGGGGGTGTGGAGATCACAGCCTCAGGGTTAGAGATTCCCTTTCCAGGGATAGAAGATCCTAGACTTAGGGTGAGGAATACCCCCTTTCTCAGAGCAGTAGATCCCATCCTCAGGGGGAGATCCCCTTTCCAAGGACATCAGATCCCAGTCTCAAGGTGAGGGAGATCCCCTTTCCAGGGACAGTAGGTCCCAACCTTAGGATAAGGGGGCTCCCCTTTCTAGGGGCAATAAATCCAAATCCAAGGTTCAGATAAATCCCATTTATAGTCAGCAGATCCCAGTCGAGATGTGGTAGATCCTATTTCTAGGGGTAGTAGATCCCATTGGGGTGAGGTAGATTCCACTCAGGTGAGGTAGCTCCCATTTCTAGGGGTAGTTGATCGCATTTCTGGGGAGTAGATTCCACTGGGGTAGATTGCATTGAGGGTAGTGGGTGCCACCCTGAAGGTGAAGTAGATCCTATTTCTGAAATAATGTAGATCCCATCCTGCAGGTGAGATAGATCCTGGCATCGATTCATTGTCATCAGCTGTACACTGGACATGATACAGAGGGCAGCTTGTGTTGCAGCAGTCACCTTGAAGTTCCAGATGTCCACGTTCGATGCGGCTTACCAGGTTTATTCATCACCAACATGGAAGGAACTTTGCTTGAGTAATGCCCGCAGGTGAGGCTGATTGCTCCTCCAGCTCTCACAAGCCAAGGCCAAGAGACCCTTAAAAGAGCATAAGAACTTCAGAGCTCATTGTCTAAATTTAATTTAAATGAATCTGCTTTACAAAGGATGAACAAGCAAATGACTAACAGTGATACGGTACATATAGTTAGGAGTAGAAATGTTTAAATGAAGCAATAGGTTACAATCCAAAGCAAAGCTATTCTTGAATACTGTTATCTGCAGTGTTTCTTTTCTAGTATTTCTTGCATCTGTGAGATCTTACGTAATCTATTCCACTCAATGATTCCAACATTTGAGCAGCTAGAGTTCCTTAAATAACCCCAAAAATAATCACCGGGACTTGCTGCATTTGAATAACCATCAGCTACATTCAAAAACAATTGGCTCTCGCACAAAAGTGAACAAACAATGTGTTTGTGACTATTCCTTCGAACTTTGCAGAGACAAAAAACTTGAAACATTTGTATTGCGTTAAGCTTGGTGCAAGATTCTATCTGCAGCTGGCTTTTAAACTCCTTGTATTGTGACTGGATTGAAAGGGACAGCCACCAAGCCAAAACTAAACAAACGAATATTTCACTTTTGTCACAGGGTAATAATGACACCTGAGGTGAAGGTCATTCTATTCCATTCTGTAGGACAAAGTCATGTGTATTTCTGGGAAAGGAAGAGTCTCAGCTGGGGTTTCTCATTACCCAAGGAGTTGATATTCCAGGAATCCTTTCACCTGTGTGCTGGAGTGATTGCTGAGGCAGTTTGAGGATGGTGCCCACAGAAAGGTATGTACCACCAACGTCCAGGACCACCTGCCTTAAAGAGGATTGGGCACACAAATTTTCCTCCTCCTCCAACCCAGCTCTCAAAACAAAGACCGGTGCTCGATCATGTCGTTGAATAATGGAGGTTCTCATCAAAGTGCCTCTCCGGGAGATCTATGGTTGGGTCCCTCACCCACGAACCATGTCCCCACTCTGGAGGGGCCAATCAAACCAGCCTTCCATTGAGAGCTCGCCCCTCCGGAATAGTTCTCAATATGCAGCCCATGTATCCCTTTCCCTTGGAAGCCAGGGTTTCATTACCACACTTAGACAGAAGCTTTGCTGCTTGCCAGCCCGTGTCATCACTGGCAGGTGGACCCTACCCATCAACCAGCTCATTTCCCCCAGGGGTAGGCCCTTGTTAGGAATGGATGGTTGGGTATTAGGGGCCCGATTTAATTTTCATTCTTGGGATGTGGCAGTCATTGGCAAGGCCGGCATTTATTGCCCATCCCAAGTTGTCCTTGAGACGGTGGTGGTGAGCTGCCTTCTTGAACCGCTGCAGTCCGTGAGGTGAGGTACTCCCACGGTGCTGGTAGGTAAGGGGTTCAAGGATTCTGACCCAATGATGATGAAGAAATGGCGATATATTTCCAAGTGTGGCTTGGAGGGGAATTTGGAGCTGATGGTGTTCCCATGTACGCTGTCCCTGTGACTGTAAAATTTAATTGAGAACAGCAACAATACCTATTGAGTCACACTCTGTCTGGTGTGTTTAAGCAGAGCAGAGTTTGAGTTAGGGCATTCAGTTTCCTGGTTAAAGGCCCTGCAAATTTAGACTCCCAGCTCAACACACCCTACACAATGATGGTTTCCTATATAGAAAAACACACCAGTGTTGGAGAGAGTAGGAGATACCTGGCCGTGACTTCTACCACCAGTTGTGGGCTACATGTGATAACAGTGCACCTCCCACAGTTTCTAAAGGTCCTTTAGACACGACCATTACCTGCCAGTGAATCAAAGTCTGGCCTTGGTGCTGGGTCAGGTCATCTCTGTCAGAGAAGCTGTTAAGGTGCTAACTGACCCCAGTGCCCCTGGACAGAAAAAGCAATGTGGAGGTAAAATCGGCTTGTCCTCATCAATGACCAGTGGCCCCCGATGGCCAATAGCTCCCGGCTCTCACTGGCCAGGGTCGAACAGCAAGAATGGTCACGGGGTCAGGTACCAAAGGGCAGTCACAGGACTGTACCCCAGCCAGGAGAGCTCAGTGCAAGCACACAATCAACAATTCACACTGCAATTAATGCAGGTTGTCATTCAGTCCTAGAAATAGTCGACCTGCCCTGTCACTTGGAACCAAAGCTTCACTGTGGCTACTCTATAAAACTAGACTCAGACAAGCTAAAACTCAGTAACTGTTCGCTATTACTCAGCACTTCACTGGAGCGTTAGTGTTTATGGGGCTGTATTTTAGTGCTCCGTGACATGAACTCCGAGCTTGCAAAAAACCTTATACTCAGGTGAGGGCACAGCCATATGTAGCGTTAACCTCCCCCAACACTGCCCCCCTACACTGTCCCATCAAACACTCCCAGGGCAGGTACAGCACGGGTTAGATACAGAGTAAAGCTCCCTCTACACTGTCCCATCAAACACTCCCAGGGCAGGTACAACACGGGTTAGATACAGAGTAAAGCTCCCTCTACACTGTCCCATCAAACACTCCCAGGGCAGATAAAGCACGGGTTAGATACAGCGTAAAGCTCCCTCTACACTGTCCCATCAAACACTCCCAGGGCAGGTACAGCACGGGTTAGATACAGAGTAAAGCTCCCTCTACACTGTCCCCATCAAACACTCCCAGGGCAGGTACAGCACGGGTTAGATACAGAGTAAAGCTCCCTCTGCACTGTCCCATCAAACACTCCCAGGGCAGGTACAGCACGGGTTAGATACAGAGTAAAGCTCCCTCTACACTGTCCCATCAAACACTCCCAGGGCAGGTACAGCACGGGGTTAGATACAGAGTAAAGCTCCCTCTACACTGTCCCATCAAACACTCGCAGGGCAAGTACAGCACGGGTTAGATACAGAGTAAAGCTCCCTCTACACTGTCTCATCAAACATTCCCAGGGCAGGTACAGCACGGGTTAGATACAGAGTAAAGCTCCCTCTACACTGTCCCATCAAACACTCCCAGGGCAGGTACAGCATGGGTTAGATACAGAGTAAAGCTCCCTCTACACTGTCCCATCAAACACTCGCAGGGCAGGTACAGCACGGGTTAGATACAGAGTAAAGCTCCCTCTACACTGTCTCATCAAACATTCCCAGGGCAGGTACAGCATGGGTTAGATACAGAGTAAAGCTCCCTCTACACTGTCCCATCAAACACTCCCAGGGCAGGTACAACATGGGTTAGATACAGAGTAAAGCTCCCTCTACACTGTCCCATCAAACACTCCCAGAGCAGGTACAGCATGGGTTAGATACAGAGTAAAGCTCCCTCTACACTGTCCCATCAAACACTCCCAGGGCAGGTACAGCACGAGTTAGAGACAGAGTAAAGCTCCCTCTACACTGTCCCATCAAACACTCCCAGGGCAGGTACAGCATGGGTTAGATACAGAGTAAAGCTCCCTCTACACTGTCCCATTAAACACTCCCAGAGCAGGTACAGCATGGGTTAGATACAGAGTAAAGCTCCCTCTACACTGTCCCATTAAACACTCCCAGAGCAGGTACAGCACGGGTTAGATACAGAGTAAAGCTCCCTCTACACTGTCCCATCAAACACTCCCAGGGCAGGTACAGCACGGGTTTAGATACAGTGTAAAGCTCCCTCTACACTGTCCCATCACAGTGCTACACCCCTCAGTTCCTCACTGTTTAGCCCCAATTCCTCTCTCTGGTGACAGGAGATAGTTAAGGTTAGAAAACTACTTCATAATGTCAGAGAAAGGAGTTTCCAAAGGTGCGAGAGGTAAGAGGAGACTGTCCCTGAAATGAGCAGTTGTGTAAATGGCAGGTCTGAGATGGCTGGCCGCGCCCAAAAGGCACTTTTTATTCAATAATTGAGGTTATGTGATTTATAAAGTACACAGGTCTCACTGCTGGGATTAGGCACATGTACAACAAAAGGCTGGATCGCCCCACCCTCAGATCACCCATCACCGGAGTCACGGAATACTGACCATTCCAATTATTGCAACGACCAGGGCCAGAGCAGGAAGAAGGCGCGTGGTCTGAAATCTTAAACAATATTTAAAATTCAGAGAAAAAAAAATAGTACTGGAGAAATTAATGGGACTGAAAGCTGATAAATTCCCTGGACCTGATGGCCTACATCCTAGGGTTTTGAAAGAGGTGGCTATAGAGATAGTGGATGCATTGGTTGTCATCTTCCAAAATTCCATAGATTGTAGAGCAGTTCCCGCAGATTGGAAGGTAGCAAATGTAACCCCACTATTTAAGAAAGGAGAGAGAAAACAGGGAACTACAGACCAGTTAGCCTGATATCAGTAGTAGGGAAAATGCTAGAATCTATTATTAAGGACGTGGTAACAGAGCTTTACAAAATAATAATAGGATTGGACAGCGTCAACACGGATTTATGAAAGGGAAATCGTATTTGACGAATTTGTTAAGAGTTTTTTGAGGTTGTAACTAGCAGGATAAGGGGGAACCAGTGGATGTGGGGTATTTGGATTTTCAGAAGGCATTCGATAAGGTGCCACACAAGAGGTTATTAAACAAAATTAGGGCTCATGGGATTGGGGGTAATTACTAGCATGGATTGAGGATTGTTTAACGGACAGAAAACAGAGAGTAGGAATAAACAGGTCATTTTCGGGTTGGCAGGCTGTAACTAGTGGGGTACCGCAAGGATCAGTGCTTGGGCCTCAGCTATTCACAATCTATATCAATGATTTGGATGAGGCGACCACATGTAATATATCCAAGTTTGCTGATGATACAAAGCTGGGTGAGAATGTAAGTTGTGAGGAGGATGCAAGGCGGCTTCAAGGGGATATAGACAAGCTAAGTGAGTGGGCAAGACATGGCAAATGGAATATAATGTGGAGAAATGTGAAGTTATCCACTTTGGAAGGAAAAATAGAAAAGCAGAGTATTTTTTAAATGGTGAGATTGGGAAATGTTGGTGTTCAGAGGGACCTGGGTGTCCTTGTACACGAATCACTGAAAGTTAAGATGCAAGTACAGCAAGCAATTAGGAAAGCAAATGGTATGTTGGCCTTTATTACAAGAGGATTTGGGTATAAGAGTAAAGACATCTTACTGCAATTATATAGGGCCCTGGTGAGACCACACCTGGAGTATTGTGTACAGTTTTGGTCTCCTTACCTAAGGAATGATATACTTGCCATAGAGGGAGTGCAACGAAGGTTCACCAGACTGGTTCCTGGGATGGGGGGATTGTCCTATGAGGAGAGATTGAGTAGACTAGGCCTATATTCTCTAGAGTTTAGAAGAATGAAAGGTGACCTCATTGAAACATATACAATTCTTACAGGGCTTGACAGGGTAGATGCAGGGAGGATGTTTCCCCTGGCTGGGGAGTCTAGAACCAGGGGTCACAGTCTCAGGATAAGGGGTCGGCCATTTAGGACTGAGATGAGGAGAAATTTCTTCACTCAGAGGGTGGTGAATCTTTGGAATTCTCTACCCCAGAGGGCTGTGGAGGCTCAGTCGTTGAGTATATTCAAGACAGAGATCGATAGATTTTTGGTTATTAAGGGAATCGAGGGATATGGGGATAGTGCAGGAAAGTGGAGTTGAGGTCGATGATCAGCCATGATCTTATTGAATGGCGGAGCAGGCTCGAGGGGCCAAATGGCCTACTCCTGCTCCTATTTCTTATGTTCTTAGGTCGTGTCTACAGGCACACTCAGTATCTCAGTGATGTAATTACATAGAATTTTCAGCACAGAAACAGGCCATTCGGCCCAACTGGTCCGTGCTGATGCTTATGCTTCACACGAGCCTCCTCCCATCCCTCTTCATCTAACCCCATCAGCATAACCTTCTATTTTCTCCCTCATGTGTTTATCTGAGCTATTAAAAATATGGGCTCGGGGCAAAAAAGAGAGAAAAATAGCTCTCTGCGCTCTGGCATGATTCCCGAAGACTGGAAGCAGGCTAATGTAGTCCCCATCTTTAAAAAAGGTGACAAGACGGACCCGGGTAACTATAGGCCAATTAGTTTGACATCAGTATGCTTGAGGGAATCATTAGGGACACAATATATGAATGCTTGGATAGCAAGGGGCATATTGGGGACACCCAACATGGCTTCATAAAAAGGTCATGTCTTACAAATCTAATTGTATTTTTTGAGGAAGTTAGTAAGATGGTGGATGAGGGAAGCCCAGTAGACACTGTCTACTTAGACTTTCAAAAAGCTTTTCATAAGGTACCACACAGGAGGCTTCTTTACAAGATCGCAGCACCTGGTATTAGTGGTAATAGATTGAGCTGGATTGAGAACTGTCTGGCAGAATGTAGGCAAAAAGTAGTTCTGGTTGGATTTGGATCTGTTTGGAGACCGGTCACTGGTGGTGTCCCACAGGGATCGGTGTTGGGACCGTTGCTCTTCACTTTTTATTAATGATCTGGATGTGAGAGTTGGGGGGCACGATCTGCAAATCTGCAGATGATACTAAGATCTGTGTGAGTTTTAGGACTGTAGACGATGCTCGTCTGTTTCAGGCGGATCTTAATGTGTTGGGAGATTGAGGCTCATGACTGGCAAATGATGTATAACTTGGATAAGTGCAGTGTTATGCATGTAGGCAGGGCAAATGCTCAACATTCATACACCCCTCAGGGAAAGGCATGAAAGGTGGAGATAGAAAGAGATTTGAGCATTCTAGTGAGTAGTTTGCTAAAGGTACATGAGCAATGCTGTGAAGCGATAGCTGGAGCAAATAGGGTGTTGGATGCATTCACAGGACAACTAAGTACAAGACCGGGCATACTATTATGTCCTTGTACAAGACCTTGGTTAGGCTGCACTTGGAATACTGTGTCCAGTTCTGGTCTCCTCACATGGTGGGTGATATTGAGGCTTTGGAGAGGGTGCAGAGGAGGGCCACTAGACTAATTCCCAGTCTAAAGCATCTTAGTTATCAAGATAGGCTAAAAGGGTTGGGACTCTATACTTTAGAGAGGCAACGACTTAGGGGTGATCTGACTGAGGTTTATAAGATGATGACGGGAATAGACTGTTCCAGTTGAGTTTCCAGGAGGACCAGGAGTCGCAATGTTAAGGTGTAAAAGGCCAGATCGAGGTTAGCTGTCAGGAGGTGATTCTTTTCCCAGAGAATGGCGGACCTCTGGGACAGGCTGCCAGCTCGTGCGGTGAACGCTGATTCACTCAATTCCTTTAAAAGGAGAGCTGGACCTGTTTCTGGCTGGGGCAGAGATCAGCTCCTACAGGAGGTGGGTACTGCAGGGAATTCAGAGCCAGAGTGGTCTCCTGGACTAGTTTCGATTGCACGGATGGGTCAGAGAGGAATTTCCCAGATTTCCTACCCCCCCCCTTCCAAATTGGCCTGGGTTTTTAGCCTCTCCCAGGAGATCACATGGCTTGGGGTGGGGTGGAAAGTGTATATATTGTGATACACAAGGCTCGATGGACCAGAGGGGCTTTACCTGCCCGCCATTGTTCATATGTTCCTCATAATGCTATTCACCTCAACCACTCCTATGGTAGTGAGTTCCACATTCTCACCACTCGGTGGCATAGTGGTTAGCACTGTTGCCTCACAGCGCCAGGGACCCGGGTTCGAATCCGGCCTCGGGTGACTGTGTGTGTGGAGTTTGCACATTCTCCCCGTGTTTGCGTGGGTTTCCTCCGGGTGCTCCGGTTTCCTCCCACAGTCCAAAGATGTGCGGGTTAGGTTGATTGGCTATGATAAATTGACCCTTAGTGTTAGGGGGATTAAATACATGGGGTTATGGGGAGAGGGTGGGATAGAGGCCGAAATGGCCTCTATCTGCACTGTGGGGTTTCTGTGATTCTGTGACTCTCTGGGCAAAGTAGTTTCTCCCAAATTCCCTATTGGATTCATTGGTGACTGTCTTGTATTGATGGCCCCGAGTTTTGGTCACACTCCACAAGTTGAAAGATCTTTACGTCTACGCCTTCAAACCTGTTCATAATCTTAAAGACCTTTATCAGGTCAGCCCTCAGCCTTCTCTTTGCTAAAGAGACCCAGCAAATTCCAAATGAGTTATGACTGGTTTCAAATGGACAGTTGCCAAAATAATCAAAACACCTAATTCCTGTCCAATGTTCCCTTTAAGCTGCACGGTCACACAGCGGTCTGGAGGTCCCGTGCAACCGGTGAGCCGGCTTTCAAATAGTAAAACTGCGCATGCACGGAATTTTGAATGGCCGACGTAGCCCGTTAAAGGGGCCCCGCGAGCCAAAAAAAAAATTACAGGGAACATTATTCCTGTCACAACCTCCGAGGAGGTTTAAAAATGAGCATGTCCAGCAGCAAGTGCTCTTCACCGGGTACATGGGTGATTCAGGGGTCGAGGGGCAGTGACCCCCATTGCCCCGCGTGCTGGGGGTTACCCGGGGTCAAGGGACAGTGACCCCATTGCCCTGTGTATGGGGGGGTTAACCAGGGGCAGTTACCTCCATTGCCCTGTGTGCTGGGGGTTACCTGGGGGTCGAGGGGCAGTGACCTTCATTGCCCTGTGTGCTGGGGGTTACTTGGGGGTCGAGGGGCAGTGACCCCCATTGCTGTGTGTGCTGGGGGTTACCTGGGGGTCGAGTGGCAGTGAACCCCCATTGCCCCATGTGCTGGGGGTCGAGGGGCAGTGACCCCATTGCCCTGTGTATGGGGGGGTTACCCGGGGGTCGAGGGGCAGTGACCCCATTGCCTTGTGTGCTGGGGGTTACCCGGGGGTCGAGGGGCAGTGACCCCATTGCCCTGTGTACGGGAGGTTACCCGGGGGTCGAGGGGCAGTGACCCCATTGTCCTGTGTATGGGGGGTTACCCGGGGGTCGAGGGGCAGTGACCCCATTGCCCTGTGTACGGGGGGGGTTACCTGGGGGTCGAGGTGCAGTGACCCCCATTGCCCCGTGTGCTGGGGGGTTACCCGGGGGTCGAGGGGCAGTGACCCCATTGCCCTGTGTATGGGGGGTTACCCGGAGGTCGAGGGGCAGTGACCCCATTGCCCTGTGTATGGGGGGTTACCCGGGGGTCGAGGGGCAGTGACCCCATTGCCCCATTTTCTGGGGGGTTACCCAGGGGTCGAGGGGCAGTGACCCCATTGCCCTGTGTGCTGGGTGTCACCCGGGGGTCGAGGGGCAGTGACCCCATTGCCCCACGTTCTGGGGGGTTACCCGGGGGTCGAGGGGCAGTGACCCCATTGCCCCGTGTGCTGGGGGGTTACCCGGGGGTCGAGGGGCAGTGAACCCATTGCCCTGTGTATGGGGGGGGCGGGGGGTTACCTGGGGGTGGAGGGGCAGTGACCCCATTGCCCTGTGTACGGGGGGGGGGGGTTACCCGGGGGTCGAGGGGCAGTGACCCCATTGCCCTGTGTATGGGGGGTTTCCCAGGGTCGAGGGGCAGTGACCCCATTGCCCCGTGTGCTGGGGGGTTACCCGGGGTTCGAGGGGCAGTGACCCCATTGCTCTGTGTATGGGGGGTTACCCGGGGGTCGAGGGGCAGTGACCCCATTGCCCCGTGTGCTGGGGGGTTACCCGGGGTTCGAGGGTCAGTGACCCCATTGCCCAGTGTATGGGGGGTTACCCGGGGGTCGAGGGGCAGTGACCCCATTGCCCTGTGTATGGGGGGGTTACCCGGGGGTCGAGGGGCAGTGACCCCATTGCCCTGTGTACGGGGGGGGGGGGGGGGGGGTTACCCGGGGGTCGAGGGGCAGTGACCCCACTGCCCTGTGTATGGGGGGTTTCCCAGGGGTCGAGGGGCAGTGACCCCATTGCCCTGTGTATGGGGAGTTACCTGGGGGTCGAGGGGCAGTGACCCCATTGCCCCGTGTGCTCGGGGGTTTCCCGGGGGTCGAGGGGCAGTGACCCCATTGCCCTGTGTATGGGGGGTTACCCGGGGGTCGAGGGGCAGTGACCCCATTGCCCCGTGTTCTGGGGGTTTCCCGGGGGTCGAGGGGCAGTGACCCCATTGCCCCATGTTCTGGGGGTTACGCGGGGGTCGAGGGGCAGTGACCCCATTGCCCCGTGTGCTGTGGGGTTACCCGGGGGTCGAGGGGCAGTGACCCCATTGCCCTGTGTATGGGGGGGTTACCTGGGGGTCGAGGGGCAGTGACCCCATTGCCCTTTGTACGGGGGGGGGGGGGGGTTTCCCAGGGGTCGAGGGGCAGTGACCCCATTGCCCTGTGTATGGGGGGGTTACCTGGGGGTCGAGGGGCAGTGACCCCATTGCCCTTTGTACGGGGGGGGGGGGGGGGTTTCCCAGGGGTCGAGGGGCAGTGACCCCATTGCCCTGTGTATGGGGGGTTACCCGGGGGTTGAGGGGCAGTGACCCCATTGCCCCGTGTGCTGGGGGGTTACCCGGGGGTCGAGGGGCAGTGACCCCATTGCCCTGTGTATCGGGGGTTACCCGGGGGTCGAGGGGCAGTGACCCCATTGCCCTGTGTATGGGGGGTTATCCGGGGGTCGAGGGGCAGTGACCCCATTGCCCCGTGTTCTGGGGTTTACCCGGGTGATGCGTCCCATTGACCAGCAGCGACCCCGAGAGCACAGGATGGGTGCGTTCTGAGTGAGCTCGTGGCTGAGCAGCGATGGCCCTCTCCTGGGCCAGCACCTGGGTTTTGTGCAGATACGGGGCAGACCTAGCCTCATGGAATGGATAAAACCCCAGCCGCACATTCAAAGTCTGAGTAAAAATCAAGAATCATTTTTATAAATTGGCAGTATCAAAATAAAGGCACTTTAAAATCTCTTCACTGGCAGAAGAGGCTCCTCCCCTCACACCCAGCCATCACTGGCCCTGGCCCTGGCCTAGGGCAGCAGCTGCTTTCTCGGTTAGAAGCAGTGGTGGATGGAACTCCCGACCCTTCAGGTACGCCTCCAGGCCCTGAAAAACAATGAATAACAGTTACCAGATCAGCACATTCTTCCACGAGAGGATCTGGACTCCCAGCGGGTCGAACCCAGCCACTACTCTCTTGCCTTAGTTCAGCCTGAACCATCCCTGGGTGAGATAGACTCTCACACAGTTAATACCATTTAATAGGGAGAATGAACCGTCAGCAATCCTCCTCAGCGGTATAAATGTGGAGAGCAGGCGTCGCTGGTGGGAACAGTTGCAGAAGGTGCAGAACACAAGCCACACACACTGACCTGTACCCACCAGTACGGTGGAATCATAGAATGATCCAGCACAGGAGGCCATTCGTCCCACCGTGCCTGTGCCGACCCTTTGGCAGAGCTCTCCAATTAGTCCCATTGCCCTGCTCTTTCCCCATATCCCTGTAAAGGTTTTCCCTTCAAGTATTTATCCATTTCCCCTTTTGAAAGTTACTATTGGATCTGCTTCCACCGCCCTTTCAGGCAGCGCATTCCCGATCACAACAACTCGCTGCGTAAAACACGTTTCCTCAGGTCCCCTCTGGCTCTTTTGCCAATCATCGTAAATCTGTGTCCTCTGGTTACCGACCCACCTGCCAGTGGAATGATTCTCCTTATTTACTCTATCAAAACCATTCATCATTTTGAACATCGCTATTAAATCTCCCCTAAACCTTCTCTGCTCTAAGGAGAACAATCCCAGCTTCTCCAGTCTCTCCACGCAACTGAAGTCCCTCATCCCTGGGACCGTTCTAGTAAATCTCCTCTGCACCCTCTCCAAGGTCTTCCTAAAGTGTGGTGCCCAGAATTGAACACGATACTCCAGCTGGGGTCTAACCAGTGTTTTATAAAGGTTTAGCAAAACCTCCTTGTTTTTGTACTCCATTCCTCTATTAATAAAGCCCAGGATCCCAGGGTTTTTTTTAACAGCCTTCTCAAATTTGTGTACATACACCCTCAGGCCTCTCTGGTCCTGCACCCGCTTTAAAATGGCACCATTCAGTTTATATTGCCTCTCCGCGTTCTTCCTACCAAAATGTATCACTTCACACTTATCTGTGTTAATTTCATCCGCCACGTGTCTGCCCATTTCACCAGTCTGTCTTTGTCCTCCTGAAGTCGGTCACTATCCTCCTCACTGTTTACTACATTTCAGAGTTCGGTGTCATCTGCAACCTTTGAAATTATGCTCCCTATACCCAAGTCCAGGTCATTAATATATATCAAAAAGAGCAGAGGTCCCAATAATGTCCCCTGGGGATCACCACTGTATACTTCCCTCCAGTCTGAAAAACAACTTCACTGCTCTCTGCTTTCTGTCACTTGGCCAATTTTGTATCCACGCTCTCACTGTCCCTTTCATCCCATGGGCTTCAATTTTGCTAACATGTCTATTATGCGGTACTTTATCAAACGCCGTTTGAAAGTCCATACACACAACATCCACCACACTACCCTCACCAACTCTCTCCATTACTTCATCAAAGAACTTGATCAAGTCACTCAAACACGATTTGACTTTAACAAACCCGTGCTGACTTTCATTTATTAGTCCATATTTTCCAAGTGCCAATTAATTTTGTCCCGGATTATTGTCTCAAAGTTTCCCCACCACCGGCGTCAGGCTGACTGGCCTGTAATTGCCAGGTTTATCTCTCTCCCCTTTTTTGAACAGGGGTGTAACATTTGCAATCCCCCAGTCCTCTGGCACCGCCCCTGTATCCAAGGAGGATTGGAAGATTGTGCCAGAGCCTCTGCAATTTCCACCCTTACTTCCCTCAGTAACCTAGGATATATCCCATCCAGAATGGGTGACTTTTTAACTTTGAGGACTGCCAACCTTTTAAGTACCTCCTCTATCTAACTTTGCCTATCCAATATCGCAACCCAGTAACCTACCTCTCCTTCACAAGATACGAGCGGCGAGATCTCGCACACTGCCGGGGGTTCCTCGGCCTCCTGCAACCTGCAGCAACACACAAACATTTCAGGAACAGCGTCGTTAGATACGTGAGCACGTGTGTCTAGTCTCCAGACTCTTGCCTTAATCACTTCTCCATTCTCGATCCATTGACAGTCAATCCGACTCTGAACCTTCACTTCAGGTTTCTTCCAGCCCACTTTTCCTGCTCCAACATCCTCCCCGTGTCAAAATCAAGACTTGCTCCCAGAGCACCCCCCCCCGGGGTTACTGGGCCCCCTCCCCCCCGGGGTTACTGGGCCCCCCCCCCCCCGGGGTTACTGGGACCCCCCCCCCCCCGGGGTTACTGGGACCCCCCCCCCCCCGGGGTTACTGGGCTCCCCCCCCCCCGGGGTTACTGGGCCCTTCCCCCCCGCGGTTACTGGGCCCTTCCCCCCCCCCCCCCCCCGGGGTTACTGGGCCTCCCACCCCCCTGGTCAGGGGACAACAGTCGGGAAAGGAAGCAGCCTGAAAATCCCCCTCTCTGATGCGGGGAGCCGAGGACAGTGTTGACGCCCAACCAGCACAGACCAAGAGATGGAGCCTGGTACCCTGAGTGGGCACTTCCTGCTGCCACATCGGGCAGTGCCCAGTGATGGGGATCGGCAGGGGATACAATCCCACTCCAGAGACATGAGCCCATAATCTAGGCTGACACTCCAGTGCAGTACTGAGGGAGTGCAGCATGGTCGGAGGTGCCGTCTTTCAGAGGAGATGTTAACCCGAGGCCCCATCTTCTCTCAAGTGGATGTTAAAGATCCCGTGACTTTATTCAAAGAAGAGCCCGGGAGTTCTCCCCGGCGACCTGGTCCATATTTATCCCTCAACCAACATCACTAAAACAGGTGATCTGGTCATTATCACATTGCTGTTTGTGGGAGCTTGCTGTGCACAAATTGGCTGCCGCGTTTCCCACATTACAACAGTGACTCCACTTCAAAAGTAATTCCTTGGCTGTGAAGTGTATGGGACGTCCCGAGGTCAAGAAAAGTGCTACATTAATGCAAGTTCTTTCATTGCCGTGTTCAACGCACCACCTGTTAACCAGACAGAGACATGATTCGTTTCAGTAACTTACTGGCTGAGAGGGGGGATCCGGTTGTTCTTGTGATCCAGGAAGTGGGCGCCGGCTCGCACTGCCCAGCGATAGTGCTGCCACAGCAGGGCGCGGCGGGCGGTGGAGGGGGTGTCTTTGCTCCCAACTCTGTCCGCATTCTTCAGAGGAGAAAACTCATCCTCCCTCAACACTTCAAACACAACAAACTTGCTGCACACAAACACATCAACACCATCAGGGAACAGGGCACGGCGCTAACCTGTGGGCAGAGCGCAGGGCACGGCGCTAACCTGTGGGCACAGAGCGCAAGGCACGGCGCTAACCTGTGGACAGAGCGCAGGGCACGGCGCTAACCTGTGGGCACAGAGCGCAAGGCACGGCGCTAACCTGTGGGCACAGAGCGCAAGGCACGGCGCTAACCTGTGGGCACAGAGCGCAAGGCACGGCGCTAACCTGTGGGCACAGAGCGCAAGGCACGGCGCTAACCTGTGGGCACAGAGCGCAAGGCACGGCGCTAACCTGTGGGCACAGAGCGCAAGGCACGGCGCTAACCTGTGGGCACAGAGCGCAAGGCACGGCGCTAACCTGTGGGCACAGAGCGCAAGGCACGGCGCTAACCTGTGGGCACAGAGCGCAAGGCACGGCGCTAACCTGTGGGCACAGAGCGCAAGGCACGGCGCTAACCTGTGGGCACAGAGCGCAAGGCACGGCGCTAACCTGTGGGCACAGAGCGCAAGGCACGGCGCTAACCTGTGGGCACAGAGCGCAAGGCACGGCGCTAACCTGTGGGCACAGAGCGCAAGGCACGGCGCTAACCTGTGGGCACAGAGCGCAAGGCACGGCGCTAACCTGTGGGCACAGAGCGCAAGGCACGGCGCTAACCTGTGGGCACAGAGCGCAAGGCACGGCGCTAACCTGTGGGCACAGAGCGCAAGGCACGGCGCTAACCTGTGGGCACAGAGCGCAAGGCACGGCGCTAACCTGTGGGCACAGAGCGCAAGGCACGGCGCTAACCTGTGGGCACAGAGCGCAAGGCACGGCGCTAACCTGTGGGCACAGAGCGCAAGGCACGGCGCTAACCTGTGGGCACAGAGCGCAAGGCACGGCGCTAACCTGTGGGCACAGAGCGCAAGGCACGGCGCTAACCTGTGGGCACAGAGCGCAAGGCACGGTGTTAGAGTGGGCAGAGCGCAGGGCATGGTGTTAGAGTGGGCAGAGCACGGTGTTAACGAGCGGACACAGAGTCCAACTTTTGGGCATCTGTTCAAAATCAACAGCTTTCAAAAATACGAACATCGGCCTGGTCAGCTGACACTGGAAGAGCTGGTCTGGGGCCCACAGCGACCCCCACACACCCAGCCGTAACTCCGACACACCGATCCAAGGGACCAGGCAGCATCCGCCAATGTCGAGTGCTGCCCGTCACCTTCAGCAAAGAGCCTACCCATCTCCAGCCTCCAATTTCAAACCCAACACTGAGCTGAGCGGGATGCGGTGCCAGCACCGGCTCCGACTGCAGGAGCAGCAGCCCGTGTGCACAGGGGTTTCCATCGACAGCTCCACTGTGCTGGTCTCACTGGGTGCTGCCTGCGGGGTTACTGGAGGCGGGTGCGAGGTATCTGTGGCGGTAGCCTTTGCAGCTGGGCATCGGGCCACGTGTCAGTGAGTTTCCAAGGCCATGGGAGCCTTCTCCTCCTTGCCACAATTCTATGCTTCCCTCACACCCTGCTATTCTGCTGTTACCATTTGCACCTCCTCGAGACCCATCTTTTGTTTCTTTACTTGTCCCGTTACCATTACCTTTTGCTTTGCATCATCCCTTTTATCATTTACTCTCTCCTGCCTTCCACCCTATCACAGACCTTCCCCTTTGTTCTTTCCTCTCCTCCCCACTTTCCCTGCCTCTGCACTTGCTTAAAACCTGCTACATCTCGAACCGTTTCCAATTCTGATGAAAGGTCGTCGACCTGAAACGTTAACTCGGTTTCTCCAGATTTCCAGCATCCGCAGTACTTTGCTTCTGTTTTTGAGAGTTTCTAACGAGTTCTCTCTTGCCTGTATCAGGTTATGGGATGGTGCAGCAGGGAGCTGTTCCAGTACCCGCACATTCTGCTACCAGGAGCAGATGGAGGTGAGTGAAGGGGAGGAGAGGACTGCCGACAGCCCTGACTCCGCTGGAGTTCCATCATCGGGGGAAAGCCTCTTAACGAAACGGAACTGCAGATAAACCGAGGTTCGACCAGACCCTCCCGCTCAACTTACTCACTTGGAAAACTGAAAAACATCAAAAACAAACTTCTCCATCTTGATGCCATTAGGTGTCTCGGGTCTCACAATGTTTCCTTTCTCATCGACATAGGGAATCTTCTTCTCAGCCACGTGAGACTTCAGTTTAGGTTCAAACTCTCTACAGGGAATAAAGCGAGAATATCATTGAGTCACACAGCACAGGAGGAGGCCATTCAGCTCATTTTGCCTGTGCCGGCTCTTTGAAGAGCGATCCAGTTAGTCCCACACCCCCTGCGCTTTACCCGTAGCCCTGCAAATCTTTCCCCTCCTAGTAATTCTCCAATTCCCTTTTGAAAGTTATTACTGAATCTGCTTCCACCGCCCTTTCAGATCACAGCAACTCGCTGCGTAAAAAAAAAATTCTCTTCATCTCCCCTCTGGTCCTTTTGCCAATTCCCTTCATTCTGTGTCCTCTGGTTAGCGACCCTCCTGCCACTGGAAACAGTTTCTCCTTATTTACTCTGTCAAAACCCCTCATAATTTTGGACACTTCTATTAAATTTCCTCTTAACCTTCTCTGATCCAAGGAGAACAATCCCACCTTCTCTAATCTCTCCATATAACTGAAGTCCCTCAGGTTAACCTATCTCACCGACCCCGAGGTGCCTTGTCCAGCCAGCGATGAGTCAGGGCACTGGATCAGGAACAGCTCCTGAGGGACAGGTACCTGGGCCAGGCAGGCACCAACTGGACTGCACCCAGTGGGGAAGCTCGGTTTTATTATCAGGTAGTAACAGGTAAAAGGCAGATGTCCACCTCACCCTGAGGGGCACAGCCAACAGGGAACGATTGATGGGCCAGTGTAGAGAGAGCATCACTGCAGCAAAACTCCCTCTACACTGTCCCATCAAACACTCACAGGGCTATTGGCTGGGATGGAGACTGGTATATCAGACATCTGGTTCCTAGCATGGCCGTCATAACCAGATTGCAAAGGTCCCGTTTCCAACCGGTGCTTCAAAAGACATTGCGGGCACTCGCATGGGAAGTTTTGTAAATGCTCCGCACTCAGCCCTTGGCCTGGGTTTTTGGGCTGGACAAACAGTGTCGCCCCTTATCTGGCTCCCCCTTCTAAAAGCCTTTCGTGTGACTGTTTTGTACCTTTCTATTGGCCAATCCTTTGGAGAAATGCGTTTTAATAAAACCCTCTTAAAAATATAGCTGTAAGCTACGATGCTCATTAGGAGGAGGACTGCCCTCCGGTGGCGATGTTGTGGATCCAAATCACAGCGTCAGTCTGTGTTTCCCAGTGCGGCAGCCTCTACTCATGCCACTTTACAAGGAGGTGTGACCAGAGTGAGCTGCAGCCACCCACCCGTTAACCTGCAGCCACCCACCCGTTAACCTGCAGCCACCCACCCGTTAACCTGCAGCCACCCACCCGTTAACCTGCAGGCTGATTAACAGAGCCCCAAGCAGGGAATTTCGTCATGGAGACAGCTGAAGCCATCGTCTTACTTTGGGTTACCACAGTATCCAATCCACAACATAAACCACCCGATGCACTTTGCTTAGGTGGCAGTGAAACCCCTCCCCCCCACCTCCGCACAAGGGGGTTCGCTCTTCGCGCCGACCCACATTACCAACTGCAGCAAACAAACTGCGTGCTGAGACTTGGTCTGAGTTCGGATACGGGCAGCAGTTTGCAGAGTGTAGAGGCTGGGAGCCCAGCCAGGAGAGCACTGGAATAGTCAAGTCTGAAGGTAACGAAAGCACAGAGGTATGCTTCAGCAGCAGATAGGTTGAGGCTGGAGGTTGAGGGTGGAGTCAGGCGATGTTACGGAGATGGAAGTGCTGGAGGATAATCGGTTCGGAAGCTCAGCTCAGGGTGAAGGATGCAAACAGTCTGGTTCAGCCTGAGACACTGACCAGGAAGGGGGGTGGAATCAGTGGAAAGGGCACTGAGTTTGTGATGGGGGCTGAAGACAATGGTTTCAGTTTTCCCAATGTTTACTATGACTAAACTCCCACCCCTCAGCTCAGCAGCGACAATGTGGCCGAATGAATTTACTCCACTGTTGTGGGTTTTGAACTAGCCTGTCGCTTCAGTGCTCTGTATCCCTTTCTGTGACTCCTGACATTGTCTACCCGGCGCTTCCTTGGTCTTCCTCGGCTTCTTGCTCCATCTACTCAGGCCCATGAAAGGTATTCCAGCTGATTCCATTCTTCAAACATGCCCAACCATCATAGTCGTCTTTCTTGGATCATCTGTGTAAGCGCTGTTTCCTGCCCAAGCCGTGTTCTTAATATATCATTCTTGATTCTTTGCATCCCGGATACTCCCAGTATTCCTCTCAATCAACTCATCTCTGCTATTACTGTCTTTCGTCAATGTTAGTCTTGTACTAACACTCGGATCTGTTTAACAATATGGGAATAACCATTGCTTCATAAACTCTTACCCTTGTTTTTACTAAACTATCGTTGGCCTTCATAGCCCGCTTAATCTTCCAAAGTCCAATCCTTTTGATGTCTTCTTCACAACTCCCATTTCCTGACACTAACCCACCACTAGGACAAACTTTTCCACCGGTTCATCCCCTCCAATTGTAATGTGTAATAATAAACTGAATACAACAGCTTTATGAGGAATGAAGCTAGAAGCAAAGACAGAGATAAGAACAACTACATAAACAACAAGTGCAAAGAAGCAAAAGGCTAGGCCCCAAAAAAGGCAGGGCTGCATCGGAAGAGGAGAACAAACTTAAAATGGCTACAGTGAAAGCCCAAAATGGTCAGATAATTGACAAACAGGCGGGCAGCAAGCAGTGGAAGGAATATTTTGAAGATCTATACAATGTACAGAGCACAGTGGGTGAAACAATTCTGGAGAAACTGTCCTGAACAAATGTAGGGGAGATGGTGTTGGATTTCTTCAAAGACAAAGTAAAGATTTCTACTGATAATTTGAAAAAGACAGACTTGCATTTCTATAGCGCCTTTCATGACCTTGGGGCGTCCCAAAGTGCTTCACAGCCAATGAAGTACTTTTTGAAGTGAAATCACTGTTGTAATGTGGGAAACGCGGCAGCCAATTTGCGCATAGCAAGGTCCCACAAACAGCAATGTGATAATGACCAGAGAATCTGTTTTAGTGATGTTGATTGAGGGATAAATATTGGCCCCAGGACACCGGGGAGAACTCTCCTGCTCTTTTTCGAAAGTGTGCCCTGGGATCTTTTATGTCCACCTGAGAGAGCAGGTTTAACATCTCATCCGAAAGACGGCACCTCGGACAGTGCGGCACTCCCTCAGCACGGCACTGGGACAGTGCGGCACCCTCTCTACTGCCCCTCGGACAGTGCGGCACTCCCTCAGCACTGCACTGGGACAGTGCGGCACCCTCTCTACTGCCCCTCGGACAGTGCGGCACTCCCTCAGCACTGCACTGGGACAGTGCGGCACCCTCTCAGTACTGCACCTCGGACAGTGCGGCACTCCCTCAGTGCTGCACCTCGGACAGTGCGGCACTCCCTCAGTACTGCACCTCGGACAGTGCGGCACTCCCTCAGTACTGCCCCTCGGACAGTGCGGCACTCCCTCAGTACTGCCCCTCCGACAGTGCGGCACTCCCTCAGTACTGCACCTCCGACAGTGCGGCACTCCCTCAGTACTGCTCCTCGGACAGTGCGGCACTCCCTCAGCACTGCACTGGGACAGTGCGGCACCCTCTCGGCACTGCACTGGGACAGTGCGGCACTCCCTCAGTACTGCACCTCGGACAGTGCGGCACTCCCTCAGTACTGCACCTCGGACAGTGCGGCACCCTCTCAGTACTGCACCTCGGACAGTGCGGCACTCCCTCAGTACTGCACCTCGGACAGTGCGGCACCCTCTCGGCACTGCACTGGGAGTGCCAGCCTGGATTTTTGTGCTCCAATCTCTGGAGGGGGACTCGAACCCACAACCCACTGAGCTACGGCTGACACAGAAAGAACAAGGCTCCTGGTATGGATAATGTAACTACAGAATGTTGCAGGCGGGTGAGGAGCATACCGTGAAAGTGATGCAAAGGCTGTTTAACAACATTCGTGAAGAACAAGTACCTGAACCTGGGAAAAGCGATAATACCAATCTTCAACAAAGGAGACCAGAGCAAAGGCAGCAATTAGAGGAATCAGCTCACTGCCCCAGAAAAGTCTTTACTGAGACACTGCAGAGGAGAATGAAAAGATACGTAGAGGTGATACTTAATGAAAAACAAGCTGGTTTTAGACTAGGGCCAAGTACAATAGATTAACTGTTTGTAATCAGACAGACTGTGGAGACATTTATCAAACAAACACCCATTTTAAGCAGGCCTTTGGCACTGCAAGGCGAGAAGGGATATGGCATCTCTTGAGGATGTATGGTATTCCGGAGAAACTTGTCAAATGGACAGACAACATCTATAGCAAGTCTCCGAGTGCTGTTTTGAGTGGATAGAGAACTGAGGGAATGGTTTCGATCAACAGTTGGGGTAAGACATGGATACAAACTGGCCTGATTTATTTAATCTCATACTGGAAGCAGCAATGAACCTTGCACTAAATGATTATATTGGATTAATCTTCTTATGTGGCAAGATTTTAAACTTATTTTAATCTTATCTGCGGGTGACATTGACCTTACAGCAATGTGTAAAACAGATTGGCAGAAACTCACTGATAAGGTGTACGTGGAGAGTAGCAAATTTTGATTACAGATTAACACGAGAACACAAAGGTCATTTCCCAATAATTAATTGGAGGAGATTATGACTCATCAATACTGGATGTCGGACAAGCAGCGTGACAACACAGTGGAGGGGTTGAGTGAGGTGGTCGTGAGGTAGAGCTGGGTGTGGTCAGCGTACATGTGCAACCTGACGTTGCGTTTCCAGATGATGTTGCTGAGGGGCATCATGCAGATGAGAAATAGGAGGGGGCCAAGGGGGGTGCTCCAGCAGCAATGGTGTGGGAGCGGGAAGAGAAGCCATTGCAGGTGATTCTCTGGCTAAGACTGGCTAGGCAAGTGTGGAACCACGGGAGGGCAGTCCACTGAAATGAACAAGAGGAGTGGGGTTGGAGGAGGATGACGTGGTCAATCGTGTCAAAGGCTGCAGACAGGTGGGGAAGGATGAGGAGGGACAGTTTACCATTGTCACAGACACACAGGATGTTGTTTATGACTTTGATAAGGGCCTTTTGAGTGCTGTGGCAGGGCGGAAACCTGATTGGAGGATTCAAACATGGAGTTCCGGGAAAGATAGGCACGGATTTGGGAGGCGACAACACTTTCAAGCACTTGAGGGGAAGGGGAGGTTGGCGATGGGGGTAGTTTGCAAAGACAGAGGGGGCAAGGGCGGGTGGGGGTAGTTTGCAAAGACAGAGGGGGCAAGGGTGGGTGGGGGTAGTTTGCAAAGACAGAGGGGGCAAGGGCGGGTGGGGGTAGTTTGCAAAGACAGAGGGGGCAAGGGCGGGTGGGGGCAATGTTCCTGTTAATTTTTTGGGGTAAGCGGCCCATTCAAAATACCAAGCATGCGCGGTTTTTTGCTTTGAAAAGCCGGCAATCCGGCTGCGCAAGAGGTCCAGAGAGCCGTGCAGCTTAAAGGGAGCATTGGTGGGGGTTGGGGGCAGGGGTGGTTTGAGGAGGGTGGTGATGGCAGAAGATTTGAAGGGGAGGGGGGCAGTACCCGAGGAGAAGGAACCATTAATAATATCAGCTAACATGGGGCCAGGAAGGGAAGCTGGGTGGTCAGCAGTTGAGTGGGAATAGAGTCGAGAGAGGAGGAGAGTGAGACCATGGACAGGATGAGCTGAGAGAGGATCCTGGAGGAGATAGGAGAGAAACTAGAGAGAGAGACGCGGGTTCAGGGCTAGGGGAAGGAGGAGCCTGGGTGGGTGAGGGGAAGGGGAGGGGGAGAGGCATCAGAAGGGATGGTTTCAATGTTGGTGATGAAGCAGGCCCAGAGCTCCTCTCACACACAGACACACACATACTGATAACACAGAGACCAGGGCTTACTCCGTCACGGATTTGAGGAACTCCACAGTGAAGAAGTGGTTGCAGATATTGCCAGCGTTGAAGGTGAGTCGGCCATCAGCAGTCCTCTGCTCCACCGTCTCCCGGCTCACCTCGCTGTACTCCACAACCTGGTAGATGCCGTCCACTCGACACACCACACCGACCGGCTCGGTGGGGTAGGCCTTCCCGACCACCTGTGGACACAACAGAGCGACGGTTAAGGGCAGGGTGGGCACTCTGTCGGGCAACAGTCCTTCACCTTTGGTGATGATGGGGGGAGCGCGGGGGAGAGTGAGCTATACCCTGTGAATCTCAGCTGCCAATGCTCGACTCACTGGGCAGATATTTAAAGCGGCTGTAACAGGAACATGAATCTTTGCCATTTGTGCTGGTGCTTGCAGTGGTGGAGTGTTGAATCTGACCAGCTCACCTTGGCCCCACAGTCCGCTCCCTTCTCTACACAGAAGCCGATGAAGACCGGGTCTGCCATCTTCACCAGGATGTTGTCCACACAGTACACGTGAACGAACCGTACCCCTCGCCGGTCCATGTCCTCCAGAATCTTGTTGTTAGTCAGAGCTCGGTACAGTCCGCCATTTCCGTCTGTAGCACAACAAGCATAGGACACAGTCGGTGACGGCACACAGCAATTTTCTCATCTACAGTTCCTAGTCTCTCGCCATTGAGAAAATGCTTGGGTCCAAAGTGGATGATCTCACACTTCCCCATATTGAACTTCATTTGCCACAGTTTGGCCCACTCCTTTAACTTGTCTATGTCCCTTAGTGACATCCTGCCCCCCATCTGCACTACTTACTGTGCCTCCAAACTGTATCATCTGATAACTTGGATATATAACTCATCCAAGTCATTGACAGGCTAGAAAATAGACAACAAAGGGGTGTGGCAGTGCTTAATGGTATATACTTCAATGCAAGGAGTCAAGTGAATAAGGCTAATGAGCTGAAGGCACAGATAGACACATGGGAGTATGATATTATAGCTATTACTGAAACATGGCTTAAAGAAGGGCAGGAATGGCAGCTCAACATTCCTGGTTACAGGGTCTTCAGACAAGATAAGAGAGGGGGATAAAAAAGGAGGGGGGGTCGCAATATAGGTTGAAGAAAGTTACAGCTGTGAAGAGGGATGATATTTTAGAAGGATCATCAAACGAGGCCATATGGGTTGAACTGAAAAACAAAAAGGGGCAATCACACTGCTGGGAGTGTACTATAGACCCCCAAATAGTCAGAGGGAGATAGAAGAGCAAATATGGAGGCAAATTTCTGAGCTCTGCAAAAACAAAAGGAGATTTCAACAACCCGAATATTAACTGGGGTAGAATCAGTGTCAAAGGTATAGCGGGAGCAGAATTCTTAAAATGCATTCAGGAGAACTTTTGTAGCCAGTACGTAGCAAGCCCAACAAGAGAGGGGGCGGTTCTGGACCTAGTTTTAGGGAATGAAGCTGGGCAGATGGAAGGGGTATCAGTGGGAGAGCAGTTTGGTGGTAGTGAACAAATACTTTGGGTGCCTTGCCTGCCAGCCAGCCAGGCTATGAGAAGCTCTTTGATCACAGTTCAAAGGATAGGCCACAGTTAGAGTAGGACTACTGGAAGACACCGCGGGACACACTCACTAGGAGACACACTATAAAGAAGTCGGGACCAAGGAGCGAGGGTGGGGCCCAGGGGCGAGGGCGGGGGCGGGGACCCAGGGGCGAGGGCGGGGACCCAGGGGCGAGGGCCCAGTTCGGGGGCCATGGGGCGAGGGCCCAGTTCGGGGGCCATGGGGCGAGGGCCCAGGGGCGAGGGCGGGGCCCAGGAGTGGCGCAGCGTGGACCAGCAGCGGGGTCGGGAGGACCACACTGCAGCCTATGAAACCCAGGCAGAGAGGAGCTGTGGGAAGGAGGGAGGAGGACAGTAGGAGTATGTCTGTGTGTGTGTGTGTGCTAGGCCGTTGTAGCAGAGCCTGGTCTCCAATCGTCTTGGATCCCCTTGCCATTGGACCAGGACCTTGCTCTGTCAAGCCCGTGTGGTAGCTGGTGTGCAACCGCGACCCCATGCACAGGCATCTTCCACCCTTTAAAATGAAGTTCGGGACCTGGAACGTCAGGACCCTCATGGACAACTCCAACAGCGACAGACCGGAACGCCGAACTGCTATCGTTGCCCGGGAGCTCAGACGTTTCGACATGGACATCGCCGCCCTAAGTGAGACCCGGCGGGCAGGGGAAGGCCAGCTCAAGGAGCAAGGCGCTGGTTACACCTTCTGCTGGAAAGGTAAACCTGAAGAAGAACGCCACCTCCATGGGGTCGGCTTCGCCATAAACAATGAGCCAGTTGAACATCTCAGAGACTCCCCGTGCGGAACAAACCAACGCCTCCTGACGCTACGGCTCAAGCAGAAGCCAAGCGCAGGCAGCGCCCATCAACCCAGCACCCCACCCACCCGCCCCTTCAACCACCGTCTGCCCCACCTGTGACAGAGACTGTAGGTCCCACATTGGACTCATCAGTCACCTGAGAACTCATTTTTATTGTGGAAGCAAGTCATCCTCGGTTCCGAGGGACTGCCTAAGAAGATATATCAGTGATTTAGACTTCAAAGAAGGGGGCATGATCAAGAAGTTTGCAGATGATACAAAAATTGGCTGTGTGGTTGATAGTGAGGAAGAAAGCTGTAGACTGCAGGAAGATATCGATGGACTGGTCAGGTGGGCAGAACAGTGGCAAATGAAATTCAATCCAGAGAAGTGTGAGGTAATGCATTTGGGGAGGGCTAACAAGGAAAGGGAATACACATTAAATGGTAGGACACTGAGTAGTGTAGAGGAACAAAGGGACCTTGGAGTGCATGTCCACAGATCCCTGAAAGTAGCAGGAAAGGTGGTTATTAGCCTAGGCATAGAATACAAGAGCAGGGGGGTTACGCTTGAACTGTATAAAACACTAGTTAGGCCTCAGCTAGAGTACTGCGTGCAGTTCTGGTCACCACATCACAGGAAGGATGTGATTGCACTAGAGAGGGTACAGAGGAGATTTATGAGGATGTTGCTGGGACTGGAGAATTTCAGCTGTGAGGAGAGATTGGAGAGGCTGGGGTTGTTTTCTTTGGAACAGGAGGCGGCTGAGGGGAGACTTGATTGAGGTGTATAGTATTACGAGGGGCCTCGATAGAGTGGATAGGAAGGGCCTATTTCCCTTAGCAGAGAGGTCAGTAGCCAGGGGGCACAGATTTAAAGTAATTAGTAGACAGATTAGATGGAGTTAAGGAGAAATGTTTTCACCCAGAGGGTGGTGGGGGTCTGGAACTCTCTGCCTGAAAGAGTGGTAGAGGCAGAAACCCTCATCACATTTATAAAGTACTTGTATATGCACTTCACAGAATCACAGAATCCCCACAATGCAGATCGAGGCCATTTCGGCCCATCGAGCCTGCACCGACACATATCCCACCCGATCCCCGTAACCCCTACACCAACACATATCCCACCCTATCCCCGTAACCCCACGTATTTAATCCCCCTAACACTAAGGGTCAATTTATCATAGCCAATCAACCTAACCCGCACATCTTTGGACTGTGGGAGGAAACCGGAGCACCCGGAGGAAACCCACGCAAACACGGGGAGAATGTGCAAACTCCACACAGACAGTCGCCCGAGGCTGGATTCGAACCCGGGTCCCTGGCGCTGTGAGGCAACAGTGCTAACCACTATGCCACCACTTGAAGTGCCGTAACCTACAGAGCTACGGACCAAGTGCTGGAAAGTGGGATTAGGCTGGATAGCTCTTTGTCGGCTGGCACAGACACGATGGGAGGAATTTTCCAGGCCGGGAGTCAACGGGCGGGATCGGTGGCAGGTCGGATGGGAAATTTGATTTTTTTGACAACGGGTCAGGACCCTGCCATCAACCTGCCGCAATGCGCCTTTCTCACAGGCGTGTGTGTGATCTCCAATCCGACCCAACCCGCAGAGGCGGGCCACTCAATTAAACCAATTATTGGGTTGTTGACAGATCCTTAATAATGCTTTTAACCTTACCGTTTCACTTTAACCGCTCGCCCACGGGGTCCACAGCTGTCAATATGAGGCGGGAGTTGAATGGCCATTGCTCCAGCTATTACTTGACAGCTTCAAATGTACAGTAAAAGCTCCCACCTGACAGATCATCACTTGCCTCAGCCACAAGTTGTTTCTCAGTCCATTTCCAGCACAGATTCTGCAGGCTTTCCACTCTCACCTCATTGGAAGAACTCTCTCACCATTGACTGAATGCTTCTGTCATCTCAACTTCACCTACCATCTATTCCATCAACATGGGTGCCCTTTATACTCTCTCACCTTGGTCCTCAGAATCCAACCACAATCAGTCCCAACACCAGCAGCACCAGGCAGACCAGCAGCACCAACATCATCAACCTTCTCCACAATCACCTGATGCTGCACAGGACAGAGGGCATCAGCACCCAACCACATTGTTGCCCTGGAGGCCAGGGATGGCTTCACCATGGCCAGATTCACTTCACTTGACGCTGTACACCCTGGCTGCCACATGATGCGCCAGGTTGGCACCACCCCACACCGACACCATAAAGCATCCCAACAATGTCCAAGCCATTCCTTTCACACATCACCATTGCGGGGGGTGCCGTTATGTCTCACCATTCACTGCAACTGACTGAGCCTCTTCCAAAGGTCCACACAAATCTGTCCAAGACTGGAAAGTGTTGAAATTAAAAGGTTTCAATGTTTGACAACACATTAACAGAAACTTTACATGAACATTGGATAAAACACCCAAGTGGCTACCCTTGTCTGTTGTTAGTTGATATGATTGCACTAGGATGAGGGCAAGTGTGAGGGGTGGCTAGTGAGATGGGGATGTGATAATGTAGATAGAGAGGGATGGGTGGAGGTGCAGGGTAAGTTGGTGTGAGTAAGAATGTGCAGGAGTAGGGTAGGGAAGGCAGAGTGATGGGGATGTGATGAGAGGCACAGCAGGATGAGGTTAGCTGTGGCTTCGAACTAATGTTTTGTGATCTAATGAGATCATTGAAAGGTTTGCGCCACTGCACCCAGGTCCTCCTGACCACATCCCTGCTCCTGCCCTCCTCTGCAATGTGCAACCAGGCTGCGTTGGTCTCCTGGGGCTGTCTCTTCCGCCCATGGGAAGGGAAGAGGACCTCCCTGTGTGCTGCGAATCCCTCCATAGGCATATGGAGGGAGTCATGGGAGAACCTGGGTGCAGCCCTGTGCCTTTGTGCAGTGATTGTCAGTGTTTGCAGCACCTCAATGCTCTAGAACACTGACAGCACAAATGTCAAAACAAAGTTGGCCACGGTCCCTTTAAGGAAACTGGCTGATGACGTATCATGAATGACGTCACCAGACCCGCTTCCTCTAATTGGACCGGGAAACACGCTGGGCGGGCTTAACAAGCCCCAGCAATGCAAGTTCCTTTGAGGCAGCGGGATGGAGCCTGCAGCAGGGCCATGACCCGCCACTGGCATTGCCTACCCCGGACCGGCCGAGGTAAGGAAAATCAAGGCCGATGGGCCGAATGGCTTCCTTCTGTGCCATAAATTTCTATGATTCTATGACATACACGGTGAAAAGCCGAGGCCCCAGTCCAGATCCCTGGGGAATACCACTCATCACATCCCGCTGATCAGAGTTCCTACACTTTACCCCACTCCCGTCTCCCACCTCCCAGCCAGTCACAAATCATGTCATGGGGTACCTCCAATTCACTGTGCTTTCAGGTTTTTAAACTCGTGTGGCAGCTTATCACCTAACAGTAATAGCAACTGTCACAATGCTGGAATAAGGACATGCCGGGGTTGTGACTATGGCGGGGGGCGGGGGGGGGGGGTTTAAGAGGGGGAAGCTACTCTGTATCTAACCCATGCTGTACCTGCCCCGGGAGTGTTTGATGGGACAGTGTAGAGGGACCTTTACTCTGTATCTAACCTGTGCTGTACCTGCCCTGGGAGTGTTTGATGAGACAGTGTAGAGGGAGCTTTACTCTGTATCTAACCCGTGCTGTACCTGCCCTGGGAATGTTTGATGGCGACAATGCAGAGGGAGCTTTACTCTGTATCTAACCCGTGCTGTACCTGCCCTGGGAGTGTTTGATGGGACAGTGTAGAGGAAGCTTTACTCTGTATCTAACCCGTGCTGTACCTGCCCTGGGAGTGTTTGATGGGACAGTGTAGAGGGAGCTTTACTCTGTATCTAACCCGTGCTGTACCTGCCCTGGGAGTGTTTGATGGGGACAGTGTAGAGGGAGCTTTACTCTGTATCTAACCCATGCTGTACCTGCCCTGGGAGTGTTTGATGGGACAGTGTAGAGGGAGCTTTACTCTGTATCTAACCCGTGCTGTACCTGCTCTGGGAGTGTTTGATGGGGACAGTGTAGAGGGAGCTTTACTCTGTATCTAACACGTGCTGTACCTGCCCTGGGAGTGTTTGATGGGACAGTGCAGAGGGAGCTTTACTCTGTATCTAACCCGTGCTGTACCTGCCCTGGGAGTGTTTGATGGGACAGTGTAGAGGGAGCTTTACTCTGTATCTAACCCGTGCTGTACCTGCCCTGGGAGTGTTTGATGGGACAGTGCAGAGGGAGCTTTACTCTGTATCTAACCCGTGCTGTACCTGCCCTGGGAGTGTTTGATGGGACAGTGTAGAGGGAGCTTTACTCTGTATCTAACCCGTGCTGTACCTGCCCTGGGAGTGTTTGATGGGACAGTGTAGAGGGAGCTTTACTCTGTATCTAACCCCGTGCTGTACCTGCCCTGGGAGTGTTTGATGGGACAGTGCAGAGGGAGCTTTACTCTGTATCTAACCCGTGCTGTACCTGCTCTGGGAGTGTTTGATGGGACAGTGTAGAGGGAGCTTTACTCTGTATCTAACCCGTGCTGTACCTGCCCTGGGAGTGTTTGATGGGACAGTGTAGAGGGAGCTTTACTCTGTATCTAACCCCGTGCTGTACCTGCCCTGGGAGTGTTTGATGGGACAGTGTAGAGGGAGCTTTACTCTGTATCTAACCCGTGCTGTACCTGCCCTGGGAGTGTTTGATGGGACAGTGTAGAGGGAGCTTTACTCTGTATCTAACCCTGTGCTGTACCTGCCCTGGGAGTGTTTGATGGGACAGTGTAGAGGGAGCTTTACTCTGTATCTAACCCGTGCTGTACCTGCACTGGGAGTGTTTGATGGGACAGTGTAGAGGGAGCTTTACTCTGTATCTAATCCGTGCTGTACCTGCCCTGGGAGTGTTTGATGGGACAGTGTAGAGGGAGCTTTACTCTGTATCTAACCTGTGCTGTACCTGCACTGGGAGTGTTTGATGGGACAGTGTAGAGGGAGCTTTACTCTGTATCTAACCCGTGCTGTACCTGCCCTGGGAGTGTTTGATGGGACAGTGTAGAGGGAGCTTTACTCTGTATCTAACCCGTGCTGTACCTGCCCTGGGAGTGTGTGATGGGACAGTGTAGAGGGAGCTTTACTCTGTATCTAACCCGTGCTGTAGCTGCCCTGGGAGTGTTTGATGGGACAGTGTAGAGGGAGCTTTACTCTGTATCTAACCCGTGCTGTACCTGCCCTGGGAGTGTTTGATGGGACAGTGCAGAGGGAGCTTTACTCTGTATCTAACCCGTGCTGTACCTGCCCCGGGAGTGTTTGATGGGACAGTGTAGAGGGAGCTTTACTCTGTATCTAACTCGTGCTGTACCTGCCCCGGGAGTGTTTGATGGGACAGTGTAGAGGGAGCTTTACTCTGTATCTAACCCGTGCTGTACCTGCTCTGGGAGTGTTTGATGGGACAGTGTAGAGGGAGCTTTACTCTGTATCTAACCCGTGCTGTACCTGCTCTGGGAGTGTTTGATGGGACAGTGTAGAGGGAGCTTTACTCTGTATCTAACCCATGCTGTACCTGCCCTGGGAGTGTTTGATGGGACAGTGCAGAGGGAGCTTTACTCTGTATCTAACCCATGCTGTACCTGCCCTGGGAGTGTTTGATGGGACAGTGTAGAGGGAGCTTTACTCTGTATCTAACCCGTGCTGTACCTGCCCTGGGAGTGTTTGATGGGACAGTGTAGAGGGAGCTTTACTCTGTATCTAACTCGTGCTGTACCTGCCCCGGGAGTGTTTGATGGGACAGTGTAGAGGGAGCTTTACTCTGTATCTAACCCGTGCTGTACCTGCTCTGGGAGTGTTTGATGGGACAGTGTAGAGGGAGCTTTACTCTGTATCTAACCCGTGCTGTACCTGCTCTGGGAGTGTTTGATGGGACAGTGTAGAGGGAGCTTTACTCTGTATCTAACCCATGCTGTACCTGCCCTGGGAGTGTTTGATGGGACAGTGCAGAGGGAGCTTTACTCTGTATCTAACCCATGCTGTACCTGCCCTGGGAGTGTTTGATGGGACAGTGTAGAGGGAGCTTTACTCTGTATCTAACCCATGCTGTACCTGCCCTGGGAGTGTTTGATGGGACAGTGCAGAGGGAGCTTTACTCTGTATCTAACCCGTGCTGTACCTGCCCTGGGAGTGTTTGATGGGACAGTGTAGAGGGAGCTTTACTCTGTATCTAACCCATGCTGTACCTGCCCTGGGAGTGTTTGATGGGACAGTGTAGAGGGAGCTTTACTCTGTATCTAACCCGTGCTGTACCTGCCCTGGGAGTGTTTGATGGGACAGTGCAGAGGGAGCTTTACTCTGTATCTAACCCATGCTGTACCTGCCCTGGGAGTGTTTGATGGGACAGTGTAGAGGGAGCTTTACTCTGTATCTAACCCATGCTGTACCTGCCCTGGGAGTGTTTGATGGGGACAGTGTAGAGGGAGCTTTACTCTGTATCTAACCCATGCTGTACCTGCCCTGGGAGTGTTTGATGGGGACAGTGTAGAGGGAGCTTTACTCTGTATCTAACCCGTGCTGTACCTGCCCTGGGAGTGTTTGATGGGACAGTGTAGAGGGAGCTTTACTCTGTATCTAACCCGAGCTGTACCTGCCCTGGGAGTGTTTGATGGGACAGTGTAGAGGGAGCTTTACTCTGTATCTAACCCGAGCTGTACCTGCCCTGGGAGTGTTTGATGGGACAGTGTAGAGGGAGCTTTACTCTGTGTCTAACCCGTGCTGTACCTGCTCTGGGACTGCTGGGTTCTAAGTGGAAACTGTCCAATTCTCCAGCAGTGAAATCATGAGCAGGGCTGCTGTTCAGTAGTAACTGAAGGAGTTAAATTCCAGTTTTGCTCTTTAAGGCTCTCGCCTGCACGGCGTTCCACGATTCCGTTCATTTTTCAGGGAACGCCACGGCTGAGCATTCCTGCTAATGCCACAGGGTTGGAAGCGGAGGAGCTGATCTGAAATGTCAGCAGTAAAGGCACCACAATCACACCAGTGCTATGGGGATTGGTGGGGAAAGGGAGTCAGTGAAGGCTCGCGCTGCCGATCACTCGACTAAACTGCACCGAATCCCAGGTGAGAAATGGATCAGGCTCTGCTGGGATCCAGTCACCTGCACACACATGAATGGCCACTGGGGCAAGGTGCGGGAGGTGGGCCAGGGGAGAGAAAACTGAAACGATTTTAAAACAAAACAAGTGCACCAACCTGGAGCCATGGCAATCTTTCCCTTCTGTTCCAGAATGATCTTCCCATCGAAGCCAACAGCCGGCAGCATCCGCTGTTCAAACAGGACGACATTGGACTTGGCCAGACTGAAGTAGTTGTGCTGGGCAAAGAATTTCTCTGTGGGTTCCAACGTGAATTCACTTGTCATGATGTACCTAGAGGGGACAGACAGCAGTCAGTGACAGTGCAGCCAACACCCACCCCCCAACCCCCTCTCACAGTAACCGTCCTGTACTGGGATCCAGAATCTCACAGTAACCGTCCTGTACTGGGATCCAGAATCACACACAGTAACCGTCCTGTACTGGGATCCAGAATCTCACAGTAACCGTCCTGTACTGGGATCCAGAATCACACACAGTAACCGTCCTGTACTGGGATCCAGAATCTCACAGTAACCGTCCTGTACTGGGATCCAGAATCTCACAGTAACCGTCCTGTACTGGGGTCCAGAATCTCACAGTAACCCGTCCTGTAGTGGGATCCAGAATCTCACAGTAACCGTCCTGTAGTGGGATCCAGAATCTCACAGTAACCGTCCTGTACTGGGATCCAGAATCACACAGTAACCGTCCTGTACTGGGATCCAGAATCTCACAGTAACCGTCCTGTACTGGGATCCAGAATCTCACAGTAACCGTCCTGTACTGGGATCCAGAATCACACACAGTAACCATCCTGTACTGGGATCCAGAATCACACAGTAACCGTCCTGTACTGGGATCCAGAATCTCACAGTAACCGTCCTGTACTGGGATCCAGAATCTCACAGTAACCGTCCTGTACTGGGATCCAGAATCACACAGTAACCGTCCTGTACTGGGATCCAGAATCTCACACAGTAACCGTCCTGTACTGGGATCCAGAATCTCACACAGTAACCGTCCTGTACTGGGATCCAGAATCTCACACAGTAACCGTCCTATACTGGGATCCAGAATCTCACACAGTAACCGTCCTGTACTGGGATCCAGAATCTCACAGTAACCGTCCTGTACTGGGATCCAGAATCTCACAGTAACCATCCTGTACTGGGATCCAGAATCACACAGTAACGTTCCTGTACTGGGATCCAGAATCTCACAGTAACCGTCCTGTACTGGGATCCAGAATCTCACACAGTAACCATCCTCTACTGGGATCCAGAATCTCACAGTAACCGTCCTGTACTGGGATCCAGAATCTCACAGTAACCGTCCTGTACTGGGATCCAGAGTCTCACACAGTAACCATCCTGCACTGGGATCCAGAATCTCACAGTAACCGTCCTGTACTGGGATCCAGAATCTCACAGTAACCGTCCTGTACTGGGATCCAGAGTCTCACACAGTAACCATCCTGCACTGGGATCCAGAATCTCACACAGTAACCATCCTGTACTGGGATCCAGAATCTCACAGTAACCGTCCTGTACTGGGATCCAGAATCACACAGTAACCGTCCTGTACTGGGATCCAGAATCACACAGTAACCGTCCTGTACTGGGATCCAGAATCTCACAGTAACCGTCCTGTACTGGGATCCAGAATCACACAGTAACCGTCCTGTACTGGGATCCAGAATCACACAGTAACCGTCCTGTACTGGGATCCAGAATCTCACAGTAACCGTCCTGTACTGGGATCCAGAATCTCACACAGTAACCGTCCTGTACTGGGATCCAGAATCTCACAGTAACCGTCCTGTACTGGGATCCAGAATCTCACACAGTAACCATCCTGTACTGGGATCCAGAATCTCACGCAGTATTCAAGAAAGGAGGGAGAGAAAACAGGGAACTACAGGCCAGTTAGCCCGACATCAGTCGTTGGGAAAATGCTGGAATCTATTGTTAAGGAAGTGGTATCAAGTCACTTAGAAAAGCATAATATGATTAGGCAGTCAAAATGGTTTTATGAAGGGGAAATCATGTTTGACAAATTTATTAGAGTTTTTTGAGGATGTAATTCGCAGAGTAGATAAAGAGGAACCAGTGGATGTGGTATTGGATTTCCAAAAGGCATTCGATAAGATGCCACATAAAAAATGATTACACAAGATTAGAGCTCATGGGTTTGGGGGTAATATAGTAGCATGGATAGAGGATTGGTTAACGGACAGAAAACAGAGAGTGGGGATAAACGGATCATTTTCAGTTTGGCAGGCAGTAACTAGTGGGGTGCCGCAAAGATCAGTGTTGGGGCCTCAGCGATTTACAATCTATATTAATGACCTAGATGAAGGGACTGTGGTAAACCACTGTAGTTCACTGTGTTCACTTGTTGTTGTTGTTGTCGTTCACTCTTGTTTAACTGTTATGTCTGACTATGCCTCAGCTGACTCCGCCCTCGGCTACCGAGTATAAGGACGGCCGCATGGCAGCCCCAGGCATTCGGTCATCCACTAGAGGCATAGTCCTGATCTGTCTGAAGTGCAATTCAGTAGTTAATAAAATCCTGTCGTTCTGAACTCTGCTCAGCCTCTTATTAGAATTGATAGCGCATCAGGGACCGAGTGTAATGTATCCAAGTTTGTTGATGATACAAAGCTAGGTGGGACAGTAAGCTGTGAGGAGAACACAGAGTCTGCAAAGGGATATAGATAGACTGAGTGAGTGGGCAGTAAGGTGGTAGATGGAGTATAATGTAGGGAAATGTTCACTTTGGTAGGAAGAATAGAAAAACAGAATATTTTTAAATGGTGAGAAACTTACAAATGTTGGTGTTCAGAGAGATTTGGGTGTCCTCGTGCAAGAAACACAGAAAGCTAGCATGCAGGTACAGCAAGCAATAAGGAAGGCAAATGGCATGTTGGCCTTTATTGCAAGGGGGTTGGAGTATAAGAGTAAGGAAGTCTTGCTACAATTGTACAGGGCCTTGGTGAGACCACACCGGGAGTACTGGGCACAGTTTTGGTCTCCTTATCTCAGGAAGGATATACTTGCCTTGGAGGCGGTGCAACAAAGGTTCACTAGATTGATTCCTGGGATGAGAGGGCTGTCCTATGATGAGAGATTGTGTAGAATGGGCCGATACTCTCTGGAGTTTAGAAGAATGAGAGGTGATCTCATTGAAACATATAAGGTTCTGAGGGGGATTGACAGGGTAGATGCTGAGAGGTTGTTTCCCCCTGGCTGGGGAGTCTAGAACCAGGGGGCATATTCTCAGGATAAGGGGTCGGCCATTTAAGACTCAGATGAGGAGGAATTTCTTCACTCAGAGGGTTGTGAATCTTTGGAATTCTCTGCCCCAGAGGGCTGTGGATGCTCAGTTGTTGAGTATATTCAAGGCTGAGATCGATAGATTTTTGGACTCTCGGGGAATCGAGGGATATGGAGAGCGGGCGGGAACGTGGAGTTGAGATCGATGATCAGCCATGATCTTACTGAATGGTGGAGCAGGCTCGAGGGGCCGTATGGCCTACTACTGCTCTTATTTCTTATGTTCTTAGTAACCGTCCTGTACTGGGAACCAGAATCTCACACGGTGACTGTCCTGTACTGGGATCCAGAATCTCACACAGTAACCGTCCTGTACTGGGATCCAGAATCTCACACAGTAACCATCCTGTACTGGGATCCAGAATCTCACAGTAACGTTCCTGTACTGGGATCCAGAATCTCACGCAGTAACCATCCTGTACTGGGATCCAGAATCTCACAGTAACCGTCCTGTACTGGGATCCAGAATCTCACGCAGTAACCATCCTGTACTGGGATCCAGAATCTCACAGTAACCGTCCTGTACTGGGATCCAGAATCTCACAGTAACCGTCCTGTACTGGGATCCAGAATCTCACAGTAACCGTCCTGTACTGGGATCCAGAATCTCACGCAGTAACCATCCTGTACTGGGATCCAGAATCTCACACAGTAACCATCCTGTACTGGGATCCAGAATCTCACACAGTAACCATCCTGTACTGGGATCCAGAATCTCACAGTAACCGTCCTGTACTGGTATCCAGAATCTCACACAGTAACCGTCCTGTACTGGGATCCAGAATCTCACACAGTAACCATCCTGTACTGGGATCCAGAATCTCACACAGTAACCATCCTGTACTGGGATCCAGAATCTCACACAGTAACCATCCTGTACTGGGATCCAGAATCTCACACAGTAACCATCCTGTACTGGGATCCAGAATCTCACAGTAACCGTCCTGTACTGGGATCCAGAATCTCACACAGTAACCGTCCTGTACTGGGATCCAGAATCTCACAGTAACCGTCCTGTACTGGGATCCAGAATCTCACACAGTAACCATCCTGTACTGGGATCCAGAATCTCACAGTAACCGTCCTGTACTGGGATCCAGAATCTCACACAGTAACCGTCCTGTACTGGGATCCAGAATCTCACACAGTAACCATCCTGTACTGGGATCCAGAATCTCACAGTAACCGTCCTGTACTGGGATCCAGAATCTCACGCAGTAACCATCCTGTACTGGGATCCAGAATCTCACACAGTAACCATCCTGTACTGGGATCCAGAATCTCACAGTAACCGTCCTGTACTGGGATCCAGAATCTCACACAGTAACCGTCCTGTACTGGGATCCAGAATCTCACACAGTAACCATCCTGTACTGGGATCCAGAATCTCACACAGTAACCGTCCTGTACTGGGATCCAGAATCTCACACAGTAACCGTCCTGTACTGGGATCCAGAATCACACAGTAACGTTCCTGTACTGGGATCCAGAATCTCACAGTAGCCGTCCTGTACTGGGATCCAGAATATCGCAGTGGCCATCCAGCGTGAGACCAATTAGACGATGGAACCTCACCAAGGAACAGTGCATTTCTTGCCCAGTCGTTCCTCAACCAGCTGCTGTACTTTGCGAATCCGCTCAGCCTGGATTTGGTAAAGGGTTTTCCCACTCGGCAGGCCCACGTCGTACATGCCCTTTGGGTAAGCCACTCCCAGCCGGGTACCCTGTCCTCCCGCCAGCAGGAGCACGGCAACGTGGTTTTCGGAGACCGCGTGGAAACCTGGAACAGAAGAAAAACCTGAACCAACAGCTAAAGCAGACACATGAGCAGGCTAGATTCACAGAGTGAGCATCCCCTGCCCGTGCTGGGTATCCCCCATGTTATACAGTGACAGACCTGTCCCCACCAGTACTGTACCCCAGTGTTATACAGTGACAGACCTGTCCCCACCAGTACTGTACCCCAGTGTTATACAGTGACAGACCTGTGCCCCCCAGTACTGTACCCCAGTGTTATACAGAGACAGACCTGTGCCCCCCAGTACTGTACCCCAGTGTTATACAGTGACAGACCTGTACCCCCCCAGTACTGTACCCCAGTGTTATACAGTGACAGACCTGTGCCCCCCAGTACTGTACCCCAGTGTTATACAGTGACAGACCTGTACTCACCAGTACTGTACCCGTGTTATACAGTGACAGACCAGTGCCCCCAGTACTGTACCCCAGTGTTATACAGTGACAGACCTGTACCCACCAGTACTGTACCCCAGTGTTATACAGTGACAGACCTGTACCCACCAGTACTGTCCCCGTGTTATACAGTGACAGACCTGTACCCACCAGTACTGTACCAGTGTTATACAGTGACAGACCTGTACCCAACAGTACTGTACCCCAGTGTTATACAGTGACAGACCTGTACCCACCAGTACTGTGCCCCAGTGTTATACAGTGACAGACCTGTGCCCCCCAGTACTGTACCCCAGTGTTACAGTGACAGACCTGTACCCACCAGTACTGTACCCGTGTTATACAGTGACAGACCTGTACCCACCAGTATTGTACCCCAGTGTTATACAGTGACAGACCTGTACCCACCAGTACTGTACCCCAGTGTTATAGTGACAGACCTGTACCCCCCAGTACTGTACCCCAGTGTTATAGTGACAGACCTGTACCCACCAGTACTGTACCCCAGTGTTATACAGTGACAGACCTGTGCCCCCCAGTACTGTACCCGTGTTATACAGTGACAGACCAGTGCCCCCCAGTACTGTACCCCAGTGTTATACAATGACAGACCTGTACCCACCAGTACTGTACCCCAGTGTTATACAGTGACAGACCTGTAACCCCCAGTACTGTACCCGTTATACAGTGACAGACCTGTCCCCACCAGTACTGTACCCCAGTGTTATACAGTGACAGACCTGTCCCCACCAGTACTGTACCCCAGTGTTATACAGTGACAGACCTGTGCCCCCCAGTACTGTACCCCAGTGTTATACAGTGACAGACCTGTACTCACCAGTACTGTACCCCAGTGTTATACAGTGACAGACCTGTACCCACCAGTACTGTACCCCAGTGTTATAGTGACAGACCTGTCCCCACCAGTACTGTACCCCAGTGTTATACAGTGACAGACCTGTGCCCCCCAGTACTGTACCCCAGTGTTATACAGAGACAGACCTGTGCCCCCCAGTACTGTACCCCAGTGTTATACAGTGACAGACCTGTACCCCCCCAGTACTGTACCCCAGTGTTATACAGTGACAGACCTGTGCCCCCCAGTACTGTACCCCAGTGTTATACAGTGACAGACCTGTACTCACCAGTACTGTACCCGTGTTATAGTGACAGACCAGTGCCCCCAGTACTGTACCCCAGTGTTATACAGTGACAGACCTGTACCCACCAGTACTGTACCCCAGTGTTATACAGTGACAGACCTGTACCCACCAGTACTGTCCCCGTGTTATACAGTGACAGACCTGTACCCACCAGTACTGTACCAGTGTTATACAGTGACAGACCTGTACCCAACAGTACTGTACCCCAGTGTTATACAGTGACAGACCTGTACCCACCAGTACTGTGCCCCAGTGTTATACAGTGACAGACCTGTGCCCCCCAGTACTGTACCCCAGTGTTACAGTGACAGACCTGTACCCACCAGTACTGTACCCGTGTTATACAGTGACAGACCTGTACCCACCAGTATTGTACCCCAGTGTTATACAGTGACAGACCTGTACCCACCAGTACTGTACCCCAGTGTTATAGTGACAGACCTGTACCCCCCAGTACTGTACCCCAGTGTTATAGTGACAGACCTGTACCCACCAGTACTGTACCCCAGTGTTATACAGTGACAGACCTGTGCCCCCCAGTACTGTACCCGTGTTATACAGTGACAGACCAGTGCCCCCCAGTACTGTACCCCAGTGTTATACAATGACAGACCTGTACCCACCAGTACTGTACCCCAGTGTTATACAGTGACAGACCTGTAACCCCCAGTACTGTACCCGTTATACAGTGACAGACCTGTACCCACCAGTACTGTACCCCAGTGTTATAGTGACAGACCTGTACCCACCAGTACTGTACCCCAGTGTTATACAGTGACAGACCTGTACCCCCCAGTACTGTACCCCAGTGTTATACAGTGACAGACCTGTGCCCCCAGTACTGTACCCCAGTGTTATACAGTGACAGACCTGTACCCACCAGTACTGTACCCCAGTGTTATACAGTGACAGACCAGTACCCCCCAGTACTGTACCCCAGTGTTATACAGTGACAGACCTGTACCCACCAGTACTGTACCCCAGTGCTATAGTGACAGACCTGTACCCACCAGTACGGTACCCCAGTGTTATAGTGACAGACCTGTACCCACCAGTACTGTACCCCAGTGTTATACAGTGACAGACCTGTCCCCACCTGTACTGTACCCCAGTGTTATACAGTGACAGACCTGTCCCCACCAGTACTGTACCCCAGTGTTATACAGTGACAGACCTGTCCCCACCAGTACTGTACCCTAGTGTTAGACAATCCGACAGTACCCGGGCCGGGGTCAATCCGACAGTACCTGGGCTGGGGTCAATCTGACAGTGTCGGGGGTAAGTGACGGGGGGGGCGATGGTTGTGCTGAATGCCCAGCTCTGAGGGAGCCAGTACCAGCAAGGTTGTGGTGATCATTCCTGGGTCGGGCAACCAGCCACACCAGACCCGAGAGTGGATCCGTGTAATGTGCTGGAATGGTGCCGCTTCCTGTTGACTGTCCCAGTCACGAGAGAATCACACGGTGATCAGCAAGTCCTGCTTCAACCACATCAAACAGCTGAGTGTGCAGGCATTGCAGAGGCCCAGTTACCAGGGGCACTTTATAAATGGACGATACACACTACACCCGCCCACCGATCCCCTCCCACTCCCTCCCTCCCGACATCCGACCCTTTCCCCGCCACCCCTCTCCCCAACCGCCCCCACCCCCCGACCCTCTCCCCAACCGGACCCTTTCCCCGCCACCCCCCGACCCTCTCCCCTGCCGCCCCCACCCCCCTCCTCCCCCCGACCCACCCCCGACCCTCTCGCCGACCCTCTCCCCTCCCCGACACTCTCCCCTCCCCCCGGCCCACCCCCCACCCCTCTCCCCGACCCCCTCCCCACCCGACCCTCCCCCCGACCCTCCCCCCGACCCTCTCCCTCCTTACCGCGCTCCTGCCACCGCCGCAGGGTCTCGGCCTCTGTCCGTAACGCGCTGCCGATCACCTCCTCGGGCAGCGGCTCCATGAGGCGGGGAAGTGCCTGGCTGGGGGCCCGGGCCCGGATCGCCGCCTCGCAGTGAGCCCGCAGCTCGGCCGGCTCCAGCAGCTCCAGGGTGGCCGCCAGTGCCCGCCGCTCCTCGGCCGTCAGCTGCCCCCAGAACCGCAACACCTCCGGCTGCCCGGCCTCCGCCAGCCGCCGCGCCACAGGCTCAGACATCGCAGCTCCGGACAACCGACCCCGGAGCCCTGCATAAACACCGCCTCCGGCAGCGCGGTCCCACTGCGGCCCCGGGCTGGAGGGCCGGCCGCAACCCTAGCAACCGAGGGGCGCGGCCTCGGAGAGGGCGTGGCCTGGTGTTGGAGGGTTCCAGTGGGCGGGGCCTGGTGTTGGAGTGTTCCAGTGGGCGGGGCCTGGTGTTGGAGTGTTCCAGTGGGCGGGGCCTGGTGTTGCAGTGTTCCAGTGGGCGGGGCCTGGTGTCGGCGTGTTCCAGTGGGCGGGGCCTGGTGTCGCAGTGTTCCAGTGGGCGGGGCCTGGTGTTGCAGTGTTCCAGTGGGCGGGGCCTGGTGTTGCAGTGTTGCAGTGGGCGGGGCCTGGTGTTGCAGGGTTCCAGTGGGCGGGGCCTGGTGTTGCAGTGGGCGGGGCCTGGTGTTGCAGGGTTCCAGTGGGCGGGGCCTGGTGTTGGAGTGTTCCAGTGGGCGGGGCCTGGTGTTGGAGTGTTCCAGTGGGCGGGGCCTGGTGTTGGAGTGTTCCAGTGGGCGGGGCCTGGTGTTGCAGTGTTCCAGTGGGCGGGGCCTGGTGTTGCAGTGTTCCAGTGGGCGGGGCCTGGTGTTGCAGTGTTCCAGTGGGCGGGGCCTGGTGTCGCAGTGTTCCAGTGGGCGGGGCCTGGTGTTGCAGTGTTCCAGTGGGCGGGGCCTGGTGTTGCAGTGTTCCAGTGGGCGGGGCCTGGTGTTGCAGTGTTCCAGTGGGCGGGGCCTGGTGTTGCAGTGTTCCAGTGGGCGGGGCCTGGTGTCGCAGTGTTCCAGTGGGCGGGGCCTGGTGTTGCAGTGTTCCAGTGGGCGGGGCCTGGTACATAGATACATAGAAGATAGGAGCAGGAGTAGGCCATTCGGCCCTTCGTGCCTGCTCCGCCATTCGATGAGATCATGGCTGATCCTTTAATTCAGTATCCCGTCCCCGCCTTCTCTCCGTAACCCTTAACCCCTTTTGCCCGTAGAAATATATCTAATTCCCTCTTAAATATATTTAATGAGCTGGCGTACACTGCCCTCTGTGGCAATGAGTTCCACAGGTTCACCACTCTCTGAGTGAAGAAATTCCCCCTCATCTCTGTCCTAAATGGTTTAGCCCTTATCCTTAAATTATGTCCTCTAGTTCTGTTCTCACCCGCCAAGGGAAACATTCCTTCTGCATCCAGTCTGTCTAGACCTGTCAGAATTTTATACACTTCTATGAGGTCCCCTCTCAATCTTCTAAACTCCAGTGTGTACATCCCTAAACTACATAGTCTCTCCTCATAGGTCATTCCCGCCATTCCTGGTATCAGCCTGGTGAATCGCCGCTGCACCCCCTCCATGGCAAGAACATCCTTCCTCAGATGAGGCGACCAAAACTGTACACAGTACTCGAGGTGTGGTCTCACCAGTGCCCTGTACAGCTGCAGCAAGGTATCCCTGTTCCTGTATTCTAACCCTTTTGCTATGAAGGCCAGCATACCGTTTGCCTTCTTGACCGCCTGTTGCACCTGCAGTGTTGCAGTGGGCGGGGCCTGGTGTCGCAGTGTTCCAGTGGGCGGGGCCTGGTGTTGCAGTGTTCCAGTGGGCGGGGCCTGGTGTTGCAGTGTTCCAGTGGGCGGGGCCTGGTGTTGCAGGGTTCCAGTGGGCGGGGCCTGGTGTTGGAGTGTTCCAGTGGGCGGGGCCTGGTGTTGCAGGGTTCCAGTGGGCGGGGCCTGGTGTTGGAGTGTTCCAGTGGGCGGGGCCTGGTGTTGGAGTGTTCCAGTGGGCGGGGCCTGGTGTTGCAGTGTTCCAGTGGGCGGGGCCTGGTGTTGGAGTGTTCCAGTGGGCGGGGCCTGGTGTTGGAGTGTTCCAGTGGGCGGGGCCTGGTGTTGGAGTGTTCCAGTGGGCGGGGCCTGGTGTTGGAGTGTTCCAGTGGGCGGGGACTGGTGTTGGGGGTTTTAGTGGGCGGGGCCTGGTGTTGGGGGTTTTAGTGGGCGGGGCCTGGTGTTGGAGTGTTCCAGTGGGCGGGGCCTGGTGTTGCAGGGTTCCAGTGGGCGGGGCCTGGTGTTGGAGTGTTCCAGTGGGCGGGGCCTGGTGTTGGAGTGTTCCAGTGGGCGGGGCCTGGTGTTGGAGTGTTCCAGTGGGCGGGGCCTGGTGTTGGAGTGTTCCAGTGGGCGGGGACTGGTGTTGGAGTGTTCCAGTGGGCGGGGCCTGGTGTTGGAGTGTTCCAGTGGGCGGGGCCTGGTGTTGGAGTGTTCCAGTGGGCGGGGACTGGTGTTGGAGTGTTCCAGTGGGCGGGGCCTGGTGTTGGAGTGTTCCAGTGGGCGGGGCCTGGTGTTGGAGTGTTCCAGTGGGCGGGGCCTGGTGTTGGAGTGTTCCAGTGGGCGGGGCCTGGTGTTGCAGTGTTCCAGTGGGCGGGGCCTGGTGTTGGAGTGTTCCAGTGGGCGGGGACTGGTGTTGGAGTGTTCCAGTGGGCGGGGCCTGGTGTTGGAGTGTTCCAGTGGGCGGGGCCTGGTGTTGGAGTGTTCCAGTGGGCGGGGCCTGGTGTTGGAGTGTTCCAGTGGGCGGGGCCTGGTGTTGGGGGTTTTAGTGGGCGGGGTATTGTGAGAGGGCAGGGCCATTACTGAGATAACCCAGTGTCGATGTGTGTCCAATGTCCAGGCTCTTCCCGGAAGGGCCAACCTTTGCTCAGTCCCACTCCTGTGTCCGGAATTGAGCACCCATGTATATATTTAGTGTGAGTTGGTGCAGCACCTGGATAGTTACCTGAAATGGTGGCTCCTCAACTTTTGTTGACACTTTAGCCCCCGCTCCTAATCCTTGGTCCCCTGGGGTGAAGGTGGATGGTTAGGTGGGAGGATCTTCTCGTGGACTTGCTCTTGGGCCTGGCGAAAACAACAATCTGTGGGTTCAGGATGCGCGGTTCCCATGGGGGTGGGGCATCAAGAGCTCTGGCTGCCTCTCTTCTGCTGATTTGTTCGGGCCCTGGTGTGGGAGCATGTGTTGTCCACCGGTACGCTTGATATCTTTCACAACCAGTGGGTACCACAAGGTATAGAGCGTCTCATGTACACCGATAACAACATTCTGGTTTAGTTGGGAAGGCTCCCTTTGCTACTGTTGGGACTTTGTTGCTTATTTTGGCTTCTTTTAGTTTGATTGGACCAGATGCTTCTTTCCTATATTTGCAATGCCCTAAGAGGGGCATTTGTGATGATTCTTGTTTGGTGGCCTGGGATATTGGTCCAACAAAGAAGGCCCAAATGTCAGTGGGCTGTTCAATCATTGCAGTCATCACAGCAGAGCCCCACCCTGTCCTCCCAGAGAGTTGATGGGTCCCATCCCACCCTTGTTCTGTGCCGAAGTCTCTGCTTGCACCAGGAGGCACAGTAGGGACTTCAACTGGCCTCTGTCCCGGTGTAAGAGAGGGCCAAATCAATCAGGACACTCCTGATCAATATCCAGCAACCCCTGCCAGAAAATGCGGGTGTTGGCATCAGACTCAGTTGTGATTCCCCCCATAGTAAAGGAAAGACTTGCATTTATATAGCGCCTTTCACGACCTCAGGCTGTCCCAAAATGCTTCAAAGCCAATGAAGTACTTTTGAAGTGTAGTCACTGTTGTAATATAGGGAAGGCGGCAAATATTTGTGCACAGCAAGATCCCACAGCAGCAATGGGATAAATAAACAGCTAATTGTTTTAGTGAGCTTGGTTGATTGATAAATTTTGCGCAGTCAATGTTGAGGTTTGCACATGAAGAATGGGTGCCTTGGGAAGTGCCCGAGGTGTCAGAAGCCCCTAGAAATACATCCCTTCCAGATAGGAGATAGAAAACAATTTCAACTCCCCAAGTTTCTGCCTCTTAGGCTGCCACTAGGAGGCATGTGTCACTGGGCCAACTTTCCTTCACTCAGTCGGAGGTGTTTGGCCATTGTTAACCTCAGCATTAAGCTCAAAGCTGTGGGGAATTGGGGTAAATTTGGGTATTGATAAGAAATTGGCAGTAGCGTAGAAAGCAATGGGTACTGGCTAGATGGGTTGTGTCAGGTTGGGTGGAAACATAGAAACATAGAAGATAGGAGCAGGAATAGGCCATTCGGCCCCTCGAGCCTGTTCCGCCATTTAATGAGATCATGGCTGATCATCCAAATTCAGTACCCTGTCCCTGCCTTCTCCCCATATCCCTTGATCCCTTTAGCCTTAAGAAATATATCTAACTCCTTCTTGCATATATTTAATAAGTTGGCCTCAACTACCTTCTGTGGTAGAGAATTCCACAGGTTCACCACTCTCTGGGTGAAGAAATTCCTCCTCATCACTGTCCTAAATGGCTTACCCCTTATCCTTAGACTGTGACCCCTGGTTCTGGACTCCCCGGCCATCAGGAACATCCTTCCAGCATCTAGTCTGTCTAGTCCTGTTAGAATTTTATAAGTTTCAATGAGATCCCCTCTCATTCTTCTAAACTCTAGTGAAAACCTGTATAAGCCTAATTGACCCAATCTCTCTTCATACCTCATTCCTGCCATCCCAGGTATCAGTCTGGTGAATCTTCGCTGCACTCCCTCCATGGCAAGAACATTCTTCCTCAGATAAGGCAACCAAAACTGCACACAATACTCAAGGTGTGGTCTCACCAAGGCCCTGTACAACTGCAGCAAGACATCCTTGCTCCTGTACTCGAATCCTCTCACTATGAAGGCCAACATACCATTTGCCTTCTTAACCGCCTGCTGCACCTGCATGCTTACCTTCAGCGACTGGTGCACGAGGACACCCAGGTCTCGTTGCACTTCCCCTTCTCCCAATCTATTGCCGTTCAGATAATAATCTGTCTTCCTGTTTTTGCCACCAAAGTGGATAACCTCGCATTTATCCACATTATACTGCATCTGCCCAATCGCCCGACCTGTCCAAATCATACTGGAGTTTCTCTGCATCCTCCTCACAGCACACACGCCCACCCAGCTTTGTGTCATATGCAAACTTGGAGATATTGCATCTAGTTCCCTCATCTAGATCATTAATATATATTGTGAATAGCTGGGGTCCTAGCACTGATCCCTGCGGTACCCCACTAGTCACTGCCTGCCACTCGGAAAAAGACCCGTTTATTCCAACTCTTTGCTTCCTGTCTGCCAACCAGTTCTCTATCCGAGTCAGTACCTTACCCCCAATCCCATGTGCTTTAACTTTGCACGCTTACCTCTTATGCGGGACCTTATCGAAAGTCTTTTGAAAGTCCAAATACACCACATCCACTGGTTCTCCCTTATTTATTCTATCAGTTACATCCTCAAAAAATTCCAGTAGATTAGTCAAGCACGATTTACCTTTTGTAAATCCATGTTGACTTTGTCCGATCCCGTCACTGTTTTCCAAGTGCTCTGCTGCTTTGCTCGAAGTCCTGAGTTGGGTGCCCTCGACTTCGGTGCTGGCACCACTACTGTTTACATTTACATAAATGACCTGGTCTCTGATACCCAACGTAAAGTGGTCAAATTTGCAGACAATATCAAACTGGGAGAGGCAAGGTGATCAAACGAGGCAGCTCAGAGATAACAGAACGTGTTGGATAAAATAAGTAAGTGGGTTGAACAATGAGAGATCAAATTTAATAATGAATAGTGTAAAGTGTTACAAATAGGTGGGAAATAGACTACACGTTCTCTATGGATGGGGTTGAAATAACTCAGGATGAAGTTGAGAGAGCTGTGAGTCTTTGTTGACTAAATAATCAACATGTCCAACTAATACAGAGCAAAAACCAATAAAACCAATCGGATGTTGAACTAAAGTCAGAACAAATCAGAGCGAATTGTGATCAAACTGTACAGGGCTCTGGTCAGACCCCACCTTGAGCACTGTGTCCAGTTCTGGTCAGACCCACCTTGAGCACTGTGTCCAGTTCTGGTCAGACCCACCTTGAGCACTGTGTCCAGTTCTGGTCAGACCCACCTTGAGCACTGTGTCCAGTCTGGTCAGACCCACCTTGAGCACTGTGTCCAGTTCTGGTCAGACCCACATTGAGCACTGTGTCCAGTTCTGGTCAGACCCACCTTGAGCACTGTGTCCAGTTCTGGTCAGACCCACCTTGAACACAGTGTCCAGTTCTGGCCAGACCACACCTTCAGTGCAGCACTCAAATACCTTAGATGCAGCTGAGAGCAACAGATGAGTGGGTGGTGGAGTGGGTTAGATGGCAGCCTACCACTGCAGCGTTTGAATCCACCCCACTTGGAGGGGACAAAAGTCTGTAAATCAGCTGGCTGTAAGCCACCGACCCTTTGACAGTCTCAATCCAGGCCCTAAAGGCCCAAAACTAAACCATTCCTAATTTGGCCCAAAAACCCATGCAAATTCAGGGATGCCAGGGTGTTCCACATTGTCTCAAAAGGACTCAGACTTCTGAGGCTGAGTGCATTGAGGCACTGTACTGGGACAGTGTAGAGGAAGCTTTACTCTGTATCTAACCCGTGCTGTACCTGCCCTGGGAGTGTTTGATGGGACAGTGTAGAGGGAGCTTTACTCTGTATCTAACCCGTGCTGTACCTGCCCTGGGAGTGTTTGATGGGACAGTGTAGAGGGAGCTTTACTCTGTATCTAACCCGTGCGGTAGCTGCCCTGGGGGTGTTTGATGGGACAGTGTAGAGGGAGCTTTACTCTGTATCTAACCCGTGCGGTACCTGCCCTGGGGGTGTTTGATGGGACAGTGTCAAGGGAGCTTTACTCTGTATCTAAACCCTGCTGTTCCTGCCCTGGGAGTGTTTGTTGGGACAGTGTAGAGGGAGCTTTACTCTGTATCTAACCCGTGTTGCACCTGCCCTGGGAGTGTTTGATGGGACAGTGGAGAGGGAGCTTTACTCTGTATCTAACCCGTGCTGTACCTGCCCTGGGAGTGTTTGATGGGACAGTGTAGAGGGAGCTTTACTCTGTATCTAACCCCTGCTGTTCCTGCCCTGGGAGTGTTTGATGGGACAGTGTAGTGGGAGCCTTACTCTGTATCTAACCCGTGCTCTTCCTGCTCTGGGAGTGATTGATGGTATAGTGTAGAGGGAGCTTTACCCTGCATCTGATCCGTGCTGTACCTGCTCTGGGAGTGTTTGATGGGTCAGTGTAGAGGGAGCTTTACTCTGTATCTAACGCATGCTGTACCTGCCCTGGGAGTGTTTGATGGGACAGTGTAGTGGGAGCTTTACTCTGTATCTAGCCCATGCTCTTCCTGCTCTGGGAGTGTTTGATGGGACAGTGTAGAGGGAGCTTTACTCTGTATCTGATCCGTGCTGTTCCTGCCCTGGGAGTGTTTGTTGGGACAGTGTAGAGGGAGCTTTACTCGGTATCTAACCCGTGCTGCACCTGCCCTGGGAGTGTTTGATGGGACCGTGTAGAGGGAGCTTTACTCTGTATCTAACCCGTGCTGTATCTGCCCTGGGAGTGTTTGATGGGACAGTGTAGAGGAAGCTTTACTCTGTATCTAACCCGTGCTGTACCTGCCCTGGGAGTGTTTGATGGGCAGTGTAGAGGCAGCTTTACTCTGTATCTAACCCGTGCTGTACCTGCCCTGGGAGTGTTTGATGGGGCAGTGTAGAGGGAGCTTTACCCTGTATCTAACCCGTGCTGTACCTGCCCTGGGAGTGTTTGATGGGTCAGTGTAGAGGGAGCTTTACTCTGTATCTAACCCGTGCTGTACCTGCCCTGGGAGTGTTTGATGGGTCAGTGTAGAGGGAGCTTTACTCTGTATCTAACCCGTGCTGTACCTGCCCTGGGAGTGTTTGATGGGACAGTGTAGAGGGAGCTTTACTCTGTATCTAACCCGTGCTGTACCTGCCCTGGGAGTGTTTGATGGGACAGTGTAGAGGGAGCTTTACTCTGTATCTAACCCGTGCTGTACCTGCCCTGGGAGTGGTTGATGGGACAGGGTAGAGGGAGCTTTACTCTGTATCTAACCCGTGCTGTACCTGCCCTGGGAGTGTTTGATGGGACAGGGTAGAGGGAGCTTTACTCTGTATCTAACCCGTGCTGTACCTGCCCTGGGAGTGTTTGATGGGACAGTGCAGAGGGAGATTTACTCTGTATCTAACCCCGTGCTGTACCTGCACTGGGAGTGTTTGATGGGACAGTGTAGAGGAAGCTTTACTCTGTATCTAACCCGTGCTGTACCTGCCCTGGAAGTGTTTGATGGGACAGTGTAGAGGGAGCTTTACTCTGTATCTAACCCGTGCTGTACCTGCCCTGGGAGGGTTTGATGGGACAGTGTAGAGGAAGCTTTACTCTGTATCTAACTCGTGCTGTACCTGCCCTGGGAGTGTTTGATGGGACAGTGCAGAGGGAGCTTTACTGTGTATCTAACCCGTGCTGTACCTGCCCTGGGAGTGTTTGATGGGACAGTGTAGAGGGAGCTTTACTCTGTATCTAACCCGTGCTGTACCTGCCCTGGGAGTGTTTGATGGGACAGTGTAGAGGGAGCTTTACTCTGTATCTAACCCGTGCTGCACCTGCCCTGGGAGTGTTTGATGGGACAGTGTAGAGGAAGCTTTACTCTGTATCTAACCCGTGCTGTACCTGCCCTGGGAGTGCTGATGGGACAGTGTAGAGGGAGCTTTACTCTGTATCTAACCCGTGCTGTACCTGCCCTGGGAGTGTTTGATGGGACAGTGTAGAGGAAGCTTTACTCTGTATCTAACCCGTGCTGTATCTGCCCTGGGAGTGTTTGATGGGACGGTGTAGAGCGAGCTTTACTCTGCATCTAACCCGTGCTGTACCTGCCCTGGGAGTGTTTGATGGGACAGTGTAGAGGAAGCTTTACTCTGTATCTAACCCGTGCTGCACCTGCCCTGGGAGTGTTTGATGGGACAGTGTAGAGGGAGCTTTACTCTGTATCTAACCCGTGCTGTACCTGCCCTGGGAGTGTTTGATGGGACAGTGTAGAGGGAGCTTTACTCTGTATATAACCCGTGCTGTACCTGCCCTGGGAATGTTTGATGGGGACAGTGTAGAGGGAGCTTTACTCTGTATCTAACCCGTGCTGTACCTGCCGTGGGAGTGTTTGATGGGACAGTGTAGAGGAAGCTTTACTCTGTATCTAACCCGTGCTGTACCTGCCCTGGGAGTGTTTGATGGGACAGTGCAGAGGGAGATTTACTCTGTATCTAACCCCGTGCTGTACCTGCCCTGGGAGTGTTTGATGGGACAGTGTAGAGGAAGCTTTACTCTGTATCTAACCCGTGCTGTACCTGCCCTGGGAGTGTTTGATGGGACAGTGTAGAGGGAGCTTTACTCTGTATCTAACCCGTGCTGTAACTGCCCTGGGAGTGTTTGATGGGACAGTGTAGAGGAAGCTTTACTCTGTATCTAACTCGTGCTGTACCTGCCCTGGGAGTGTTTGATGGGACAGTGTAGAGGGAGCTTTACTCTGTATCTAACCCGTGCTGTACCTGCCCTGGGAGTGTTTGATGGGGACAGTGTAGAGGGAGCTTTACTCTGTATCTAACCCGTGCTGTACCTGCCCTGGGAGTGTTTGATGGGACAGGGTAGAGGGAGCTTTACTCTGTATCTAACCCGTGCTGTACCTGCCCTGGGAGTGTTTGATGGGACAGTGCAGAGGGAGATTTACTCTGTATCTAACCCCGTGCTGTACCTGCCCTGGGAGTGTTTGATGGGACAGTGTAGAGGAAGCTTTACTCTGTATCTATCCCGTGCTGTACCTGCCCTGCGAGTGTTTGATGGGACAGTGTAGAGGGAGCTTTACTCTGTATCTAACCCGTGCTGTACCTGCCCTGGGAGGGTTTGATGGGACAGTGTAGAGGGAGATTTACTCTGTATCTAACCCCGTGCTGTACCTGCCCTGGGAGTGTTTGATGGGACAGTGTAGAGGAAGCTTTACTCTGTATCTAACCCGTGCTGTACCTGCCCTGCGAGTGTTTGATGGGACAGTGTAGAGGGAGCTTTACTCTGTATCTAACCCGTGCTGTACCTGCCCTGGGAGGGTTTGATGGGACAGTGTAGAGGAAGCTTTACTCTGTATCAAACTCGTGCTGTACCTGCCCTGGGAGTGTTTGATGGGACAGTGTAGAGGGAGCTTTACTCTGTATCTAACCCGTGCTGTACCTGCCCTGGGAGTGTTTGATGGGACAGTGTCGAGGGAGCTTTACTCTGTATCTAACCCGTGCTGTACCTGCCCTGGGAGTGTTTGATGGGACAGTGTAGAGGGAGCTTTACTCTGTATCTAACCCGTGCTGTACCTGCCCTGGGAGTGTTTGATGGGACAGTGTAGAGGGAGCTTTACTCTGTATCTAACCCGTGCTGTACCTGCCCTGGGAGTGTTTGATGGGACAGTGTAGAGGAAGCTTTACTCTGTATCTAACCGGTGCTGTACCTGCCCTGGGAGTGTTTGATGGGACAGTGTAGAGGGAGCTTTACTCTGTATCTAACCCGTGCTGTACCTGCCCTGGGAGTGTTTGATGGGACAGTGTAGAGGAAGCTTTACTCTGTATCTAACCCGTGCTGCACCTGCCCTGAGAGTGTTTGATGGGACAGTGTAGAGGGAGCTTTACTCTGTATCTAACCCGTGCTGTACCTGCCCTGGGAGTGTTTGATGGGACAGTGTAGAGGGAGCTTTACTCTGTATCTAACCCGTGCTGTACCTGCCCTGGGAGTGTTTGATGGGACAGTGTAGAGGGAGCTTTACTCTGTATCTAACCCGTGCTGTACCTGCCCTGGGAGTGTTTGATGGGACAGTGTAGAGGAAGCTTTACTCTGTATCTAACCCGTGCTGCACCTGCCCTGGGAGTGTTTGATGGGACAGTGTAGAGGGAGCTTTACTCTGTATCTAACCCGTGCTGTACCTGCCCTGGGAGTGTTTGATGGGACAGTGCAGAGGGAGCTTTACTCTGTATATAACCCGTGCTGTACCTGCCCTGGGAGTGTTTGATGGGGACAGTGTAGAGGGAGCTTTACTCTGTATCTAACCCGTGCTGTACCTGCCGTGGGAGTGTTTGATGGGACAGTGTAGAGGAAGCTTTACTCTGAATCTAACCCGTGCTGTACCTGCCCTGGGAGTGTTTGATGGGACAGTGCAGAGGGAGATTTACTCTGTATCTAACCCCGTGCTGTACCTGCCCTGGGAGTGTTTGATGGGACAGTGTAGAGGAAGCTTTACTCTGTATCTAACCCGTGCTGTACCTGCTGTTAAATCTGTGAGTTGTTCAAGTAATTAATACTCAGACTTAATCAGTAACAATAAAACAGGTCTTTACTGTTTGGAGGTAGGGACTATACGTAGGTCTTTACTTCATGCCCACAGGCGGGAACTGAGGGGGATCAGTACCCACAGTACTATTTATACCCCTATGGCCAGGAGTGGTACTGCGTATCACTACACCCAACAAGTAGTGCAGTCCTGTCCATAGGTTCAAAGTAGCACACATATTACATACACAACATTCCTCCCTTCCTAGCTTTACAGTCATCTCCCCATTTAACATAACGTAATAACATATGTACATATATAACTTCAGGTTTACATAACAGAATAACATAGATACATAGATAACTTCATGTCAAAACAGATCACAGATTCAGTCTCTGCGGAAAACAGTTCACAGATTCAATCTCTGTGGTGGAGTCGGTTCACGTTGCTGGAGTGACTCATTCAATAGTCCTTCCATGGATTTAACAGTTTGAACTTCCGAACTGAATTGGCTCCGTTCGGAGGGACCACGTGTGTGATCTGGTAGAGGTAATAATGGTTCAGATGGGTCATCTTCTGTTTCGACTTTTCCTTTTCTGCTTCTTGGAGACTCTCTGGGCTCCACTGTCAGCTGCCAGCTGCATGCGCAGTTCCTCCTTCTCTCCCTCCTTTTTCCGTAGTAGAGCCACCTTCTCCCGATGTTCCGTAGACTTTCGGTGCTCCTCCATGATTTCTGTATGGTGGGAGTCGAAGTTACAAGTTGGGCAGGACAGGACATAGTAATATTCGGTGTCGTCCTGATCTAGGCCAGCGAGAGGGTCTTCTATTTCCTCCATACCCAGCTGGGCGTTAGCCAGCTTTTGTTCCAAGTCCAGACATCTTTCCTGAAGAGACTTCTTCATGCGTACCTCTTCATCCAGCTTTTTCTGGGCTTTCAGCAAGTCGTTTACTAATGACCTCATTTGAGATTTTACTACTTCAACTTCTTTTGGAGATTGATTGATCGGACTATTCAATCCCTCTACCGGAGCAGCTGTTTCAGCGGTCTGTTGTTCTACGTTGACGTGAGTCAGCGTACTTTTGGCATCCAAGGGCTGCTCTGTTGCAGTCATCTCAGTCTGTGTTGCCACCTCAGCTCTTCCAATAACCTTTGAGAGCTCCGAACCCCTTTCGTTTGAATATTGAAGTTCGTGTTCAAGTTTTTCCCATTTCAGAGTCCTGTCCTTCAGCATATGCAGGAGTTGGCTGACCGTTAACTCCTCTGACATCAGACGTTTTGTGTGCTCCTGCTCCATTTTCTCCATCAGCTGCTTCTGTTGTCTTTCCAGATTCTCCAACTCTATATCAAAGAACTCTTTCGTTGCATTCAACTCTTGCTCACAACGGCGAAGCATTTGTTCTAATTGCTGTTGTAGTTTGAAATGGAGTTGAGTTCGAGCCCGGTGTCCCTCAGAAATGGGCACATCAGTAGACTTGCCAGACTCAGAATCCACAGTTAAACTATGTTGTTGTTGCTCAGTGGAATTCTGTGCTGAAACTTTGTCTTTTGCACCTGAGTTGGGCTTACCATCATCCGTTCCAGAGTCTGGGCCGACTATCTTCACCGAGTTCTCACTCGTTATTGTTTGTAGGAAATGCCAGTCCATATTCATTTTCCTAATCCACTCCCGTCCTAGTAGTGGAGAACCTCCTTCAGATATCACATATAAGTCCATTATTTGACTGTCTTCGCCCTTGTGGACCACTGCAACCTCTATTTTCCCGATGGGGTACACTCTTTGCCCCGTGTATGTTTTCAATATAATCCCCGTATCCTGTAGGGGAATATGTTGGAATAACTTTCCGTAATCTTTCTTATTTATGACCGTCAATGCCGATCCAGTGTCCAATTCCAGTTTTACTTGGACTCCTTCTACCTGAAGAGTGACCCAAATTGTCTGGAGGTCTGCACCCTTACCAGCGTTGAGTACTCTTAAGCTAGCCAGTTCATTACAGCTTAAGCTAGCCAGTTCATTACTGCTAGCGTCTGAATCGGACTCCTGTTCGGTCACCTTGTGTACCTTTGCGTATTTTCCTTGCGGTGACTTGTTGCTGGTCTTCTTCCCTGACCTGCATACTCTAGCTATATGTCCAAGCCTACCACAAGTTCTACATTCTTGGTTTTTAAACCAACACTGGTTCTGATCATGCGTTGTCTTTCCACAACGATAACATTTGCCAGAACTCACACCCAATTTGTGTGCACTGAGCTCCGGTGACCGTAGCTGCATTACTGCCGTGCCTCTCGCTGCGGCTTCGTATGCTGCTGCCATAGTGACCGCCTTCTCAAGCGTCAGCTCATTCTCCTCGAGCAGTCGCTTTTGTGTATCCTGTTTAAATAAACCACACACAAATTTGTCTCGAAGTGCCTCTGTCAGTCCCGTTCCAAACTGGCAATATTTCGCTAATTTACGCAATTCCAGCAAATAATCAGCATTGCTTTCATGCTGTAGCTGCCTTCTGTCGTAAAATTTAAATCGTTCCACTAGCATCAGCGGCGTGGGGTTTAGATGATCTTTCAGGACAGTAACAATCTCATCGAACGTCTTATCCGCCGGTTCATCTGGTGATAACAGGTGTTTCAATTGCCCGTATGTCTTCGCACCCATTAAATTTAATAATGTTAGAGCTTTATCTTGGTCACAAATTTTATTGGCCTTACAATAATTTTTTACTCTTTCAACATATATGGCCCAATCTTCGAGGTCACTATCAAAGTTGCTAATATTCCCGTGTTTAGGCATTGTAGATTTGCAATTTCTCAGATTTTTTTTTTTTACTGCTATCCAAGATGGCAGCTTCCCGCTCTTGCCGTCGTCCTCCGCCCACAAAATGGCGGTTTTCCCGCGCTTGGCGGTCTTCACCCATCCCCCAACGCCGTCTCCCTTCAGCCCCCGAGTGCGGCCCTTATTTCGCCGCGATCGCCCGAGTGCGGCCCTTATCAGCGGATGCGATCGCTGGATCGCGAAGCGGCTCTCGGCTCTTATCAGGAGATGCGATCGCTCTGTTGAAACGCCTCCCGCTCGAAGCGGCTCTCGCGCCCTATTCCTCCAGCTCCCCCAGCCCCGTTCGTGCGGCCAACGCGGTCGACTGCCTGTCGCGTCGCTGCCCGGCTCAGACAACGGCTTACCCACCACCAAGCTGGAGAAGAAGCTGACAGTCGCCGATGGAGGCTCCGAGGTCAGGATGTCTTCCAGTGGGGTGGAGAGGGTGGAAACCTCTCTGCAATGTCCTGGCTGTGGACGAAGCTGCCGTGGAGTGACTGCCGCAGGGTCCGAATCAGACTCGTCGCCAGTGTTAAATCTGTGAGTTGTTCAAGTAATTAATACTCAGACTTAATCAGTAACAATAAAACAGGTCTTTACTGGTTGGAGGTAGGGACTATACGTAGGTCTTTACTTCATGCCCACAGGCGGGAACTGAGGGGGATCAGTACCCACAGTACTATTTATACCCCTATGGCCAGGAGTGGTACTGCGTATCACTACACCCAACAAGTAGTGCAGTCCTGTCCATAGGTTCAAAGTAGCACACATATTACATACACAACACCTGCCCTGGGAGTGTTTGATGGGACAGTGTAGAGGGAGCTTTACTCTGTATCTAACCCGTGCTGTAACTGCCCTGGGAGTGTTTGATGGGACAGTGTAGAGGAAGATTTACTCTGTATCTAACTCGTGCTGTACCTGCCCTGGGAGTGTTTGATGGGACAGTGTAGAGGGAGCTTTACTCTGTATCTAACCCGTGCTGTACCTGCCCTGGGAGTGTTTGATGGGGACAGTGTAGAGGGAGCTTTACTCTGTATCTAACCCGTGCTGTACCTGCCCTGGGAGTGTTTGATGGGACAGGGTAGAGGGAGCTTTACTCTGTATCTAACCCGTGCTGTACCTGCCCTGGGAGTGTTTGATGGGACAGTGCAGAGGGAGATTTACTCTGTATCTAACCCCGTGCTGTACCTGCCCTGGGAGTGTTTGATGGGACAGTGTAGAGGAAGCTTTACTCTGTATCTAACCCGTGCTGTACCTGCCCTGGGAGTGTTTGATGGGACAGTGTAGAGGGAGCTTTACTCTGTATCTAACCCGTGCTGTACCTGCCCTGGGAGGGTTTGATGGGACAGTGTAGAGGAAGCTTTACTCTGTATCTAACCCGTGCTGTACCTGCCCTGGGAGTGTTTGATGGGACAGTGTTGAGGGAGCTTTACTCTGTATCTAACCCGTGCTGTACCTGCCCTGGGAGTGTTTGATGGGACAGTGTAGAGGAAGCTTTACTCTGTATCTAACTCGTGCTGTACCTGCCCTGGGAGTGTTTGATGGGACAGTGTAGAGGGAGCTTTACTCTGTATCTAACCCGTGCTGTACCTGCCCTGGGAGTGTTTGATGGGACAGTGTAGAGGGAGCTTTATTCTGTATCTAACCCGTGCTGTACCTGCCCTGGGAGTGTTTGATGGGACAGTGTAGAGGGAGCTTTACTCTGTATCTAACCCGTGCTGCACCTGCCCTGGGAGTGTTTGATGGGACAGTGTAGAGGAAGCTTTACTCTGTATCTAACCCATGCTGTACCTGCCCTGGGAGTGTTTGATGGGACAGTGTAGAGGGAGCTTTACTCCGTATCTAACCCGTGCTGTACCTGCCCTGGGAGTGTTTGATGGGACAGTGTAGAGGGAGCTTTACTCTGTACCTAACCCGTGCTGTACCTGCCCTGGGTGTGTTTGATGGGACAGTGTAGAGGGAGCTTTACTCTCTATCTAACCTGTGCTGTACCTGCCCTGTGAGTGTTTGATGGGACAGTGTAGAGGGAGCTTTACTGTGTATCTAACCCGTGCTGTACCTGCCCTGGGAGTGTTTGATGGACAGTGTAGAGGGAGCTTTACTCTGTATCTAACCTGTGCTGTACCTGCCCTGGGAGTGTTTGATGGGACAGTGTAGAGGGAGCTTTACTCTATATCTAACCCGTGCTGTACCTGCCCTGGGAGTGTTTGATGGGACAGTGTAGAGGGAGCTTTACTCTGTATCTAACCTGTGCTGTACCTGCCCTGGGAGTGTTTGATGGGACAGTGTAGAGGGAGCTTTACTCTGTATTTATGTAGCTCCTTTCACAACCAAATTGTTTCCCAAACGCTTTACTTTTGACGTGTTGTAATGTAGGAAACACAAGCTCCTGCAAACAGCAATGTGATAATGACCAGATTGTCTCTTTTAGTGATGTTGGTTGAGGGATGAATATTGGCCGGGACATTGGAAGGACCTCTCCTGCTCTTCTTCCAATCGTGCCATGGATCGTTAACATCCCGAGAGGGCAGACGGGACCTTGGCTTAAGTTCTCATCTGAAAGTCGGCCCCTCCGATAGTGCAGCACTCCCTCAGTGTCAGCCTGGATTATGTGCTAAGTCATACAACCTTCTGACTCAGAGTGGAGAGTGCTACCACTGAGCCATGGCTGACACTGTGTAACTGCACAGTACAGCCTGTGGTCTCAGTAATCAGGCTTGGTTCGAGAGGGGAAATTAGCCAATAGGCACAGAGCAGGAATCGAAGCTGCAACATTCTGCTCCGTACAGCTCCGTTACAAGCAGTTTAATCGGCTCAGTGGCCAGGTGTGTAAGCACAGTATGTTTGCAGCCTCCCTCAGTGAATTCACAGGGTGGAGCTGAGCAGAGAGCCAGTGCCATCCTGCACTGGGCTGTCAGCTGACCCTGTTTGTGCTCTCAATGGTTTGGTGCAGTGAGAGGGAGTCCTCAATGGTTCATTCACCAGCCGACCACACCGTCCCGGAATGAAAGGTCTGTTTGTTTGGGAAGAAAACAGGAGGTGCCTGTTCAGGAAAGAAAAAACAGGCTCTTTCCAGAACATTCCAGGCTTCAGGAGCCAACTTACAAATATCAGAGAACTCTTTGGGGAGAGCAAGACTCTGAAACCTTCCCTGTTGCTTCACACTGGCCTCTGTTCTTGGAATCCCTACCCTCCCATATCACAGTTTTTTATTCATTCCTGGGATGTGGGCCTCACTGGCAAGGCCAGCATTTATTGCCCATCCCTAGTTGCCCTTGAGAAGCTGGTGGTGAGCCACCTTCTTGAACCGCTGCAGTCCGTGTGGTGAAGGTCCTCCCACAGTGCTGTTAGGGAGGAGTTCCAGGATTTTGACCCAGTGACGATGAAGGATCGGCGATATACTTCCAAGTCAGGATGGTGTGTGACTTGGAGGGGAACTTGGAGGTGGTGGTGTTCCCATGCGCCTGCTGCCCTTGTCCTTCTAGGTGGAAGAGGTCGCGGGTTTGGGAGGTGCTCTCTAAGAAGCCTTGGCGAGTTGCTGTAGTGCATCTTGTAGATGGTACACACTGCAGCCACGGTGCGCCGGTGGTGGAGGGAGTGAATGTTTAAGGTGGTGGATGGAGTGCCGGTCAAGCGGGCAGCTTTGTCCTGGATGGTGTCGAGCTCTCTGTTCGAAGGGCCTTGTCCTTGCGGTGGTGCTTTTCCACCTGCGACTGACCCAATGCCATACACAAGGAGGGGGCATTCTTCATGTGTAA